>NC_087252.1:38873513-39191971 GCF_037042905.1 Lytechinus pictus
ATCCATAGATCAAAAAAATGAAAAAATAAAATCCTTGACCACTTTTGATATGGCTTATTATTTTTGATGCTTCAGGACGTTCCACAGTTATGTTTGTGCGCATTATGATCTGTGCATAGTTTACACTCTGCGCGCTGACGTCACAATGGATGAACAGGTGATTAATTAGCTGCGGGTATGTGCTGATTTTTCTCATCTTCTGCACTTTAACTGCAGATCCGATGCGTTATTTCATGAAGCTAAAAAATTGAATTATTCCATGGACCATTCAAAAAAAGATTCTCTACAATTTCAAAATACTTTACTGTGCAGTGCTGCCAAGAATCACGAATATTACCCCGAGTTTGAATAAATGGTAGAGTGGTTTTGATTTTTTCTTCACATAGATACAAAGCATTCGGCGCATTTTCGGTGTTTTAAAAAGCACATTTGCTCTAATAAAAATACTGATAGTTTAAAAACAAGCACATGAACCCCTATTTTTTAATGTTTGTTCCTCTTAGGTATACCTTCCTCTACAACTCTACAAATTTTGGTGAAAATGACATGGATTTTGAATAAAGTGCAGCATTTATTGTACTTTTGTAGTTTGTTACTGAAATTTCAAATTTTTCAGATTGGGATTTTGTTATCTTTTACGCCATTTTTAAGAACTGACAGTGCTGTTAAACTTAAAATTGCAAACAAATAGTACTATAAATATATTCTCCATTCTAACGTTACAATTATTAACTCTCTTGCGAAATTTGATGACTTTTTCATGTATTTTGACTGAGTAATAGAGGTTTAAACTCATTGTAGTAATCTTGGGCGGTCTAAAAATGCCAAATTCTTTTGAATGCGCAATTCTTAAGAACATCAATTTGGGGGAACTTTGAAGTTCTATAGCAAAAAATCAAGCACATGGACCTATGTTAATTTTTGCATATATCGAATATTAAGGTTCTAAAGTATCTATGTGCAAAGTTTGGTGAAAATGACACGGATTTCACTTTAACTGTGGAACGTCCTTCAAACACACCAAGCAAATTCCAAACTTAACATACAAAAAGGATTGTTTTGAAACATGGCCGACAAATCTATTTTGACCAAAATTATTTTTGAATTACTACTCTTTGCCGATAATTTTGATCTTTAATTTTTCTGATTATTCCATTTGTTCGAAAATTGGAAATTCATAATAAACATTAAATAGCCATGACCAGGATTCTGTGATATCCGTATTCCACTCTCAATGAACATGGGTTTGGTCTTTAAAACTCAGTTTCATTTGCACGCACTCTAAAAAAACGAAGTGCTAATTTAGCACTTACAGAGCTTGTATAGTGATTGCACTTCGGAGTGCTGATTTCTAGTTCAAATTTGCATTCGCAAATAAAGCACTCCGAAGTGCAGTCACTTTACAAGGGCTACACAGAATCCCAAAAGCAATTTTTCTTTGTATGTCCAAATTGATTGCTTTATCTTTACAAGCATTCCAAGACATGATACATTGAGGTTAGCCTATAAGTTAGAGTTTATTGTTTCCGGTGTTGGGTGTTAATGATTAAAATTATCATCGTTGTAGTGCTACCATTTAACACTTGATTATGTGTGTATTTATGGGTAATTACCACTCTGTTTGCACAACGCTTTTGTTTTCTTGACCCACATTACCCTCAATGTCCTATGTTGCACCACCCTACTGTATGTCCCACTTTAACCCAAGGGTGGTCCACTTTACCCCGCGCAAAATGTGTTCCAAAATCACATTTTTTACCAAAATCTTTAAGTTTAGGAGTGATACCTAGTACCTGGCTATGTAGATTAGCATTTGATTGATTTTTCTCTTTGATATGGATTCAGCTGGTTTCAAGGGTTTCATTCTCCTTTAAGGTTCAAAGGCTATATTACCACTGCACGATTATGTCCACATTGCAGATAAGACTACATATTTGGAAGTCGGTACACTTCGTCGGAGCATATATCTGTAAATGTCTTGATAGACATTGGCTCCGACCAAGTGGTAACTCGAAATTTCAGCAAAAAACTTGGTTTCCTGCATCATTATTCGATTTGACGACTTTCATCATGACACACACATATTTACACTTCTGACGTTACGTTACTCACGTTGTAAGAAATACTTCAATTACATCATGAAATTGACTTCTTATTGGAAAATGTGTAGCAAAAAAAAATGACAATTTCCATACCTGTAACTTATTTTCTCATATTTTGTTTGTGGAAGCGTCACAGTCATGACAGTGGTAAAATTTAGGGTAAAACTGATAAACCTTAGCCAAGTAATAAGTTGTATCAATATATTATTTGAGATGAAGCAAGGTATGCTTTAGTTTGTAGTTTTTCCACTAAGCCATTGAATTGCCAATTTTGATATTACTCCTTTCCAGTTGTTCCACTAATCCCTCTTTTTGCCATTGGAATTGTCGGAGGATTCCTTTGGTGGAAACGTAACCGACGTAACATGAACAGAGGACATAAAGAAGGTAGGCCTAATTCTAAAGAAGTAATAATACGAATATGGAATATACTTTGAGTGTTTCTTACCACCAAGGAAAGTTAAACTCTAGAATGATTTGAAGTTAAATAATAAATTAAGTAAATATTGAGTGTGCTGATATTGCTTACCCATTTGATAAGTGCTTTCCAAAATATGCTTCGTAGCCGAGCATATTACATTTATGTAATATTAATAGTCTGTAAGGAGTAAAATAATCAGAATTGGTTTAGTAAAATGTCGTAGATATAACACCGTAAAATTCTAAAGGAGCGTAGCTCTCAAAAATAAAATTCAAAGTCACAATATTGGTCAGTGCCCATGATGTAACAAAAAAGATCATTTTAAATCCGTTTTTGAAAAATTCTTTAAAAAAAGACACATCTGTTCATCATGTTCATTGGTAAATGGATTGTAAAACTCACATTTCAAAGAAATCAAAGCGCTTAAGATGGAGATAGCGCTGTAAAGGTCTGTTCTCACTGGTTGATGAATACAAAATTATTCATAAATGACACAGCGGGGTATTTCGAGGGTGGCTCCATCCGTTTTCATCCACTCCAGAAATATACAAAATTGGTGAAAAATTTGCGAAAACCTAACGGAAAAGAATGGACGTGTGTGGTATGGAGCGCGGATGTTAAACGGTTATTCATCGGAAACCTGGGTTGGGATACTTTGTTTACGAGATGCATGCGCTTACATCCTTTCTGTTTCCGTGCTACTAACGATGTATCTTATCTTTCCTCCATCTTTCCGTTCTTCAGCTTCAGTGGATCTGAGTTGCGAAGATGTCCAGAGGATAGAGGATAAAGGACATGGAATGCATGGTAAGGTCTTAAACTGTAAACCACTGTATGTATGTATATATATATATAAATATGTATAGGTTCAAACAAATGAATAAATATATAAAAACTTCGTGGACAATAATACTTTATCCAATTTTGGCCCAGAGGAAATTTTTTTTTAAGATTGTGTTTTGGGCCTGATGTTTCCATCATAATATGATAAAAAGTGACCCATGACTGCCACGTAGAAACCATAATAAAATCAAAACTACAAGGTTTTACATAAGCAAATTAAATATGAGTTCTTAAATCTATTCTGAAATCTGTCCATGGTGGGAGCTAAAGGGAATGTGTTGGAGGTGAGTGAATTCCACAGCCGTGCCGTCCTTCGAATATTAAAGATTGATGAAGAGAAGTATTTGACTTTGGGACAGTGACTCTGTAGGGGTGGGCAGCCGCAGTTGAGCGCGTCAAACGGACAATGGAGGGCCAAGGGGGGGGGGGGGCAGACAACTCAAGGTATTGTTTCAGGAAGAAGTGACGGTAGAAGGTACAGAGAGATTCAACGTTTCTCTGGTGCTCGAGTGGATAAAGCCCAACTTTCGAATGGTCTTCCATTTTTAGGAGGCGGAGTGCCGTTGTAACCTATCGAGAAGTGTGAGTACAGTGGTAACAGCTCCAGCCCAAATCGGGCATGCATACTCCATTAAGAGCCTAATATAAGCTATGTAGAGTGTAACTCTTGCCTTGAATAGAAGGATGTCTCTTGTGTGGCTCAGGATTTACCTGTACGACCTCTTTGCAACCTTTTTGGCGAGGCATGTGACGTACATGTAGGTAGCCCACGTCAAAGTTTTGGCGATGGTGACATCAAGTAGGGTGATGTTATTTGTTGATTTTAGGGCTGATTTTAAAAAGTAGATAGGAGGGTGATTCTGGTTTCGCTTCCTGCTGACGATCATCTCTTTTGTGTTGCTTGCATTGAAGGTGATGCACCATCTGTAGCCCATTTCTCATTTTTTTGCAAGGCGCGTTGAAGACTCTCAGCACAGATGGTTCTGTCGCAATATTTGTTAAATAACAATACAAGGTTGAGTCATCAGCAAAGAGGTGAAGACTATTTTGTACTTGGGAAGTCAAATCGTCGATGTACATAAGAAATAATAGGGACCCTAGCACACTTCCCTGTGGTACCCCAGCAATGATGGTCTGTTGAAGTGAAGCCATCTAGAACTGCACGATCGAAGGCTTCATTGACGTCTAGAGCTATGATCCTAACTTCCTGTTGAGAGTCTAAGGGATCATTCCACCACTTATATATGAAAGTATGTCAACGGTGGATCTCTTTTCCCTAAACCCATATTGTATATCGCTCAGAAGTTGGTGAATTTCAAGATGTTTTCGAATCTGGTCGCCAATTATTCTCTTCATTACTTTCGAGATGATGGTAAGCAGGGATATGGGCCTGTAGTTTGGTGCATTCTGTTTTTCCCCTTTATTAGGCATATAGCTACAACTAGACAGGAATAACCGTCGTTTCTGTGGATTTATTTTTATTCAACAATTTCTGACATTTTACTATCATCCCCATTCACCGACGGTAGTGTGTTAGTGCGAGCCTGCATGTGTAATCCTTTCTTCCAATTCGGGCGACCGGGTTTATAGATTTTTTTTTTAAATTCTAAATGACATTATATCATCTTGAACGAATGCCCACTATTTTTGTTAGACTCTAATCTTTCTTTTGATACTATACAAATGCAATAAAATATTGAAAATATACGTTACCGATGATTTATTCCTTATTTTTTAAATTCTTCTGCCGGAGATGAAAAAATGGCAGCCGTGTGTTGCTGCCCTCTACGTTCAATGAGTTGTGCTTTTATCAAGGCTTTCCGATTGGAATTTTCGATATCCTGGCGAATCAATGCGAGCGACAAGTTCCGAACGCACGCACGTAGATTGCAAGCGCAAAGCAGCAGCACAAATCGCGATATATAGCGACTGGTAAATACGTATGTAAGGATGATGACGTTTAGGTCAGCCATGGCCTGCCCCGCCCCCCCCCAAAAAAAAAAAAAAAAAAAAAAAAGGTTTTCAAGTTTCATTTCTTTAAATGAGCATTTCCTGCAAGAACAGACTCAACTTTCAAAACTAAACAACTGTCAACTGGTTACATGAAACGTTAGATGTACATGTAGATCCAATTAAATAGAGAGTATTCTAAATTATTAAAGTAAAGTATAATATATAACCCAAATAGATACATCAAAACATAGGCACATGTTGGCCTTATCTAGGTCCAGGCCGACATCAGACATTGTTAGACTAGATCTGTAGATCTGACCCCTGTTACATCTGAGAGATTCAGGGACCTGGGAAGCGGGGGTGCTGGGGGTGCTGAAGCACCCCCAGAAATTATCATAGGGGTGCTGCGTGTATTATTTTCCATAGGCAGCACCCCCACGAAATCAGGTTCCCCCTGTATTTTTTAAAATATGTTATAATGTAAGCCCCTTTCACAATTGACGTACGACCACTTGCGACCTTTTGATCGTGCGACAGGCTGCAACAGGCATCAATCGCCAGTCATCTCATAATATCGCACATAGGCTTTCACAGTTGCAACAGCTGTCGTACAACAAAAACAACCAGTAAAACCCGTTGCACGAGTAAGTCGATTATGATCCTATTGTGCTCGTGCGATCACATGCGAGTGTTGCACGAGGGATTGCGAGGGGAACGGTCGCACACAACGGTAGTGCAATGTTGTAAGCCGTTGCGATCGGTCTTGCAACAGTCTTATGGCACATCATATTATCGCACCCAGTCGCAAGACAGGTCTCTGTACATGTAGGTCGCTAGCACATGTGCAAGTGTTGTACGACCTCCAGTCGAGTAAATGCGACTACTTAGTTGTGCCACCTCTCGCACCAAGTCGTGCAACGTTGAACAACACTCCCACGATGATCGCCCGACCGATGGTACGACCCCGGATACGAGCTGATGCGAGTGAATCGGTCGTATTTGATCGCGTTCGGATTTTGAACATGTTCAAAGTTCAGATGTGACCAGTCACGACCACCTCGAGTTCGTGCGACCGTCTACAACGACTGCGAGTGCTCGCAAGTCACCAAGAGATCGATCGTGCAACAGCAGAAAAAAACTGTTGCAGGCGGTCGTAAACTGGTCGGATGTCAATTGTGAAAGGGGCTGTACGGTCGCATACATGCGAATGCAACGGTAGTGGAATGTTGTAAGCCGTAATTTCGATCGGTCTTGCAACAGTCTTATATTATCGCAACCAGTCGCAAGACTGGTCTCTGTAGGTATCTAGCGCATGTGCAAGTGTTGTACGACCTCCAGTCGACTAAATGCGACTATACGTAGTTGTGTCACCTCTCGCACCAAGTCGTACAACGTTGAACAACACTCACACGATGATCGCCCGACCGATGGTACGACCTGATGCGAGTAAACCAATCGTATTTGATCGCGTTTGGATTTTGAACATGTTCAGATTCAGATGCGACCAGTCACGACCACCTCCGACCACCTCAAATTCGTGCGTTCGTCTACAACCACTGCGAGTGCTCGCAAGACACCAAGAGATCGATCGTGCAACAACAAGAAAAATCTGTTGCAGGCGGTCGTAAACAGGTCGTACGTCAATTGTGAAAGGGGCTGTACATAACTATCACATCCGACAATCGCAAATCATTTCCATTGTCTTTCACATATTCCAATAACATCCCTCCTATAACGCGACTCAATCAAACTCCAGCGGGGCAGCACTCCGATACAGACGTGGTCGCGCGCAATATGTGGTTCATAAACACTCTTCGATAGCAGGGAGGGACATGGGTGTGGTTGGACTTAAACTTCCAGGTTTTATGTCGAATCAAGTGTGCGCGAGCCCGACCGCCCGTGTTCTGTACACAAAAATTACAAGTCAAACAATAGAAATCAAATTTCACAGTCTTTTTCGCCCTGCCCCATGCCCCTGGGGGCTGGGAAGCGGGGGTGCTGGGGGTGAAGCACCCCCAAAATTTGGGGGTGCTGCGTGTGTTATTTTCCATTAGCAGCGCTTCTCCTGGAAATCTAGTGGTAGGTATGATAAATGACAGAAATGTAATGAAAATGAACGACGTTTTGTAGAATATACCCCCCCCCCCTTTAGAATTTTCCGACACATTACTTGAAATAGTGTTTAAATTCACCCTCTATCAGATCGGAATATCAAATATTTTCTGCTCGCGATTCGCGCTCGCATTATTGATTTTTATAATAAAAAATGTGTTTAGAATGCCCAGATACTAGGTCTAACTCTTAACACGCGCACGCATGTTTATTCAGATACGCAGCTTGATTGGGGGGGGGGGGTACTCCGGGCTGAAAATATTTATATCAAATACATTTTATCAAAATAAATAAATTTTATCAAAATCTGATTACTATTAGTTAAATTATTTAATTCTAAAGTTTAGCAATATTTTATGAAAATGGTGATATGCATGTCGTCATGAATATTTAATAGGTGGACTGATGCTGTCACATCCCGATTATCCTGTTTCTTGTATTACTACATGGAATCAAAATTGTTTCATTTTTTTCATACCAGAGTGAATGATATGTCTCCCTTATAATGAAATAAGTTGCAGCAAAGAATATCTAATGGACTAAATCAGTTGTCAATTCAACTGTTCTGGTTCTTGAAAGGAAAATATTGAATAAACCTAATTTTACATAATGAAATACAATAGAACAAGTGGGGATATGACATCATCATTTTGCTCATTGAATATCAATGAAGACATGTCTAAAACTGTTTCACTGGAATAATACTAATCTTTGAAATGCAATAACTGTGTGATTCCTTGTCTGATTTTGATCAAATCTTTGATCAGAATATCAAAAATTTTCTGCTCGCGCTTCGCGCTCACATTATTTTTTATTTTATTTAAGAATATATCCAATTACCCATCATTTTATTGATTTACAAAACATGAATAGAATGTCCCGTTTTCAGGTCTGAAATCTCAATGTTGTTTCCGCTCGCGCTTTGCGCTCGCATCAATTGTATAGTTATATACATCCTGTTCATGATTAGAAAAGTTCAAAGATGTCTCGTTTTTAGGTTTGAAATCTCATCTTTATTTCCGCTCGCGCTCCGCGCTCGCAGCAATTGTATAGTTTTATACCTATCCTCATCATGATTAGAAAAGTGCTTAGAATCTCTCGGGGTTTTTTTTGGTCTGAAATCTCAATTTTGTTTCCGCTCGCGCTTTACGCTCGCATCAATTGTATAGTTATAGACCTATCCTGTACATAATTACAAAACGTGCTTAGAATGTCCAGTATTTAGGTCGGAATGTCAAATTTTTCAGCTCGCGCTTCGCGCTCGCATTATTTGATTGTTGATATATGTATCGTCTTCATGGGTAACTGCAAACAGTCCTTATAACACGTCCCTTTCGATCAGACCAGAGCGTATATAAAAATATCTGCTCGCGCAGATCGCACTCACAGTTATTATTTGTTACATACACATCTTGGACCACAAACATTGCTCAAAATGTTCGATTTTCAGGACAAAATACATGAAATTTCCACAAAAAATAGCCCGCGCTTCGCGCTCGAATTATCTAATTATATATTCATGTTTTTTTACAAGAAGAAAGCTAAGAAGTGACTGTCATATATATGTGTGTGTGTGTGAGGGTGTATGTGTGTATTTATGGAAAACTCAATGGTGTCTGTCCCCCCACTTTTGAGGAGAGATTTTAGCACCCCCACTGAAAAAAATTGTTCCCAGGTCCCTGGAGAGATTCCCTACCTCGGGCAGGCCCGGGGCCTACCTCGGGTCGAAAAGAAATCAGATGTAAACATCCCAAACATACCTCGGGCCACCTTTTAGCGAACCTACCCGAGACCACATCCAGAGGTAGTCTCGGGTAGGTATCGGGCCGGCCCCGGTTCACCGATTCGTAGATGTAAACGCACACAAGCTTTATAGTCCGGGTTATAATTGAGCAAGGTGCCACACGGAAAAGGAGAAATTTTCACATAGTGCTTCTAGACCATTTTTTACGCTAAATATGAATATATGAGGTAACCAGGCTGTATCCTGAAAATTAACCCGTGAGGGCACTTTTTTCAAAATGGCCGCCAAATTTTCAGAACATTTGAATTTTCATACATAGATTTTGACGTCAACATTTCATTGCCACAAAATTAGTGTCATATGAAAGACAAATAAATTTCCTACAATTTGGTACCATTTATAGGGGATAAGTAGGTCATTTGGCTGAGATTTTAAGTAGAAAACTTCATTTTTTGTCATTTTTTTCCAAAAATTTAAAATTTTGCAAATACATGATTTTACATAATTCTAAAAAAAATGATTCAATTACCTTGAAATGTTCCAGAAAACTTTATTGATATACTATTATCATGTGGATGAAATTCCAACTCTGTATCATTCTTCTTAGCAAATTTATAAGGTATCAAACTTGAATACTCCAATTTCAGAAATGTCGCTTTTTGTATGCATTTCCATAGACTAATACGTATAACATGTATAATATGTATAATGTATAGTTACAAATTAAAGGCAATTATCTCTGCTCGTTAATCACTTGGATAATTAAGAGTAGGCTTTTTTCTATCAGCTACATAAAACAAAATGTTGGCACATCAAGGCCTAACACTCTCATGGGGTGGGGTGTCGAAGCCCCCCCCCCCCCCCTTGGCTATATCATGTTGTTGTATTTTGCCTATTTGTTGGAAAAAATCACTGTTATTTGGAGCACACATTGAAGCAAAAACTAGCATTTTTATTATACAGTACAGCCATTTGATTGCTTTGAAACCACTTGGAGAGGAAAGAGTAGTCTTTGTTCTACCAGCTACATCCAAAGAAGTGGCACATCGAACCTATCCCTCTCGGGGGGGGGGGGGGGGGGGCTTTTGCTTAATATTGCATATTTATTTGAAAATTCACAATTTTTGACCCAACATTGAGGCCAAAGAGCGTTTGTGCTTTGTTGTACACCCCATTTTATTGATTTGAAACCATTTGGCAATGACTTGGAGAAGAAAGAGTAGGCTTTGCTCTATCAGCTACATAAAAGAAGTGTTGGCAAATCGAAGCCTATCTCCTTCATGCGGCTGTAAAAGTTACCCCACTAATTTTCGGTATTTGGCTATTTGTTGAAAAGTCACCATTTTGGAGCCCCCATTGAAGCAAAAAGGTGTCTCTGATATTATAGTTCTGCCACTTTTATTGCCTTGAAACCACTTAGAGAGGAAAGAATAGGCTTTGCTCTATCAGCTACATAATTTTGTGCTGGCAAATAAAAGCCTACCCCTTCTGGGGGCTGTCGAAATCAGCCCCCTCACCCCTTTGCGTTATTGCCTATTTATCGGAAATTCACAGTTTTTGAGCCCCCATTGAGGTAAAAAGGCATCTCTGATATATAGTTCTGTCACTTTTACTGCCTTGAAACCAATTAAGGAGGAAAGAATATGCTTTGCTCTATAAAGAAGTGCTGGCACATTGAAGCTTACCCATCTGGGCGGCTGTCAAATTACCCCACCCCTCTTGCATTATTGCCTAATTATTTGAAAATTCAAAATTGTTGAGCCCCCTTGAGGCGATATGCACTTCTGCTGTATAAAACACCCAATTTCTCTTTTTGAAACCACTTGGAGAGGAAAGAGTAGGTTCCCCTCTTTCAGCTATATATAACGAATTGCTGCCATAACGAAGCCTGACCCACTTCAGGGGACTATAGATGTTACCCCACCTTTTTTTACGATTTTTGCCAATTCATTGGAAAAATCGCCATTTTGGAGCCCCTATTGAGGCAAAAAACGTGTTTCTGGTATATAGTAGAGCCACTTCTTCATACGTAGCAGGGGCCGCGGAACGGTTTTCAAAGTGGGGGGGGGGGGGGGGGGGTTGAGCCAAAAGTGGGGGGGCTGACCATGCAAAAAATCACAATCATATGCCATGGTCATTTTTACGTTTTTGTACATGGTTTTGGAAAAAGGTGGGGGGACTGAAGCCCCCCCAACCCCCCCCCCCCCCCGCTTCCGCGGCCCCTGTGTAGCTGTTAGAGGAAAGCCTACTCTTTCCTCTCCAAGTAGTTTCAAGGCGGTAATAGTGGCAGAACTATATATCAGAACCGCCTTTTTGCCTAAATGGGGGCTCCAAAATTGTCAATTTTCCAATAAATAAGCAATAATGAAAAAGGGGTGGGGTGAATTCAACAGCCCTCTGATGGGGATAGGCCTTTTTTGTGAGCATGTCTTTATAATATGTAGCTGTTAAAGCAAAGCCTATTCTTTTTCTCTCCAAGTGTTTTCAAGGGTGAAAAACGGCAGAAACATAATCAGAAATGACTTTCTGCCTCAATGGGGGCTCCAAAGTGGTGATTTTTTCAATAAATAGGCAATAATACAAAAGGGATGCGTGATTTCGACAGCCTCCTGGAGGGGGTAGGCTTTTATTTCCCTGCACTTCTATAGATGTGGCTGATAAAGCAAAACCTATTCTTTCCTTCCTAAGTGGTTTCAAGGCATTAAAAGTGGCAGAACTATATATCAGGAACGCCTTTTTGCCTAAATGGGGGCTCCAAAATGGTGAATTTTCCAATAAATAGGCAATAATGCAAAAGGGATGGGGTGATTTCAACAGTCTCCCGGAGGGGGTAGGCTTTTATTTGCCTGCACTTCTTTATATGTGGCTGATAAAACAAAACCCATTCTTTCCTCCCTAAGTGGTTTCAAGACAGTAAAAGTGGCAGAACTATATATCAGGAACGCCTTTTTGCCTAAATGGGGGCCCCAAAATGGTGAATTTTCCAATAAATAGGCAATAATGCAAAAGGGATGGGGTGATTTCAACAGCCTCCCGGAGGGGGTAGGCTTTTATTTGCCTGCACTTCTTTATATGTGGCTGATAAAGCAAAACCTATTCTTTTCTTCCTAAGTGGTTTCAAGGCATTAAAAGTGGCAGAACTATATATCAGGAACGCCTTTTTGCCTAAATGGGGGCTCCAAAATGGTGAATTTTCCAATAAATAGGCAATAATGCAAAAGAGATGGGGTAATTTCAACAGCCTCCCGGAGGGGGTAGGCTTTTATTTGCCTGCACTTCTTTATATGTGGCTGATAAAACAAAACCCATTCTTTCCTCCCTAAGTGGTTTGAAGACAGTAAAAGTGGCAGAACTATATATCAGAAACGCCTTTTTGCGTAAATGGGGGCTTCAAAATGGTGAATTTTTCAATAATATGCTATAATGCAAAAGGGATGGGCTGATTTCAACAGCTTCCCGGAGGGGGTAGGCTTTTCTTTGCCAGCACTTGTTTATATGTAGCTGATAGAGCAAAGTCTACTCTTTCCTCTCCAAATCATTGCAAGGAAATGAAATTGGCTGTACTATAAGTAGAAACGCACTTTTGCCTCAATGGGCGATTCAAAATGGTGTAATTTCCAATAAATAGGCAATATACATGATATAGAGGGGGAGGGGTTGACTTAGACAGCCCCTGAGAGGGATAGGTTTCGATGTGACAGCGCTTCATAATAATATGAAGCTGATAGAGCAAAGTCTAAGCTTTTCTCTCCAAGTAATTGCAAGAAAATAAAATTGGCTGTATGATATAGAAACGCACTTATGCCTCAATGGGTGATCCAAAATGGTGACATTTTCAATAAATAGGCAACATACATGATATAGAGGAGGGGGTGACTTAGACAGCCCCTGAGAGGGCTAGGGTTCGACGTGCTAGCGCTTATTTATGCAGCTGGTAGAACGAACTCTACTCTCTCAAGTCAATAAAATACTATAAAGCACAAACGCTTTTTTGACTCAATGTTGAATCCAAAATGGTGAATTTTCAAATAAATTGGCAATAAGCAAAAGGGGGAGGGGTGACTTTCCCAGCGCCCCCCCCCCCCCGATAGGGGTTGGCTACGATGTACGTGCCACTTCTTTTGATGTAGCTGGTAGAACAAAGCTTACTCTTTTTCCTCTCCAAGTGGTTTCAAAGTAATTAAAGTGGCTGTACTGTATAGCAGAAATGCCTTTTGCCTCAATGGGTGCTCCAAAAAACAGTGATTTTTTTTCCAACAAATAGGCAATATACAACAACATGATATAGCGGGGGGGGGGGGGGGGGCTTCGACACCCCCACCCCATGAGAGTGTTAGGCCTTGATGTGCCAACATTTTGTATTATGTAGCTGATAGAGAAAAGACTACTCTTAACTATCCAAGTGATTAACGAGCAGAGATAATTGCATTTATTTTGTAACTATACATTATACATATTATACATGTTATACGTATTAGTCTATGGAAATGCATACAAAAAGCGACATTTCTGAAATTGAAGTATTCAAGTTTGATACCTTATAAATTTGCTAAGAAGAATGATACAGAGTTGGAATTTCATCCACATGATAATAGTATATCAATAAAGTTTTCTGGAAGATTTCAAGGTAATTGATTAATTTTTCTTACAATTATGTAAAATCATGTATTTGCAAAATTTTAAATTTTTGGAAAAAAATGACAAAAAATGAAGTTTTCTACTTAAAATCTCAGCCAAATGACCTACTTATCCCCTATAAATGGTACCAAAATGTAGGAAATTCATTTGTCTTTCATATGACACTAATTTTGTGGCAATGGAATGTTTATGTCAAAATCTATGTACAAAAATTCAAATGTTCTGAAAATTTGGCGGCCATTTTGAAAAAAGCGCCCTCACGGGTTAATTTTCAGGATACAGCCTGGTTACCTCATATATTCATATTCAGCGTAAGAAACTGGTCTAGAAGCACTATGTGAAAATTTCTCCTTTTCCGTGTGGCACCTTGCTCAATTATAACCCGGACTATTAGAACCTATCTCGGTCCGTTCGCCAGCTGTCAAATTACGTCATAGCGCGCGCTATCCCCTCCCCAGCCCCGTCGTTCTTCGAATGTTTTGCGGCATGCGACATGTGAATTGTGATTGATAAAGTTTTTGATTTGAGTGGAAAGAAGGAAGCATTTTAAACTTATCCTTTTCAAGTCGATCATATCTTCAGCGACTACTGGGATCATCAGCATTCTTCGAGTGTAACGAAATGTAAACAACTTCAATTAGCGCGCGCAAATTATTCAGAGCCTAGATCGAGAGCGCCCTTTGGTGTCAGCAATCGGATACCGCTTGAAACCTTACCGATAGGGGAGGGAATGAACGCTGTGATGTAAACAGACCACATTTCGGACTCGGTCCGTTCGCGAAGCTAATCCACCAATAACCCAGTCAAGGTTGCAAGTGGACTCGGTCGGGTCTCGGGTAGGAAACTTTCAGATGTAACACGGGTCATATATGCCCTACAGATTTAGCCTAGATGTCTATGTACAGTAGACCTTGACCAAAGCTTCGATTTGTTACATTGGTTGCTAAGCTGAAAAACAAGGGGGATGTTAAAAAACTCTTCCTAATAGACGGCTACCAGCTGTCTAATACAGACCTAGGACCAATTCATTGTTTGGTCCAGATAGGCTTGGAAAAGGCCCGGGTACTCAGTTGTAGACCATTACCCTTACTTAGGTCTAGATCTAATATCAGTATCTAGACTAGAGCTAATAGAAGTCTAGACTTATCGGCCTGTTTTGGTAATATCTATTGTAAATAGTTCAAATAAATGATAATATTGAAAACGAAAGGTAGACTGTGCTACAAGAAGACATTTTTGACACTACAAAACACAAAATGTTTATACGATTATCAAAGAACATATTAACAATAAATTCACATCATCGAGAGAATCTAAAACATATGCTAATGAAATGATTACTAAGTTCTGCATTAGAAGCCATCAAACATTTCGAGGAAAGTAGTATGATAGTTAAAATATATGAAAAATTAATGCTAATAAACAGGTTTGTAATAGAAGTGAATTTCGAATGGGTACCAGCACACTGTGGCATAGCAGGCAATGAGGATGCAGACTCTTTAGCCAAACAAGCGGCTTAAGAAAATAACATAGATGTTTACACCAACAAAGATAAACAAGAGTACTTGAGTGAAAGATCAGACTTTTATTTAAAAAATGAATGGTAGAGGTCGTGAGAAAACACGGAGAAAGGCAGGCACCTTTTTAACATACAACCAGAAGTGTATTATAAACAAAGTTTTGCAGGAAAGATGAACGAATCTTGCATCAATTCCGTCTTGGTAAATGCAGATTAAATTATTATAATTATATGATCGCAAAACATGTTACAGGACTTTGTAATAATTGTCAAACTCATGAAACCATAGAGCATTTCATGTTATTATGTCCTTGTTGACTTTATTGACTTTATCGCAAATTGAAAAGTACGAACCCGTCCGGCCATTCTAGCCTTTATAAAAGGCAGCGGAAAATATAACCAACCTCAGGGAATATATATGTGCATGTAATAATCCATGTATGAGGCTGGTTACTTACTATTTTTGTGTATATAATATTCAGGCTTATTTATTAGGCTGATTTTGTAGTTGTATGTCGCATGATAGATCTATGTATATATGTAAATAAGGAGGGAAAAAGGAGAAGAGAAAAGGACAAAAGAATAAAAGAGAGAAGTATTCATCTCTGGAGATTCTGTTGGGATATTCATGTTGATACCATTTTCTTTTTTCTTCTGTTTTATTTTTTTACTCGGGTTGTTAATAAATCGAAGATATGGAGTATGGAGCGCTTACAAATCATGCTTTCGAAGGACATATTATTAAAACCAATTAACTAACACTCAAATCCATGAAAGGAAAAGACAAGCACGAGTACAAACTCTTAAATCTAATAAACGATGTTTGTTAAAAAAATAAACAAAAGACTTTGATGCTCCACAACGCCTTTCCTACGTGAATCTATATTTCACACATAGTGCAATTAATAGCAAAATCGAATGACGAGAGCTGTTACAGTACAGGGGAGGATGGAATCCCTCTCACTTAGCTTGGCGGAAATCATCGGATATCGATGGATAGCGCCATTACCACAATAAATTTAACCAAACCAACTAAACAAAAGGATAACTTAAATCTAGGTCATCTAAATTGAACCCTTTCAATACTAACCTGGCACAGGGCTAGGCCTGTCTCTAGATTTACATGTAGCCTAGTTATGAACAAGAGTAGCAGCAGGCCTATAGATCCTAGATCTGCTAGGCTAAAGACAAGTAAAGACAGAGTACACTAGACCTTTACTGCTAGATTCTATCCCAAAATAAGATAATGCTAACTTTTGTTTGGCTACATGTAGATCTAGATTCTAGATCTACATGTAGCTGCAGGGCTAGTCTTGAACTACAGTCCCAGCTTAGATCTCCTCAGTTATATAGATCTAGATCTACGTTAGATTTTCTAGATCAATTCAAACAGTAGATCAGCTAGTCCTAAGGCCACTGGCTAGTATAGAAAAGGAAAAATATAAAGGACACAGACTCACGGTTAAGCCTAGATCTAACGTTAGATCTAGATCACTATTCTATTTTTTTTTACATAGATCTAGACTAGATCTAGGCCTAGCCAATGCCCTAGTCTAGACTTGGCTGTTGATCTAGGTTTGAGCCTGGAAGTGGAAAACAAGTGCAAAAAATGTTAAGACTTTAGAATCTAAAAATAGAATAAAAACACCTCCAAACAAACACATGGGCCTAGCCTAGGAGTAGGACTAAGTCTACATGGTAGGTCTAGATCTAGTTGGCAAGCAATGCCATAGTCAGATCTATACTAGATATAGACATATCTCTGTCCTACTTAAGGCTAAGTCCAGATTAAGTCCTGAATGTTGTTCTAGGCCTAGACCAATACGGCTGCTCCACTAGACTAGACTATGTTTTGCTTCAGGAAAGAAAAGTTAAAAGACAAAACAAGAGTCTAAAAATTAGCCCAAATCTCCTCCAAACCAAACAGACGGATTTCAGCTGTAGATTTAGATCTTGGGCCTAGGCTAGATCTAGGCCTAATGTTAGACCCAAGACTAGTGTCAAACGTTACTAAAGTTAACCCTTAGATCTACTTAAAGTTAGAATAAAGATGTCGACTCTAAAGTGGATGAGGGGAATCTATTCTCTTTTCATTTAGATTTTGACAAACAAAACACGAATAAACGCAATAAATGTGACTAGTATACAAAAACTGTGCAAGTCACTCAGTTTGGGAGTGAAATGTTTTAGTTATTAGCAGAACTATAGGTAAACTGAATTTAAAAATCTTACCATGTATGGGTGGTGAATGCTTTTCTTACAATTGTAATTAGTTTCCATAAAACCAAAAATTTTGATAAAAAACTAACTTTAGCAACATTTTTTTTCGATATTGTTTCAGTCACCCCAGCAATTAAGCAGTAATTTACCGAAAAGGTGTTTGTCTTGGTTAAAAGAGGATTATTAATTTTAAAAAAGGCCGGATTCTACCAAGGTTTAGTTAAACCTGGCTATCAGAATACCAAAATAATTTAACTACACTTAGACCAGAGGTGAGGTATAGTAAAACAGGGTTAACTTTAGACTAGGGTTAAATTAAACCTGGCGGGTGTTTCATAAAGCTGTTCGTAAGTTAAGAGCGATTTTAAGAACGACTGGTGATCCTTTCTTGTCGAAAATGGTATATTCATTGGCGATGGTTAAGCGCGTAAGAAAGGTTCACAAGTCGTTCTTAAAGTTGCTCTGAACTTACGAAGGGATTTATGAAACGGCCCCCAGTCATCGGAATACGGATCATAGAGATGTGCGTATCCAAAACAGTGAGCAAGAGCGCACAAAAGATGACGAAAGGGATACGTAATAAAAGGGAATCGATAGAAAACAGTAGGAGAGGTAGATAGAGAGAAAGATTAAACGAGAAAGGAAGGAAGAGAGAGAGCTGTGAGAGAAAGAGAGAGACAGAGGATGAGAAGGAAGGAGATAGGGGAGAAAGAGAAGGAAGGACAACGAAAAGAAGATAGAAAAGGAAAAGGAAAGAAATATCTAAGTCAGAGGAAATGAGTGGAACGATACATAGACTTCATGGGGTCGGAGACATCCGAGGCGATGGATAATCTTCTCTTCCAAGAGCTTGTTGTCCTCCTCACCTCCTTTGCAAGATAGAATTCCGAAGATCTTCAAATCGTCTATGCTTTATCCTGGCAAATTAAAGTGACGGGCCACAGGAAGACCTTGAGTGTTGAGCGTAATAGATCCCAGATGCTTGGTAGCTTTATCAGTCATCCTTTGCTTGGTTTCCCAGATGTAGATCAAGTCAAATGCAGCGAGAGCAGACAATGGTATAGGTGACAGCCCGCCAGTGGCGTAGCTAGGATTTTTTTCCTGGGGGGGGGGGGCACTGAGGGTTCCTTGCTTTTTCAGGGGGGCACCATTTTTTCCGGTGTGTGTGTGTGTGTCAAAAGGGCGGATCCGACTTTCGCCAATAGGAGATGGGGCCCGAAATTATCTTCACCTATATTTTCCCCGATCAGTCACTTCTTAGTTTTATTCTTATAAAACAACATGAACATGAAATAATCTCATAAGCCTTATAAAAAGTGCGAGCGTTTTTTTTTTTACTTTCATGTATTTTGTCCTGAAAATTTAATATTCTGGGCAATGTTATGTGTGATCCTGAACAAGATTTGTATGTAACTAGATGGTTACTGCGAACGCTAAGCGCGAGCAGATTTTTTTTATTAAGTGTTCTAGCATTATCGAAAAGGGACCTGCTTACAGTTACTCAAGAAGACGGTATATATTTCAATAATGCGAGCGCGAAGCGCGAGCAAATTTATTTGACATTCCGACCTAAAAAATTGTCATTCTTAGCACTTTTTGTATTAATAAATGGGATAGGTATTTAACTATACAATTGATGCGAGCGCGAAGCGCGAGAGGAAGAAAATTAAGATTTTAGACCTAAAAGCGGGACAGTCTATTCATATTTTGTAAATCATAAATAGGATATAGTTAATTGGGTATCATTAATAATGCGATCGTGAAGCGTGAGCAGACAATTATTGATATTCTGATGTGAAACTGGATAATTTAAGTACATTTTAAATAGCGAACATGCAGACTATCGCGCATGTTTTAGATTTAGACCTAGATTCTGGGCATTCTGAATACATTTGTTTAATGGAACATTATGGAATGCACGTAGACAATAGGAACTTGGCAAATCAAACAATGTGACCACGCAGCGTGAGCTTAAAAATGCTTATATGTAGACAATAAAACAGACATTTTACAGCTAAATTAAAAAAAAAATGAATGCTCGATGTCCGAGCTAAAATATGTTTTGTATATTGACTTCAAAACTTGCTCTATATCAGCATATTGAGCAAGATATGAATCTCATCGAACAGGCAATTCTGGCGCGATGCGTAAGCAAAAATTTTATATAGTAACATGAAAGATTTGCGTTTTTTTGCAAGTCTTCCCTTCACATTATTACATTCCACTCGTCTTCCTCCTCTTATTTTCCTCTTTTTTACTTGTCTTTCTTCTTTTTTTCCTTTTTTCTTTTCTTCTTTCTCCCTTTTCCTTTTTTTTTACTCTGCCAATTTTTTTCAGGGGGGGGGGCACCTGGGGGGGGGGGGCAAACCAAATCTCAGGGGGCACGTGTCCCCCCAGCCCCCCCCCCTGCAGCCCACGAGACCGAAGGCCCGCGAGATAGACTTTTTTCCCCTCATCGGGTGCCGCGGTCGACTGGTTTAAGGCGGCTCGTTGCAGCGGCGTAACAGGTGCCTGTTATCAGAGGGGGAAGTAGACAGGGCCAAATATTGCCCAGTAATTCCGTCTACAGTGCGTATAAAACGGGACAGATTTGAAAAGTCTATAAAATTTTTGTTTCAAATTATGATGTCTATATTTTGGTGTTAATTAGTGCTCTGAAGTCCTATCTTTCAAATGCCATTAAAAAAAAGTTTCGTTCATGCTTGAGCGAACACGGAATGTTTTTGTTTGGGGTTCAAAAAGAGGCTTGCGCCAAAATGGCATAAAATGATAAATATGATGATCGGACTTCTTACTAATCAGCAGACTTCTTCTTAATCTTTTCATTATCGTTGCCATAATTTTCAAATTATGCGGTCAAAATTCATTTTCAAATCTATTTGCTTGAATTGTTTTTTTTTTTGTTCTCTTTTAGCTTTGAAAAGCAATTTTTTTTTTTTCAACCGAAGTATGGGAGAGCGTGTACTTTTTTCAAATCTTTTCATTGTGTGCTACAAAGGTTGTGGTTCCTTTTGAACAGTGCCATACAGATGGACGGGGGCTCGGGGATGCTCCCCCCCCCCTCAATTAGAAAAAAATCCTGACCGAGAAAAAAGTGGAAAGGAAAAAAAGGAAAGATAGAAAGTAAAATATGATATTATTTTCTGAATGTTATGTCGAAATCTATCACAAAATTTGATAGTGTAATAAAGTGGGAATATTTGCGTGCTCACTTCGCTCGCTCACAACTTTTTAATACATTTTACCCAATCTGCCATATCTGGCTCCTTCAAAATTGACTAAATACACAAATGCTATTAAAAGACATGAATCCCTTCCTGTTTTTCCTGTCAAGCATATAATTAAACTTGGTCAAGGAATCAATAACCACTTGAAAAATTAATTCATATCTTTTAAAGGTACCATAACATTACTTGTTTCACATAATAAAAGGATTTGAATAATTACAAGTTTTCCCAATTAATAATGCTAATCTTCTACTTGGGTTGACAAAAGTCTTATTTTATTACTTATGAAGGAAAATTCGAAGGAAAAAGAAGTTTAAATGACAAAAACAAAATAATTTAAGTAAACAAATAAATTTGTAAAAAAAAATTGACAGCATAATTCGTAAATTATGGCACAGATCACTGGCGTAAATCCCGGGGGGATGGGGGGGATATATCCCCCCCCCCACTTTTCGAGGAGGGGGGATGGCCTGTACAAACATCCCCCCCCCCCCCCACTTTTTACGAAAGAAATGAAAAAAAAATCACAAGAGATAATTGTTTTATTGGTGAAAATTCTTCCTAAAATACCGCTTAACAAATAAAACAATATTATTGAATCATAAAATGCAAATAAAGAGCCATTTCACCATTTCCAAACGAAATACTTATGTCCTTATTATAACATTGAAGAGAAACCCCTGTTTCTTCCAATTCATCAATGTTGGGGTCTTTGGGAAGGGATTAAGATGGAATGTCAAAAAGTTTTGAATGTAATCTCTAATAAAACCATTAAACCATCAAGGGGTAAAAAAAGATAATAATATTGGAGGGGTATTTGCCATATGGACATACAGCGGCGTAACTACGGGGGGCATGGGGGGCACCCCCCCCCCCCCCCCCATCGGCTGACCAAAAAAAAAACGGGGAAAGGGGGAAAGGAGAAAAAAGGGAGAAAGGAAGAGAAACGTAGTGGGAAAGAAGAAAATATTCATTATAATAATATATTATACCCAGGTGAGGTAAATGGGTACCGGTAGGAAGTAATTCCTTAAAAAGCTGTGTGCGCTATGAACGCCTAGCTTAGCCGGGTAATATAGGAGCGCCTTGAGCACCTAACAAGGTGGATATGTGCGCAATATAAATACCCTATATTATTATTATTATTATTATAATTATGTTATGTTACATTACAACTTTATGAAACATAATTTGCCCAGGGCCTACGTCTTTTTTTATTGTTCCTGGTGCTCGCATTGTCTGTTTAACGAGATATGTAATCCTGTTGTACTAAAACATCCCGTTTTCAAGTCAATATAAACCAAATATATTTCCTAGCACTTGAGTTATCATTGTTTTATGTAGTGACATATGCTTCTTTTTCATGACTCAAAAGTGATTGCCCCATGTTAAGGTCTTCTTATATATGAAACATTTCCTGTCCGTGATTACGTTCGCACTAGTGGATTGGTGAGATATGTCTGCTCTTCATGAATTCCTAAAATCAGTCCTTAAAATGTCCTTTCTGATCTGAATATCAAAAATTTTCAGCTCGCGCTTCGCGCTCGCATCATTTGGTTAATGAAATACGTATGGTCCTAGTTAATTCCTACAAAGAAACCTTAGAATGCCCCACTTCAGGTCTGAATTATCTAAGTTTTCAGCTCGCGCTTCGCGCGCGCATTGTTTAGCGAGACAGGTACGTATCATGATTACACAAATTTGATTATATTGTCCCTTTTTAGGTGTGAATATAAAAAATTTCAGCTCGCGCTTCGCGCTCGCATTATTTGATCAGTTAGATACATATCCGTTTAATGACATTGTCCTTAAAATGTCTCTATAAGGTCAGTATAACTGGCAACTTAGCGCGCTTCGCGCACTCACTTAGTGATTCAAAAATTTTACTGGTGCCCCCCTCCCCAATGCCGTGACCCACGGTACGCCACTGTGGACATATCAATGACAATTCCTTGCATATCTAAAAACATGATTGCAAAAAAATGCCAAAATATTTCAGTCATCCCCCCCACCCATCAACACGGATTTACGCCAGTGGCACAGATAATGAAAAGGTTAAGAGGAAGTCCGCTGATTAGCAAGAAGCCTGATCATTATATTACTCATATTCTGCCATTCTGGTGCAAGCCTCTTTTTGAACCCCCGACAAAAACGTCCCGTGTTCGTTCAAGCATGAATTAAATTTATTTTTTGTAATTGCATTTCAAAGATAAAATTTCAGAGCATCTATTAACATTAAAATATAGAAATCATGATTTGAAAAAAAAAATTATAGACTTTTCAAAACTGTCCCGTTTTTTTTTTTGTAGAATTAGTGGCATAACTAGGATTTCAGTTTAGGGGGTAGTAGTGAGCACGCGAAGTATGCGAAACACTTGATCATGAGCGCGCGAAAGGCGCTCCATATTATAAGGGGAGATTTCCCCCTCCCGCGCGATGCACGGAGCTCCCACGTTTTCTCCGAATTGTTCCTTGCCCGCTCCTGCTCTTCTTACGTTCTCTGCCTGTTAACGGAGGGGGGATCGAATTGCGGAAGCTCCGACGTTTCTTTGAATCGTTCCTTGTCTGCATCCGCTCTTCCGTTTTCTGCCTGAAATTGGCGCATACATTCGTATTTCCGAAGCTTCGTTATTCCGAAGGTTCGGTTATTCCGAAGGTTCGTTAATCCAAAAACAAAATGAGGTTCGTAATTCCAAAGGTTCATTAGTCCGAAAACAAAATGAGGTTCGTAATTCCGAAGGTTCGTTAGTCCGAAAACGAAATAAGGTTCGTAAATCCGAAGGTTCGTTAGTCCGAAAACGAAATAAGGTTTGTTAATCCGAAAATTGAATAAGGTTCGTATTTCCGAAAATGAAATTAATTCATTTTGGTAAAAAGAAAGGTGTTGTCCTTACAAGATAACATGATATTATGCAATAATAAAATAACGAACGATGATGCATGTGTGTGTTGTGGCCAATCATGTATTGCATTAAGAATAGGCGGCCGGATCAAGCATACGCTTAATTCGATTTTATCTGAGCAATTGCTGCCCGAGCAAATGGTTTAAAGATGCAGGGGATTAAGCGTGTTGGTCGCGTGCGAGTAACCTCCAGATAATAGGATTTTTAATAAGAGCTTCTGCTGGTAATAAAAATATAAACAATACTAATGATGATCATGATAATCCCAAACGATGATCATAATAAAAATGGTGGTAAAGAATATAAATGTTAATAAAATTGTATTGATCGTTACGCCTAGTGTTAACAATGTTAATCCTTTTTTTCATGATTACAAAAAATGCTCGGAATTTTTACTTTTTATGTGGGGCGTTGTGGACCAGTGGATTAGTCTTCCAACTATGAAACAGAGGGTCGTATGTTCGAATCCCAGCCATGGCGTAATTTCCTTAAACAAGAAATTTATCCACACTGTGCTGCACTCAACCCGGGTGAGCTGAATGGGTACCCGGTAGGAAGAAATTAATAAAATGCCTTTCTTTGGGCGCCTAGGCAGCCCAGCTAAAGCCGGGGTAATAGCAGGGCCCGATGGGAGAACAGTTTTCAGAACTGAAGTGGCTTTCCTTAGTGGATAATACCAATATTAGTATTATTAGTATTATTATATTATTATCATTATTATTACGTCTTATTAGGCCTACATGAAATTTCCAAATATTCCACAAGGATGCCCTTTAAACAGTAATTAGGTCCATAATTGACCAAAAAGCGAGTTTTACAACTTCAGATTTGATTTTTTTTCTAAACCGCTTGCTCGCAAAAATAAAACCTGAATATTATATCTTATCAATCAAAAATCTATTAAAAAAACTTTACTCGACTTTACACAGATATAATCTCATGGTGAAAATATCCGTTTGCACCAAAATGTCCGTTTTGGCATAAGTGCACCTTTTTTGGCTTTGCCCCCCCCCCCCCCCCCTGAAGGAAAATACGTTCCGCCGCCCCTGGTTGAAACATGTATCGTCTTCATGGGTAACTGCAAAAATTCCTTAACATGTCCCTTTTCGATCAGGTCAGAACTTATATTTAAATTTCTGCTTGCGCTTCTTGCTCGCAGTTGTTATCTAGTTACATAGGCATCTTGTTTTGAAGATCACAAACATATTGCCCATCATATTTTCAACAAAAAAAATTGAGCTGCCGGTCGGGGAAATTATGGGTGAAAAAAATTCGCCCCCCCCCCCTATTGGCGAAAGTTGGATCCGCCGGGGGCAGGGGGCAATTGCACCCCAAAAATAAATAACAGGGAAATGCTATTTGCTATTTTTCCAAAATGGGAAATTCCCTTTTTTCAAAATAAATACTCTTTTTAAAGCATACATTTTAGATTGATTATCAGGCTGGAATATTACAATTTCTTAGCTCGCGCTTCGCACTCGCATTATTCGATTGGTAAAATAATTATGTATCCTAAAGAGGTCGCTAAATGCAGATCTTAAAAGGTTCCTTTTCTGGTCAGCATATTAAAGCTTGCGCTTTGCGCTCGTGTTAACTCTTTAGTTAATTCATGGACCTAAAAGGTTAAATGATAGCAGAAACCTGCTCGGAATTTTTGTTTTTATTTCTTATTGAAATGCCCTAAAGTTTGAGCTTGTGATTCACGTTCGCAACATCTCGCAATAATGACATTTTAACAGTAATTGACCCCAAAAACTAAAATTTATTCAGCCGCCCTTGCCTTCCCATCCTCATAACAATTGAACAGCAACGGTGTTAATCCCCCCCCCCCCCCACCACACTTGCCCTTCCTCTGCTTTCCCGGATTTCATTTTTCGGATTAACGAACCTTCGGAATAAAGAACCTTATTATGTTTTCGGATTAACGAACCTTCGGAATAACGAATCTTATTTCGTTTACGGATTAACGAACCTTTGGAATAACGAACCTTATTTCGTTTTCGGATTAACGAACCTTTGGAGCAACGAACCTTATTTCGTTTTCGGATTAACGAACCTTCGGAACAACGAACCTTATTTCGTTTTCGGAATAACGCCACAAATGTTCGGATTAACGAACCCTTTTTCGTTTTCGGAATAACGCCACAAATGTTCGGATTAACGAACCCTTTTTCGTTTTCGGATTAACGAACATCGAGGTATAGGCAACTTACGTGTTTCGGAATTACGAACCTTCGGAATTACGAAGTGTAACCGAAATGGGGAGGGGCATAGCCAAAAATATCCCGTTAACTAAGTGTACAATTAGGCCCATATTCTGAAGTCGGGTTTAACTTAAACTCAGGTTTAAAGTTGTGGTTTAAGTATGGATAGCCAATTGTTACATAAATCGCTAACTATAAAGATATCATATTTCAGCTCATTTGGCTCTCAAATCGTTCATAATTGTCTAGGAAGTATAAATAGATGTCTTCACCATCGATGAATCAGGAAAAAGCACAGTAACCATAAGAAACAGACAACTTAATAACAATTTTGACCCTTTTGGCTTTCCATAATTTTAGCACAGAGTTATACCATGGTCTAAGTTAAACCTGACTTCAGAATATGGGCCTTAGTGGCGAAGCTAGGATTTAATTCACGGGGCGGTAGTCAGCACACAAAGCGTGTGAAACACTTACTGAGCGCGAAAAACGCGTTCCCGGGGGGATGCATGGAGGGAGAAGCTGTGACGATCCCTTGAACTATTCCTTGTCTGCTCTCGCTCGTCTTACTGCTTTTCATAATACTACGACACAGAGCACATTCAAATAAATTGGATATTCTTGCCAGTGCTTTTCCTCTGTACTTTTCTCACAGCTCTTTTTACTTTCAATTTCTCCTATCGTTTCTCTTGACCCCCCCCCCTTATCTGTTCTCTTTAATTATGTTAACATGTTATTCCTAAATAATTTCGTTTTTTTTTTTTTCGTCATTTTGGTCTACATCTTTTTTCTATGCTCTAGGTGAACTCGGCTCTTCTATTAATTTATTTTCCTACCATTTTACGGCTATTTATATTATCATTTACCTCATCGACCATTTTTTCTTCATCTGGATTTCTCTTTTTATCTTTCCTATCTTATGCATGTCCTTCCACTTTCACGCTTCATCTACTTTAATAATATCAATAATCGTATGATGATAATGGTGAATAAAAACGATAATAGAAACAAATATTAGGTTTATCACTACTATTACTACTACTTCTATGACTACGACTACTACAACTACTACAACAACTACTACGACGACGACTACGACTCCGACTACTACTACTACGACGACTTCTAATTCTACTTCTGCTGCTGCTGATATCATGATAACACAAATAGTAACAACAACAACAATAAAAAATGGGTTTTAGGACAACTCCCCGAGAGAACTACTCCTCTGGAGGGTGACTCCCCATGAAACTTAAACCGGCGCTTCTATTTGAGTGATAAATTAATGTACGTTCTTTTCTTTAAAACTTTCACCTTCTTGTTCTTCTTATTTTTCAGTTTAAATGAGAAAAAAATGCTACTATAGGATTGCCCATAATGAAGGTTTAATGTTCAAGGTGTATGTATTTCCATAATATTTCCAGTTTTCTTGTTAAACATTAAATGCACAAAAATGCATAAAAATAAATGTTAAATAAATAGAAATAATGATTAAGTAGTGTCAGTGAAATTAGGCAACGTAAGTTTAAACTGTAAGTAGCGGAAACACCCCCTCCCTGCACCCCCCCTAGAGAGCCGTTTCGTGCGCGCAGTAAGTATTTCGCACGATTCGCGTGCTCACCACCGCCCCCTTAAATGAAATCCTAGCAACGCCACTGATTCTAAATTTAGTTACCGGGATTTATTAACCCCCCCCCCCAATAACAGGCATAGAATGTAAGAGGAGCGAGAGCAGACAATTCGAAGAAAACGTCGGAGCTTCCGTGCTTTGCGCGGAAGGGGGAAAATTCCCCCTTATAGGGAGCGCCTTTCGCGCGCTCAGTATTAAGTTATTCGCCACTTTGCATGCTCACTACCGCCCCCTAAAATGAAATCATTCTGGACTTAGTTACTGGGAAATATCTTGGCTCTACCACCCCCTCCCCCCCCCCCCCTCCCCCCAAAACAGGCAGAGGACGTATTAAGATTAGCGGGAACAGACAAGGAACGATTCACAGGAACGTCGGAGCTTCCACGCTTCTCGCGGGGGACACTCCCACTCCCTGCACCCCCCCGGAAGCGCGATTACCGTATTTACTCCCGCCCCTAAACTGAAATCCTAACTATGTCACTAATTGTAGACAGAGTTACCGGGAAATATTTGGCTCTGCCCCCTCCCCCTCTCATAACAGGCACACGCCGCTGCACAGTGGGCCAGGAGAGAGCAAAAGTGCGCCAAAACTGGTTTTTGGTCATGAAACAAATTTTGTTTTTTTCATGTTCTAAGCAAAGATAAGAACCTGTAGAATGCCTCCGTACAATATTTCTCCATTAAATTGAATATTAGTTGCCCATTTTTATTCAATGTTACCGGAAAATGACTCTTTACGGCTACCGCATGTGTAAATGACACGTTTTAGATATTTCACTGTTTTAACAAAACGGATTGCTTAATTTATTTCTAATTCACTGTGCTTTTTGATGAATAATTGTTTCATGTGATCGAAGATTTTCAAGATAAAATGAAAATCCCTTCAGAGGCAATTTTGGACGAAACCATTTGACAATGGGGGTGTTTTAGCATTTTTTTTTTCATGAGCATTTCTTTTACAAATTGCTGCCGATTGCTGCGCTGTAAATACCATTGCGGTCTTTGGTATAGTTCATGCTTTACACTGATACCAAATTTAGCTGCATATACGTGCATTTTCTGGAGATATAACCAATTTTTCAACCACATGTTCGCCGTATTTATCACAAAAATCGGTCCAAGTTACTGTCCCATTATGCGCGTGCATGCCGAACGTTGCGGGTGACATTAAACATCAAACTCCCCGTCGCGTTCTGGGAGAGAGAGAGAGAGGGGGGGGGGGGGGTCTGGCTCAAGTGTGTGGCTCTTATGACTGGTGTCTGCCTTTAAAATATTTTCGTTAAACATACGTAAAGGCAAGCTTTCATTTCCAATTCCACTAACTATATAATAATACATGTAACGCAACTTCATTTTGATGCCAAACTGTTCCATCCCGTGTTCCATATCTGATATGCTGTCATACTGAGAAGATTAATTCTTAAGGTAAGATTCCCGGGTAAGATTATATATTTGGTTTGTTGTTCATAAACCAAGTAGAGGCTACTGTATATCGCTATAACACACATGACTAGGGATGTGATAGGTCTCTCGCAGTTTTCTGACAAAATATGAAAATGTGTGTAGGACAGAGAGGGATATCCGTGGGCTCTATTACATGTATAAATTGCATTATCATTATTAGTATTTATCCCCCAAAAGGGTTTGTAACTTCACATACACGTATGAATTCGTTTATCTCTTGGCTCATTCTAAATTTGCTATAATTGTTGGAATCGATCAAGAAGGAATTGTCTATTATCATTTCAATGATTGTTTAGTTTATGATTCTCATTGACTTTATATGTATTCCACAGAAATGGTAACAGGTGACATTGTGAGTAGCAAGTTTTTAAGAGTACAACAATCACAGCCTCTTCCCCCTGATGTTCAAAGTATGCTAAAAGATCCTCTCACCAAAGACATAATAGTTGTTGAGATAGTAGAGAGAGACTCTGATTCGGAATAACTTTGTATACGCCGTTCTTGGTAGGCCTTGTAGGGCCTTGTACTGATTAACCTGCAGAGGACCCGGCCTCTAATCACTGGAATCATTATTTTAAAGATTTCACTGTCCTCTTCTGGTATCAATCCATTTTAATTCATGTATGTGTGGTTAATCATTGTACACAGGGAATAAAAATACTCCTTTTCATTTTTTTTTACAATTTCACTTTGAATTTTACAATTCCGGATTCATGGTAGGACGCCCTCTTTAAGCGATACTCAAGTCACCAAATGAATTATTTGTACCCCGAGCACAGACTTTTCTGGTTTGGTTGCCTGTTTGTGTGTTTGCTGTTTGCTAATATGCTTAATTATTGCTGAAATTTATCTAAAACTAGTTTCTGAAAATTTGAAACATATTGTAGAATTAGAAACATGTAATTTCTGCTCAAATGTTAACAGCTAATCAGAAAACAGTATTTTAACGACGTCATCAATATTTGAAAATACTTTTATTGAATTCTACGGGTGAAATTACCCCTGTCTACTAAATTTAATCATACAAATGTGTGAATAATGGGTTTTGGCGCACTTTGGGTTCATTCTGGCCCACTGTGCGCTGCAGCGAGGCGCCATAAACCACGCGGCACCTGATGAAGGGGAACAAAACGGTCTCGCGGGCCTTTGGTCCCCCGGACTTTCAGTCTCGTGGGCATTCGATCAAGTGGTCGGACCGTTACTAAGGGTCCATTAACTTTGATCATGTTGTGGTATCAACTTCGAACAAATCCTATCCAAGGTTTAGTTTTTGAAATATCAGCATACGTTTGCAATTTTGATCACCAACCTGATGTATAAAACCTGGGAATATTAGTAATTGATCAGTAATGTTTCAGATCACATGATCAAGGTTAAAGGTTATTTATTGTTTATGAACTTTGACCAATGCTGTGGTATCAACACTCAAAACTTAACCAAGGATAGGTTTTTGTAAAAAATTAAAAGTATTGAATCTATTTCATTGTTAAGCTTGAAAAGATTACAATCAAGTATCACTTATCATCTGTTCTGAGTTTCAGGTCAGATGATCAATGTTGAAAGTCATTTAAGGTCAGTGGACCATGACCGCTTTATGACATCAACATCGAATGATGTTTAAGTTTCAAGATAAGAACCAGTCCCATTACGATAATTGCCATTAAGTACCAGCAAACTGATGAATAACATTTCTGGTCTCTAGGCGAAGGTCAAATATCATTATTGAGTAAATAAACTGATATCCACTTACAAGAGCTTAACCAAATACAAGATTCAAATTTTCAAGATAATGCCAACGTTATAAGTTTGAGTTACGTTTAAACTTGGTTGTAATAATTAACAAATATTGGAACTTAGATGGGTATTGGGGTGGGGTTATGGGCCAGACTCAACGGTCAATTTATATCAATTATTTTGCTTAAGTTAGATTTTTTGTTGATCATTTAAAAATATTTAATAAAACTAATTGAAACTTTATATTATTATTTGATATTGCAAACAATATGGAATGAAGAACAAGTTTCTCAGTCAAGGTCAAAGGTCTTTTTTCCTTGAATGCTCGAGCGTCCGATCAGGGTATCCGTGCTAAAGCGCTTAGAACATTGCAATACGTGTTGTATATCATTATTATTATCATATTTTATGATATCAATGCACCTGCTGAGACAATACAAGCTCTATATGTACCTCTAAAATTGTCGATTTAATTTTTAAAGACCAATTACATTCTATTAAGAGTGTCTTCCTTGTGATATATTTCTACGCTTGAGTAAGCAGGAGTTATTTTTCGCTGTTAATCAATATGTGTCAAATTAAGGCACAAATTCAGTTATGAATCTAGATTTAATAAAATCATAGTCATACAAGAGTTTAAGTTAAATTCATTGCATTCTGTTTTCTTAATGAACATAGGGAATGTTTTCGAAACCCATTTTTAGTATATCAACTCTCGTGTTAATTAAAATGAAATTGTTGGTCAATGGCACTTGAATACCTCATTTCAAGGTTTAATGATACATTTTCGCTTACGTATTTTACTTCTAAACATATATTGACATTTTACAAACTTAACCTTCATTGTAAGATTTTAATATTGATGCCCCCAACATGGTAAATTTTCACTGATCCTAAATGACCTTGGTCATGAAACCTAAGTTTCATACAAGCTGATCACCATATACTTTTTAAGGTTAAGATGCGTTGAAAATAGTTACCAAGCTGAAATGCAATACCCCGACATGGTCATAGGTCATTTACCCTAACTGACATTGAACTTGATCATATGAACATAAAACACTCTAAATGGTTAATGAACAACAGAACAAACAGAACACGATGAAAGCGTATACGACATCTTGGTGCAACATTAACCTTATTGAAAAGTGACATCATTTGCAATTCGAAATTTAATGTAAGTTTTGAGTCTGGTAATTTGTAAAAAAAATATCTTTTTTTTTTCTCAACAAAGGTTAACTATTAAGCGCAAAAATTATGATTCTAGGTTCTTTAGAAGCCGAGATATTGACGAAAAAAAACGCTTTCACGACTTCTATTTTGAAAAATCCAAGATGGAGGCCATATAGGGGTTGGTGCAAATGAAAATATTGTTTTTTAAAATAGCTCATACAATAACCTTTACAAAAATATATAGTTTTCAATTTCTCCAAAAAAATCCGGCAAAAGCTAAGGTATGAACATAGTGAACCTGACTAATACGCGCATCTTCATGAAGCATTATTTTGACGCAATCTAATGAATTTGTTACAACTTGACAAAACCCTATGGGCAAAAATTCGTTAAAATATTATTGTCCACTGATTTTTTTGTTGTTGTTGTTTGAACCTACTTATAATCTCAGCAGATCATTTGACTTTATTACATACATGTATATATATACTATATAATTCAGAGAGTACACCTAGATAATGTTAAATGCACATTATTATCACCCCCAAGTTGTCCTAAATATGAAATGAATAATATGAAATAAAGAATTCTATTATGCGTTCATGAATTTGCTCTCCGTTTATAAGCCTAGGAATAGGTTTACTACACAAATGTACAACTATATTGATAGATAAGTAAATGAATGATAAGAAACAAAAGAAGTATCTCATATCATCTCTCATAGGCCCTATCATGTTTTACTACAGACCTGTAAATCCACATTATTACCCATTGGTAGATAGGCCCTGGGTGGGAGTCACATAGATTTAAGTGTGACGAAAAATCGCTTTTAAATTCCCAATTTTGTGGTGAAAGATAATGTATTATCACATAAATAAGATCATGCTTAGAAAACGCGCACTAACGAGACAGTTTTCATATTGATGCATTTTCTTTTCCAATTATAGATAGTATGGTTTATAGCCCCATTCCTGTCGATACTGAGAGCTCTACCGATCACCTTCGTGTAAAGGACAGTAACACGGGCAGGTATGTTCATATCCGGGGGGGGGGGGGGTTCTCAGTATAAATGTATGATACGTATATGCCGCGCTTGAGACCCCCATTTTCAACCTAAATTTCCGTTCCAGAGCATCACCAATTCAGAAAGTCAGAAAAATTCAATTTTTTTCCGTTCCGGAGACCATCAAAATTGTGATTTCTCGTTCCAGAGAGCGCCCTTAATGAACACTCAGCCGGTCGGAGCGGCAAGCTCGATCGGCGCGGGCCCATTCTTCCGGCCCATCGAAGCTCACGGCGCCCGCAGGTTCCAGAGCATTACATTTTAAGCTATCGTTGATCCAAGAGCCAATCCGGAGACCCTCGTATAAGACCAATATTTATTTCTAGAGCCCCCATTTTCGACTTTGGCGCGGCACATACATGGAGGTATCACGTTATAATTCGAGTACCCCTCCCCGGGTTCATATTATGTGTGAGGATGTAAGAGGTCTAGCTAGTATGTATGGAGGGGGGGGGGGTGATAGTTTAAGTGCGTGGGAGCGTTAAGAGAGAGAGGGGGAAGGGAGGAGATGATTGACATAGACAATGATATACTGAAACGAAGTAAACGATACTTCCATAACGATAAAGCACCCTTGACAATATTGCGATCAGAAAATGATTGGGCAGAAATATAAACAAATGTTGAACTAATTGTTACTATACCAGGGTAGAAAAAAAAATATGATGCTAAAAAAAAATTAACAATCATGCTCTGGAGAATAAATTCGTATCATCCACCTTTGTTGTATTTTAAATCAATTATGGTTACCATCATCACTGATGAACATATTAAATCTCAAAGTGTGAATTAAGAGTTTTTGAGAATTTAGGTAAATAATGGTAAGCATAGTTATACTTTATAAAGACAGAACAAAACAAAATCCAAACATAAGGATAAAACATACAGCATAATTTTCTTGTGAAAGATACTATTATGAAATTATTGCAACACCACTGACATCATAAATCACGTTTAACAGAGTTGAGGTGAACCGGGCGCACCAAAAAACCGCGACTTTTGAGCTTTTTTCAATGTCATTCACGACGTTCTTTTTGAAAAGTTTTAAAGCAAATCTTTAATAGTCTTTGGAATAGGTATAATATCAGAAAGTAAAAGCAAATGAAGCGAGCGAGCAATTTTCCCTCGCTAAAAATTGAGTATATGAATATGAAAAAGGCCCAACTCCATAAGAGGTCATTTCGAGAAAATCGAAAAAACAATGATATTTCTTAATTTGGGCAATTAAAGTATATTTGACCAAAAGACATCAGAGAACATAAAACAAATTTAAGTGTACATTTTTTATGAACATTAATGTTTACGTTACTTGTGGGCGGGATCTTTCGTTTGGTGGACTTGTGTCCATTTTAGCATCATTTGGACTTGGGTCATTCTTACATAGATTTCTGAGTAAGTAGTAGAAGTAATGAGAGTGGGCTCTATGATATGAATGTGAGAATAGCCCAAGTCCTGAACTTAGGCTTTTCTTACACCCATATACCAGATATTTCTCCTTAATTTAAGGCATTTCTGAGATGATTTCAGATTTATTATTTATACACAAGATGTGTCATTGATAAGGAACAATTTCCCATATTCAACTCAATTTCACCAAAAATTGGAATTGGCCATTTTAATATTCAGATACTCAATGGAAACATTAAAATAGTTCTATATAAAATTGAAGATGGGAAGCCAAATCAATTAATCAGAAATATGAATCATAATCTTTGGAAAAAAATTAGTAAATTACGAAATAATAATGATAAAGAAAAAAAAATGATTGATCCATTTCCAAGTGTTTCCTCTCATTTACATTCGTCACCCCTACATGCCTACGTCAGTTATCGCAATTAGGATGCTCCAGACGATTTAAAACTACATATGCAAGATATATATACATAATCATTGTCAAATAATTCTTGGAACATGAGTGCAAGTGAGGTGGCGTATTGTGATAGAGATAACACTTGGTAAATTATTCGAGTCATGTGACGAAAGGGGGGACATGCAAAAGCAGCTCTGCCCAACCCTTTTCGATAGCTAAATATGGTGATATAACGCCCACATTATGCTGATTACAATCATCTCATGTATGAATAAAATGATAATCACATGAATTTCAAGATCGATTTTTCATGACCTGACAAAAAAGAAAACTGTGCTTTCTCACGTTTTTATCCGACATGGCGGCATCTGGCAGAAATAAGCTAAGAGAAGAAATCCAGAAGCTCAGAGCAGAGGTGTTGGCGTATGAACCGGGTAAAGCATCGGTGCATCCTAAACGAGTTGAATTCCCGGAGAATCTTTACATAGGTAAACGTAAATTAAGTTCTATACTGTTCCTTTAATCAATACCTAAACTACCATGGATACGACGTTAACATAAAGAGGAAGTTAAAATATGTAGCGTAATTGTAATATTTTTGTATTTTTTCTATTCGACAAACCTCCAAAATAATATATTCCAATAGTGCCAATAACCTACACCTCGTAAATGAGTGCAACATTGACCACAATTCGTAGAACATGCCGGCTACCCTACGGAATTTACAATAAAATACAAACATTATTATCCTTAATTAACATTATTGACAGACTACGGCACGATATTACCACATCAAATTTGTCCAAAACCTAGCATTTTTTTTTATTTCACCACATTGTGCAATATGCTGTGATAACGAACAGTCAAATTATGCATGGCCCTAGAAACGATTTTAGTGGGTTGTAAATTTGACAAGCAAAAAAAATATAAAGGTTTCACTTCAAAATGAAGGTTATTTTGGTCCCGATAAATTAGGCAACAAAAATAAAAAATGAAGGAGGCTTTCACTACAATATGTAAGTCATTTTGGTTACATTTTTACATTTGTTTAACACCTACCAGAATTACAGGGGGTGCTGCCTATGGAAAATAATACACGCATCATCCCCGCTTCACGGGGCCATGAAATCATGCAGGCAAACTGTGCGTATTCATCCACCGCTAAAAATACTTTACAAAGGATTACTTTATTATATTAGGACTTTTTGGCCGAACAGGATGCGGGAGAACATCGCTGATAACTTCCCTGAAGTATGCCACTCATGGAAGATTGCGAAGAGCTAAATGGCTACAGGTAGCTACACAGGAGAAGGCCGGTGGGCACACCATGTTCATAAAAATAGCTGATATTACGAAGAGGATTTTTGTGATTCATAACCGCGGCCTCGATGACCCTTTCACCAATCGAGCAACTGCAGAACTGTTTGGACAGTTAGGTAAGGATGTGCAAGGGGTTGGATAGGCCTAGTGAAACCGTGTACGTTTGAATGTTATAATAGAGGGTGTAAAGGCAGCGTGTGGGCTGGGGTAGGTTCGTTTACTTTTGAATATTTGAAGTATGCATTTGAATAATTTCAAATAAGATGGGATTTAAAGATTAAGCTTTCACTTGGAGCAAGAGCAGTACAAAGATAGTATTATTATGAAAGAAGGGTAGCAGAGTATATCTTCTCATTCGTTATCATTCCATACCGAATTTGTTGACATTTATGGCCGAACACTTGAGTTTTTCCGGGTGATACAAAAGCTGTCGATCTGAATTTAAGGGATTTTGTTGTATTCTTGAGATGACATTCCAGGATTGGTTATATACATCATTTTTGTGTAATCATATTTATTCAATAACCAAATAACGTTTAGAATTCCCTTGCTTTTGTCGGTTTTCGTGCATATTTCAGAAAGTTATTAAGATTAAGTGCATGTATATAATGAATAATGCTGGGGACATCCTTTTTTCTAGCTGGAGAGCGAGGATATGGATCAAAAGTCGAATGGCAAGAGGATGGAGACGAGGACAAAGCAGAACGGGACTTTGTCGAGCAAAACGAAGGACATAAACTTGGTTGCGCGGTCTTTGTATTTAGGTAACTAGTTTACAATATAAAATAGGTGTTGTCTTCCCTTTGAACCCTTAGTTCTCCGTGGATCATTCGCGTATTCGGGGGGGGGGGGCAAAGGGCCCGGGCCCCCGGGTAGACGAGAGGGGAGCTCCAAAAAGAGGAAGAAAAGAGGCAAAAGGAAAAGGGGGAAAGAAGAAGAGAAAGATACAAATGGGGGGAAAAGAGGGGAAAAAGAAGAGGGAAGGGGGCGCCGAAATCATGTTCTATCGGGGAAGGGCGCCGAGTTCATGTTCGATATAGAGGACGCCGAAGTAATGTTCGAACTCGGGGGGGGGGGGGGATTGTTGTTTTAGTTATGGGCGCCGAATTGAAGTTCGACATAGGGGGTGCCGAACTGGTGTCCGACATAGGGGCGCCGAATCGATCTCCAACCTAGGAGGGGGGATTGATGTTCGAACTCGGGGGGGGGGGGCCAACTGATATTTTACTTATGGGCGCCGAATCGATGTTCTATCTAGGGTGCCGAATTTATGTTCGACATAGGGAGCGGCGAATTGATCTTCAACCTACATGTAGGAGGGGGCGCCGAATCGATGTTCGACCTAGGGGCGCCGAATTGATGTTTTATATAGGGGCGCCGAATTGATCTTCCTAAGGGCGCCTAATTGATCTTCTTATGGGCGCCGAATTGATGTTCGACATAGGGGGGGGGGGCGCCGAATTGAAGATTGACATACATGTAGGGGCGCCGAATTGATCTTCAACCTAGGGGCGCCGAAATGATGTTCGACATAGGGGGCGACGAATTGAAGTTCGACATAGGGCGCCGAACATGCCGAATTGATGTTCTACCTATGAGCGCCGAATTGATGCTCAACTTAGGGTAGGGGGCGCAAAATTGATGTCCGACCTAGGGGTGCCGAATTGAAGTTAGACATGGGGGCCTGAATTTGTGTTCTACCTAGGGGCGCTGAATTGATGTCCCACCTAGAGAGCACGGAATTGATGTCCAACATAGGGGGGGGGGCTCCGAATTTCTGTTCGACATAGGGTGTTAATTTGATATTTGTCCTGGGGCGCCAAATTTATATTCAACCTAGGGAGGGGCGTCAAATTTATGTTTGACCTTTGGAGCGCCAATTTGATGTTTGTCCTGGGTAGCCGGATTCATGTTAAACCAAACTCATAATAGCTCGCATAAAATGCTTATAGTTAGATTCCCGTCCTGATCATGATTACCAAAATAGATAATAGAAAGTCCAAATTCTAAATGTCCTTAGAATGTTCAATCGGGAAACATAAAGACGAAAATACTCCCCCTGTTGGCGAAAGCTGGACCCGCCACTGGTATAGTAATTACAGCTCATACATCATTTTAGTAGGGCCTATTCTCTGACATATATGATGAGAAGTTAAACTAAATTGAAACCACAAAGTGCTTAAAATGTTATGCTTTCTGGTCGCATTTTCTATTAGGCTTGTAAAAAAATGTATTACAGCATATTCATGGATGGTGGTATTCGATTGCCTATTTGGATATGAAATAAGATAATTCAACATACATCTAAGGCATCTATTGCTTGGCGGGAGGTGCGCCATTGACGGTTTAGACAATTAGACAATGTTTATAGCGAAAAAGATTATTGTATTATTGAACCTTTCACTTATTTACACAATCTGTCGTCAATACCAGGGGCCGTATTTTGAAAATTGTCTTTAGAGAAATATTCTTGTATCTATAGAGTTACAATAAAATCTGTATTCCTATAATTATTGTATCTTTTCTTGTAAATTTTCTTGTAACTTTCGCTGAGCGCGTATGATGTAAGAGCTATAATTATGCGTAAAGTAAAAAAACGGCGCATAAATATCCTATTGCGCAAGATAACATATCGAGATAATATACAAATATACTCTGCCATAATTTCGAGTTTCTGGTTAAAACTATGGCCCCGGTGCCTCCAATAGTACCATTCACTTCGGGGCTGCGCCCCTCAGTGAATAGTACTATTCTGGAGTCACTTCTTGCCCATAGTTTTAACCAGAAACTCGAAATTATGGCAGAGTATATTTGTTTTATATTTTGGATCAAAAATTTTAAACAAAAGGAAAAAACAGAATAATGGCTTACCTTTTATCCTCTCTTGTCACTCTGATGGTCTTGTGCTCGTTTCTTAAATAATATCAAATTTTAATGAAATCCAAGTTTTAATAGTCAATGAAAATGTCTGAAAAAGTCAAAGCATAAACTGTAGTCTAAACATTTTTACACTATTTACATCCTTTTATTTGTGTGTTTTTGGCTAATTGTTGTAAAAATTTACAACACAGCCATGGAAATGGTACTGCTGGGACTGAAGATTTTGCTGGCTCATGTTCATTGTTCTGAAAATCCGGTCTGGTTTTTGTTCTGGTTGTGGTGGTACGTGTTGTTGATCATGAATCTCTTCGTAATTCAGAATTCGCTGCAACTGACTGTCAGTTAGATCAAGTACAATATCTACATCATCATTTTCTTTGTCATCTGTCTGATCTGATGTTGCAGATGTTGATGGTTTATCAGGATAAATGGCGGATAGAGTATCAGACATATGATGCTTGGTATGCTCACTAGTACGTGCATAGTTCTTTATCGATGTCTTCGAGCGGTGGCCTGACACAGCCATGATATATCTCGATGCATATCCTGCATGGTCTAGCAAAGTAATGCTTATTGCTCGCAACGAATGATAAGTGTAATGCTTTGAACAACCAGCAGCTTCACAGATGACACTAGTCATCTTAGAGAGAGTCCATTTTCCCAAAGGTGAATTGGCATACCATACTTCATCTTCCTAAGACTAAGTAACCCTCTGCTTTGGCCTCTGCCACATCCATTTGCATACAGGATTTAGTTTGGATAAGTAATTTTTCATGTTCATAACTGGGCACCTAGGGTTTCCCTTGAGAGCATACACTTGTCCCCCTTGACTTTCCTGTTCATCATTTTGATGGTTTTTAGTGTGCATGTCTCGAAGCGTATAGTATTCAGTGTCACCATCCACATGAAGAACAAAATCATCTACTTCCATCTCTCTTACATTCTCCATACCACGGTTTGGAAAGTATATCATTGTGTCTAAAAACACATTTCTTTGCAGACCTTCAGCTGTACCTAAATCAAGACTGGCCATATCATCATTAGTGATAGGGGGATGTTTTACATTGGCCTTGCCACTGGTTTTCAGTTTAACAAGAAGAGCCTTAAAAGTCTTATTAGAACGCGAAAACTGCTCACCCTTTACAATGTCCACTCCTCTAGTTTTTATGAAGTGACGTTGAAGTGCAAACCGAATTGCTTGCATTGACTTCTTCGTGTACAGATCTCCCTTCTTGTTACGTGCATCGGTGTAGAACTGGGACAAGACTCCATCGAGGGCTTCGAGGCTTAAATCCTCAAAATTCACTTGAACTTCCGAACAAAATTCGCGGAAAACTGAAAGTCCATACTTGATCTGCTTCTTGGTATTTTCACTGTCCTCTGAAGTGATTAAATCATCCAAATCTTCGTCAGTAAACTGACCGAATCTCCGAGCACCGGAGGCCGCCATCTTCGTATGTTTACAAATGTCTTTATATCGAAAGCTGGCGCTATATTATTGCAGGTGATCGGTCATTGAAAAAACGTAGCCGCGACGTCGCGAGAGTCGCCCATGGTAAGCACTCGAGCTCTCGTATACCCCGTTGAATGTTGGTGATTTTGATATCACGCGCATCAGGCTTATGGCGCCGTGACGTCATTTCCCCAAATAGTTTTACTATTTGGGGAAATGACGTCACAAAAATGACGTAATTTTCCCAAATAGTATGCATAGCTGCCAACATTCCAAAATAGTTGAAAATACACATAATCACGTGAAGCTCTTTTAGCCAATGACCGGAGGATAAATTTTTGATCCAAAATATAATAAACAAATATATCAGGCTTTGAGAAAGTATAGTGGAATTATTTATCCGAGTTTGGTCTGGCAATTACTATTTTCCCCGAGGGGCGAAGCCCCGAGGGAAATATACTAGCTTTGCCAGTCAACCGAGGATTGATAATTTCCACTATGCTTTCGAATGAAACGCCTGATATATTTGTTTTATATCCTACTTATAATAATTTGTAACCAAAATCTATGCGCTGAGCTTGCAAAGTCTGGTTACTTGCGTTGAATTACCAACTTTTCTCCGAGCAGGTTAGTGCCTGCGCCGACGCATCACGGGACTTGCCCGGGAAGCGCGTTTCCGTTTTACACCCTGGCGAAGGCAATCTCCGCAGAAATAGCTAAAAACCGACTAGTGAAGAGTCTACACACGTCGCTGGTTTCTCCCCACACCACTACATGCAATCTACACAGTCACTGAACTCCAGCACAGAGTTCAGTGACTACTCGGCCACGGCACTTCATGTACAGAGAGCAGCCGTCATGAATTAAATCCAAACATGCTTTTGCAGTGGCGTTTGTATACACAAGGATGGGATTTGAAACCCCAAGAATTCGGGCAATAACCACAATTAATTTAGCAAGCAGTAATAATAATGATAAGACAAGAATAATAACAATAATACAAAACGAAGAAGAATCTACAGGAAATCTACAGCATGTAGATTGAAGCCGAGTTGTTTCCACTTATAATTGTTTCATAATGATTTTAAACAATGAATTGTTAGTTCTACTACTCCTACTACCACCGATACTACTAGTACTACTGCTACTACTAACCAGTATTTTAATTCATCGTTTAGATTCATTATGAAACAATTATAATTGGAAACAATTGGACTTCTACATGCTGTACTGCTTACTAAATTAGTTTTGGCTATTGCCCGAATTCTAGGTTTTTCACCTCCTTGTGAATACAACAGCATGTTCGGAATAGGGATTTAATTCATGACTGTTGCGTGGCCGTGTAGCTGCAATGGTGTGGGGAGATCTAGGAACCGGCGGCGCGTTTCCGTTTTACACCCTGGCGAAGGCATTTTCCGCAAAAATAGCCACAAAGCGACTAATGAAGAGTCTACACACGTCGCTGGTTGCAGCGTGCGACACAGGCGAGTCCCACACCACCGCAGTTACTGATCAGAGCATTTCATGTACAGAGAGCAGTCATATGAGTGAAATCCGAACATGCTTTTGCAGTTTGGTTTTTTTAAGAAAAGTTAAGAAAAAGTTTTTGTTTCTAAATATCAATTATTAACTAAATGAATAGAATGACAGACAAAATAAAAATAAACAGATACATACAATAGAAAGAAAATTGAAGTTTGATGGATTGATACACTTAGATGCCGAAAGATATATATAGAAGACTGATAAATAGATAGATAGATAGAAGTAGAGAGAGAGAGAGAGAGAGAGAAAGACAGAGAGATGGATAGATAGATAGATAGATAGATAGATGGGGGGGAGAACTTGAGAGATGGAGAGATGTTATAGATAGATAAATAGGTAGATAGATAGATAGATAGATAGATAGATTGATTGATAGATATATGGACGGATAAAGAGAAATAGAGAGAGAGAGAAAAAGACAGACAGATGGATAGATAGAGAGAGAGAGAGAGAAAGACAGAGAGATGGATAGATAGATAGATAGATGGGGGGAGAACTTGAGACATGGAGAGATGTTATAGATAGATAAATAGATAGATAGATAGATAGATAGATAGATATATGGACGGATAAAGAGAAATAGAGAGAGAGAGAAAAAGACAGACAGATGGATAGAGAGAGAGAGAGAGAGAGAGAGAATCTGAGAGATAGATATTAGATAGATAGATAAAGAATGTGAGAGACAGAGAAGATGGGCAAATTAACAGATAGATAGATACTGTAGTTACATAGATAGATAGATAGATAGATAGATAGATAGATAGAAAAAGAATGAGAGAGACAGAGAAGATAGACAAATTAACAGATAGATAGATACTGTAGTTACATAGATAGATAAATATATAGAAGATAGATAGATAGATAGATAGATAGATAGATAGATAGATAGATAGATAGATAGATAGATAGGGGAGAGACCTTGAGAGAGGGAGAGATGTTATAGATAGATAGATATATTTATGGACGGAAAAAGAGAAATAGAGAAAGAGAGAAAACAAGACAGATGGATAGATAGATATATAAAGAATGAGAGAGACAGAGAAGATTAACAGATAGATAGATAGATACTGTAGTTACATAGATAGATAGAGATAGAATTTGAGAGATAAATTTAAAAATAGATAGATAGAAGATAGATAGATAGAGAGAGAGAAAGACAGAAAGATGGATAGATAGATAGAGAGAGGGGGATAGAGAGATAGATAATTGAGAGATAGATAGATGTTAGATAGATAAAGAATGAGAGAGACAGAGAAGAGCGACAAATTAACAGATAGATAGATACTGCAGTTACATATAGATAGATAGAAGATAGATAGATAGATTGATAGAGGGAGAACTAGAGAACAAGAAAAAGACAGATGGATAGATAGAGAGAGAGATAGATAGATGTTAGATAGATAAAGAATGAGAGACAGAGAAGATTAACAGATAGATAGATACTGTAGTTACATAAATAGATAGATAGATAGATAGATCTATATAGATATAATTTGAGAGATAGATATATAGACGGATAGAGAGAAAAAGACAGACAGATGGATATATAGATAGAGAGAATTTGGAATCAAAGACTGAAATAAGTGAATTTTTACATACAAATATAATCATAACAAAATATAAAGTAAACATTATAAATAAATATCAAATACAATACAAATTCATACAGATGAAAAAGAAATGTATCATAAGTAAATACAAAGGGCCAAAAGTAATACAAAGTGTCACCAAAGAAGAAAAAAGCGGAATGAAAGATTAAGAAGAAAGAGGTGAGAGAAGGGAAAGAAATTGGGATAATACAAAGAGAAGGGAAAGCAAGAGGGGGAATTTGAAAGAGAATAGGAGGCAACCTTCAGAAAAAAAACTCATTATGCAATACAAGACATTTAACAATGGTAACAAGTAAATAAAGTAGTAATTGAATCGAATCGAGCACAAAAAAGGGAAAAGTAGAGCTGAGGAAATAGACTCCCGAAGGAAGTCGAGGCAGTGTTGATATTGCACATGAGTAGATTAATAGATGGATAGAGAGAAATAAAAGAGAGACAGATGGATAGATAGAGAATTTGAGAGATAGATGTTAGATGGATAGATAGATAGACAGATAGATAGGTAGATAGAGAATGAGAGAGACAGAGTAGATAGACAAATTAACAGATAGATATATCATGTAGTTCTATAGATTGATTTATAAGATAGAAAGTGGATAGACAGATATGATAGATATAAGGATATAGATATAATTATGAAAAAAGGTAATTATGTTTTTTTATTTTTCAATATTTTAGCTATTATTCGTTTTCATTCATATAAACGATCATGTGCGATAAAGTAAAAAAAAATCATGAAGCCAACGTATATAGTTCAGCGGAACAACCAAAATACAGAGACTGAAGCTTTTGGTCTATAAGCTCAGCTGCATTTGCAAGTATGTTCTGCGGATATCTTCGGTGCGGACTTTTGGATCGCGCGCCCAGCTGATTATGTAAACAAACGTAGACGTAGACTCTTCACTAGTCGCTTTGTGGCTATTTTTTCGGAAAATGCCTTCGCCAGGGGGTAAAACGGAAACGCGCGAACCGGCGACGTGTGTAGACTCTTCACAAGTCGCTTTGTAGCTATTTTTGCGGAGATTGCCTTCGCCAGGGTGTAAAACGGAAACGCGCGCCCGGCGCGAGAGCTCACTGGCCGGTGCGCCCGAGAGTTTAGCTAAATATCCAGTTTTCTGAAAAAAATGACGTCAGAATATTGGTATAGCGAAAAAATATATCGAGGTCTGACGTCACGCAACATCATAGTTGGAATATATTTGATCACATGATGCTATTTGAACCAATCACTATACATGATTCAATCTATGTAGGATAAAAAAGGTATTCTAAAAAGAGGCAGGGGGCTATTGTAACTTATTGTTGCATGCGATATTTGTCCGTCTGCAATAATTATTTCTTGCTGCATCCCGCAAGAACAACATGTTTTACAAAAGGAGACATTCCATCAGTGGCGTAACTACGGGGGGGGGGGGCATGGGGGGCACGTGCCCCCCCCCCCCCAATCGGCTGGCAAAAAAAATACGGGGAAAAGGAGAAAAAAGGGAAAAAGGAAGAGAAACGTAGTGGGGAAAGAATTATAGTTCATTATAATGTTATATTAAATAGTGTTATGTTACATATTAAGAAGCATTTTTTCATAACTTTATGAAACATTATTTGCTTCATTGTGTCTTCATTGTTCCTGGTGCTCGCATAGACTGTTTAACGAGATATATAATCCTGTTGTACTAAAACCTCCCGTTTTCAAATCAATATACAACAAATATATTTTTCCTCGCAATTCGAGTTATTATTGCTTTATGTAGTGACATATTCTTCTTTTTCATGACTACTTAAAGTGATTGCCCTATTGTAAGGTCTTAATATAAAACATTTCCTGTCCGTGCTAACGTTTGCATTAGTGGATTGGTGAGATTTCTGCTCTTCATGAACTCCTAAAATCAGTCCTTAAAATGACGATTTTTCTGATCTGAATATCAATTTTTTTTAGCTCGCGCTTCGCGTTTGCATCATTTGATTAGTGAAATACGTAGGGTCTTAGTGAATTCCTACAAGCAAGCCTTAGAATGCCCCTCTTCAGGTCTAAATTTCCTAAATTTTCAGCTCGCGCTTCGCGCTCGCAGTATTTGATTAGTGAGATGCGTATGATAATCATGATTACAATGACTTCAAAAAGTGCGTCATGTGTTTAGATGTAATTCTAATTTCTAACAAAATCAGCAAGCGCTTGGCACTCGCATTAGATGACTATGGTGAGATATTTATACTCTTAATGGATTCCTAAAAAACATAGTCCTTAAAATATCCATGTTTGGGGTCAATATATACACAATTTTCAGCTTGCGCTTCGCGCTCGCATTATTTGGTTAGTGAAATACGTACGGTCTTAGGGAATTCCTACAAACAAGCCTAAGAATGCATCTCTTCATGTCTGAATTTTCTAAATTTTCAGCTAGCGCTTCGCACTTGCAGTATATGATTAGTAAGATGCGTATGATAATCATAATTACAACGACTACAAAATGTGCTTCATGATCTGTGTTTAGATGTAATTCTAACAAAATCAGCAAAGGATGGCACTAGCATTAGATGACTATGGTGAGATATTTATACTATAATAATAATAATAATAATAATAATATAGGTATATTTACCCAGGGTAGCCACTTCAGTTTCGAAAACTGTTCTACCAGCGGGCCCTGCTATTATTATTACCCCGGCTTTAGCTGATGTTTAGCTGCCTAGGCGCTGAAGGAAATTATGCCATGGCTGGGATTCGAACCCACGACCCTCTGTTTCAAAGTCAGAAGACTAATCCACTGGGCCACAACGCTCCACTCTTAATGGATTCTAAAATATAGTCCTTAAAATTTCCCTGTTTAGGGTCAATATATACACAAAAATTTGTTCGCGCTTCGCGCTCGCATTGTTTGTTTAGCGAGACAGTTATGTATCATGATTTTAAAAAAATTGCTTATAATGTCCCTTTTTAGCTCTGAATATCAAAAATTTTCAGCTCGCGCTTCGCGCTCGCACTATTTAATCAGTGAGATACATATCCGTTTAATGGCACTGCATGTCCTTAAAATATTTCTATTAGGTCAGTATACCTGACAACTGAGCGCGCTTCGCGCGCTCCCTAAGTGACTCGACATTTTTGCTGGTGCCCCCCCAATGCCGTGACCCACGGTACGCCACTGCATTCCATAGATATTATACTGACGGATTGGAAGACTTTTCAGCAATTGAAAATTGGTGTTCAAGACGATGAATATTTTCAGAGAAAATATGTCTTCAAGAAGAGCCACTTGTATTTTAAGCAAAGAAGTGCACAAGCATAATCGTCGGGGGCGCAAGGAAATTACGCCTCAAATCAACAATGCGCTTCATTGTTTTTCAGAAGAGATGCTTTTATATATTGGTTGCAACGAACGTAGAGAGCAGCAACATACGGCAGTCAGAGTTATCAATAGACAGAGTGGCGACACGCGCACTGAAAACAGGATACGCGCGGTCAAAGGTCAGCCATGGGGGGCTGATTAGTTCCCTCTGCGCGCACATGCAATGATTTGGCAATCATCGCTATTATCATAATTGATTTTCGACAAACTAGCCTAGGTCCGGAAGAAATGATCATGAATCTAATGTAATTTCTTCTCTTTGGTTTAGAGCTTCATGATAGATCCCCTATTTTGGTTTGTCTGGCATTATCATTAATATTATTCTAGATGAATTCCACTTTTTATTGAAAATTAATGTGATGAATTATAGAGACTTGATTTACTCACCGATGAATGAAAAATGGAAATAAAGAGGAAAATAGGCAAATAAGGAATATGGGAACACGAAAAATTAACAAGGTGATGCTGAAGACATAATGGACTGGAAAACTCGGGGGAAGGGGGCAGCAGGGTGACCAGATTTCACAAAATGAAATACGGGACAATCGACAAAATAATCAACATAGAAGGCTACACAGTGTTATACACTTGTGAAAAAATATAAAGAATGGGAAGGAAGGGTGAACGAAAGAATGAAGGAGACTAATGCGAAAGAAGGAAAATATATCAATTGAGAATAAAGAAATAAAAAAATGAAGGAAAAAATAAAAAAAAGTTAGAATAAAAGGATGAAAAAGAATAAAAGAGAGAAAAAGGTTTCCGTCATTCTTTGAAATGAAAATAGAAAGAAAGAAAAAGAAAGGGAAGGAAGATGAACAAAAATTAATGTGTGAAAGACGAAATAAAGGAGAGAAAGAAAAAAAAGTAAGAAAAAGGAGCGGAAAGAAAGAATGAAGGAAAGATAAATGTTTCCTTCATTCTTTGAAAGAAACAATAAAAGAAGAAAAACAGGAAGGGATCGGGAAGCTAGGGAAGGAAGGAAGAAGGATGAAAGGGAAAGAAAGAATAAGGGAAAGGAATTAGAAGGGGAAAAATAAAGAATGAAAGAATTAGGGAGAAAAGAGAGGGAAGAAAGAATGAAGGGATGAAAGAATAAAAAAGAGAAAATAATGGAAGGAGAAAAAGAACGAAAAGAAAAAAGGAGAGAAAAGGAGAAGGAAGCAAAGAACAGTTTAAAAAAAGAAAGAAGGAAATAATAAAAAGGAAATTTGATAAAGAATGCAAATAAGAGAAAAAAGCAAAATGAACACACAGCGAGAGAAAGGATTATGAAAGAAAGATAAGAAATAAAGATAGATGGAACAAAAAAGTGTCAGCAGCGCGAAGGATAGAAAAATAAAGAAGGATATAAAAGAAAGAAAAGGGAAAAATTCAAACTTCCAGCAAACAAAAACAACCATCTGACAAAAATAATAATTATATATGGTGTGTTTTTAATATAATTTTAAAAACTTAAAAAAAAAACTTGCAAAAGTTTAGTAATCGATTATCTGTTGGTTATTTGATGAACATTCGTCTACGGGACGTCTGGTCACCCGGTCTGGGGGCAGTTTTCTTCTTCTGAATCACTGCATTGAAATGTTGTAATCACACCACCGGTATCGTACGTGGAAAATAAACAATTAAGGAGCAAAAAAAGTACAGTGATCACAAAATATAAAGGAAAAGCATATATTTTGACTTTTCAAATGATATATTTTATTAAAAGTTAGAGCATAATTTAATATAGTCCCCTGACAAAATGGGCTATTGATCTGTGGTGATTTAGGGGGACGGGCCCAGGTGACAACTCCTAGCTTACACTATTTTCACTGCACTGACTGTCAATCAATAATGGAAATAGGAACATTGTACTCAGATCGAATTTCATGATCTCGAATAATTTCAACAATCCGAATATTTTTATGCAAGAATTTAACCAACCTTACCTTTTTGTATGTCACATTAAAATTAACCATTTATCTTGATGTTTTGTATAACGAAAAGGGGAATGTTAATGGTAAATTATTTTTAGTTTTATTGTTGTTTTCATTACTATTACTATTAATATGACGATCAATATTGTCACTATTAATTATTATCATTGACATCAATATTTTTTGTTATGATCATTGTCATCGTTATAACCACCATCATCATCAGGGCGGCGAATATCCTGCTTTCTTTCTCTCTCTTCTTTTTTAACTAAAAAAAGTTGAGGCAGTTGTTGCCCCCCCCCCCTAATCATCACTATCAAAAGTATTATTTGTAATGTTGAGAATGATCCAATATGTGTGGATTCTTATCAAATAAATTTTGAAACTTGAAACTATCTTCTTTTTAATAGGGGACAAAGGACCCACGCGTTATGTCAACTTTTTATCAATAGAAAAATAAGGGGTATAATTACTTAATTTCTCTTCTTTGTTTGAACTATTTTAATAAAAAGTAGGGGCGATCAACCAGTGGCGCCCTATCATCATTATCATAATATCTTGTAAATATCTGAAGAAATGTAATCTATAGTTGTTCATATCCTAACTTTCATCAGCGGCTGCCATGTTTTTATTCTAAGTGAAATCATCTTGGCTCATTCTGAAATGATTATCTATATAATAAACTCTTACACTCTAACACTCTATAGAAAAATTTGGTGAAAAGTAAGCCATGTGGGAGGGTAATTATGTGTCCATCTAACATCTGGCATTTCTTTTGGGCATTTTTATTTATCCAGTGTGATGATTTTTTTTGCCCATTCTTAAGTAATTGCTGATTATTTTTTTACCTCACTGGACAATATGCTTCCCGCATTGGGTAAACATGGTAAAATACTTTCCAAAATAGGTTGGACACATAATTACCATCATGGTGGTAAAATTTTACTAATTATTTTTTACAGTGTATTTTCGGCACTTTTTTATTTTCCTATAGTAATCGTGATTTCACTTGATTATGAATTTGCTGATTGGCAATAGTTGTCACATAACAAAAATGTTCTTTTCATTTCCTCTGATTGATTTAATCTGACAATTCCGGCAAATGGTGGAAACTGTCAATAATCTTTTAGTTGTGAATATACCCCTCCCTTTATCTATCACTCTCTTTGCCCCTCTCATCTCTGGGTCTCTCTCTTTCTCTCTCTTCTGTTCTCCGATTTCCCTCTTCCTTTCTATTGTGTGGTGTAACACTGTGTAATGAAAAAAAAAAAAAAAAAACAGAGTCTCAACTAATTAAACGCTTGTAATGCATATTTAAAACGGAAAGCTTATAGCTTTAACAGGATCAAGGACGAATATTGAAAATGAGAGACAAAATAACTAGACTGCATAATCTGATAGGATTTATCTGAAAGAGAAAACAATAAGATATCATAAGTGATTTCCATGTAAGAAATACATTTCTCTATGCACAAGAAGGTGGATCCAAACAATACTTTGTAATATTGTGTTATGCCACTCCCTCCTTCACATCCACTAAAGGTCAACTGACTATAATCATAAATAACTTTGATTTGCGCGTGCACATCCTATATATAAGCCTACAACCTATTTAGAATGACAATAAAAATGAAAATAAATTTCAATTGGAAAATTTTATCTTGGTGAAAAGAATAAGGGTGAACAATTTATTTTTTCAATTTTCCCATTTACATTATCACATGCAGTGAATTAGACATTCAGGCTGTTGAATCGATTTTAAATAAACTAGATTTTTTATTAATGAATTTAAAATTTGAATAACAGACACTATATGGAAATGCATTTTGATATAACCTAAAAAAGATGGGTATATGGAAATAAAAATGTACATCCTGCAACATAAGGTGATGACAAGGAAATTTTATTGAAAATGTAATACAGTAGTCCCAGTGGCGTACCTAGGATTTTCCACAGGGGGGGCAAAATCGGCCGCCCAAAAAATTGACAAGCAAAAAAAAAAAAAAAAAAAAAAAAAAAAGTCTACAAGCTCGTCAGGGGGGGGGGGCAATAAAGGTCTTCAAGCTCGTCAGGGGGGGCAGTGATATGTATTTTGTATGGGTTGTGGCTCATCAGGGGGGCAGAGTGCCCCCCCTGCCCCCCCCCCCCCCCCCCGTAGGTACGCTAGTGAGTAGTCCCAATGACATGATGCATTTGTGGAAAAAAGGAAAATACAATAACGACAAATTTATAATAATAAAAAAACAATTATACATAATATTGATATCAATATAAAGTTGTTCATTCTATCAAAATTGCACAATTATTACAAAGGGGAATGAACATATATTTTACTTAAGTTCAATATTGCATTAGGTTCTGATTGTGTTAACATTTATTCCTTGATAAATTGTTTTAAAACATTATCAGCTAAGATATTTTATTTCATTTCATTTATTGGTTTCAGCAACACTTTTTCATAAACACATTAACAAAGAAAATACAACAATGATATACAAATAACTGACAAGCAAAACATTGAACAAATTGTATTTTATATTAATACATATTGATATTTTTCATTTCATTTATTTATTTATTCATTTTTCCCAAAAAAAATATAATACAATAATTACAATAAATAAAACATCAGAAAATACAAATGACATAAATCTTCAAATAAACCAAATATGATTTTTAGAACGTTGCAGGGGTTGCCACTTTAAGCTAAGCTTGACTGCGTGGCAACCCCAGAAAACAATGATAATTATTGATTACAGTCTATGACTTATCAGAAACCACCTTTAAATGAATAAATTCTGTTCCCGGGACTCTGTTCAGCTAGTTGTTTCCAAAGTTGATGCTTAAAACTTGTAGTCACTGAAGTCATTACCTTAATTGCATGACCTTTGAAAACACATGCCATTATGATAACAAAATTAGTGAGCAAGTACAATAACCAGCAGATAATCCATAATGTGACTATTAGACCTGTGCCATTTTCAAGCAAGTGTTGTTGTCACAGTTATAAGGTCAAATCATACACATACGTTAACACATATTGAATTAATCACACAAAGCTAACATACTCTATGAGTGAATAAAGGTACGGTAGTGAGTACTGTCAGTATAGGCCCTGAACTTGTACTTACATAGTAATAGCTAGATGAACTCATGACAATCACCACACACCAAACACAGATGGGTTACATGAAGCATGGACCTACTAGGTCTCCGGTTTCGCCACTCTGTCTATTGATAACTCTGACGGCAGTGTTGCTTTTAGGAAGGTCCACTTCGCTCAGATTCTGTGACCATCTTCTCCCAGGCCAGAGCTCAAAAGGTAATCATGATTCTTGTAGTTTACATAGCAATAAAAGATACATAGACTGATGACATTTGTTTTACCGTTCTTCTGCTTAATTTCGCTGCCCCTACCAAATCTACACAAGCTAACGCCAGAGCCAAGACTGTGATGTTCTGGTCCGGCCGCGCCGAAACTTCCCCAGTCACTTGTACCTCGGTGCGCGTACTGCGCTGCGCGAACGATATGCTGGTCGCACTGCACTGGCAGGATAATCTCGACGCGACTCGAATTAGCTAGATATGGACTTGAAGGATATAGACTTAAACTGTCATTGACGTGGCACTATATGGCGGATGAGGAACGATAAATATTCAAGGTTAGAATTTTAATTTCACTTACTGTGTAGATTGTAGTCTGAAAATCTAAAATAATCATGCTATATCAACAAATGCAGCCCACATTTTGCAATCCATCAGGCAGGATCGAATACGGCCACTAAACTAGCAAAAAGCCAAAGCCAAGCCCTAGTCTAACGTTAGACCTAATATTCAGAAATTATCTGGTTCAGTATCGAGCTATGTATATTCCGACGGGTCTTGACTTGAGAACTATCAAGGGGCGAAGGTCTATGTCACATTTACTATTTTCATACCATAATTTTACAAAAATTTGTGTTAGCATATGCATGCAGCCAACCGTACCCTACCTCATGCAGCATCGACCGGCCCGGGGCGCCGGCGCGGTCAATGCCAGCGATGGCACTCAGGAGGCGGTGCTTGATTGTGTAGGCGCATTATGGTGCAGCGAAATTTAGATGAATACGTATCTACCTCACGTATACTTGATATCATATTGATATGCAAAGTCTTAAAACCGTTGTCACCACCATGTAATATTTTATGAAAAATACAGAAAAAATTATTTCTCATTTTTAACTCTTTAACCCTAACTAGGCCGGGCTTTTTTGGCTGTTCTGTGGCCGGGGGGGGGGGGGTTGATTCAACCCCCCCCCCCTGAGATCTCAGCCGCCGATCGCGCGAGCGCCGCAAAAATTTGCACGCTGGTAGTGTGCGATGTAATCTACAAGGCTGTATGGTAAAATTTTCCAAAATAATGAGATTTCATTTTATATGAATTAATTATGCTAATTTATGCATAAATCATACTTTTTGCTCTAATTCACTAAATAAAGCTCCTAGAATGCTAATTTTTGGTAAAAAAATATTCTTTGTAGCATTCTTAACAATGGCAATTGAAAAAAACTTCGGTTTGGAAATCAATTTCCTATGTATTTTATTGTTTTATGAATTTCTTATGTATTTCTTTGTTTTTCAACCTTTTGTTTTTCTTTGTTTTTTTCACCAGATTTATTGCACAACTTTTTTGAAGCATAATTATGCTAAAATCAATTGCTTTCAGCTGTATAAAGTAAAAATAATCATATCTTTATGAATAAGATGAGAAAACTCAATTTGCATTGACTTTGTACACTAAATCACGTTTTGGAACAATTTTTGGTCTGACATGCACTTACAAAATGTTGCGTAATTTCGGAACCGCGTACCCGGGGGTCTTAAATTTGGTCTCAAAAGATGCGCGAGACTTAAAAGTATAAACTCTGTGAGTGGCGCGGTCAAAAAATTTCGCGCGGCGGAATGATCGCAGAAAATGTTGAGGGGGGGGTTGATTCAACCCCCCCCCCGGCCATTTTAGGGTTAAGAGCCATTGGCAGCTATAGTTGCCCATAGCCCTCTAGTGCCACTGGCAGCTATAGTTGCCCAAGTAACTTTTTTTTGTTTAACCAATTTTACAGCCAGAAAATCAACACCATATTCTGTGTTTTTTATGTTGTTATATTGGTAAGGAATTCACAATTGATTTTGTTATATAAAAAATAGTGGTTTACAAACACATTTTTTGAGTAAAATGGCATTTTTGCATCATTATTTTGAAGAGTTGATTTCGGATATTGCCGCTATCTGAATCAATATTTCTCCTATAGACACGTGTGATATAAAGGTTGTGTGTAGCAATACACATACTTCTATGGGCAGAGCAAAGGCGAGTGTGAGAAGGCATTCAGTTCAGAATTGGCCAATGACAGAGCGGTACGATGTCTCTCACCCAACGCTACTCACCCATTCGCTATCGTTTTATGAATATTCATGAGCTATCGATCGGTTCTTTTGCAGGCCGGTATGGTAGTATTCTTGTGTCAAGGCTTTTTTCTGCCTGCAAATGTGCACGGTGGTTTGGGGGAGATTTTTTGGGGGGAGGGGGGGGTGGGGGGAAAGGTCTTATACTTTGTTTTCTTTAGCATTCTCACAAAATTGTTCTCGTTATAAATATATGAGTAAAGAAGGCTGTCATTTCCAACTCTCATCGCACTGCAATCATCACACTCATTATGTATTCATTAATTTATAATTGTTATTATTATTATCATTATTCTTCTCCTTCACCTTCTTATTATTAATGTTATTGCCATCAGAATCATCATCATCATCATTATGATTATTATTCAAAAATAATTGTTGTAATCATATCAATTGCATTCCTTCTGCAGCCAAACTCTCTCTTCATAAACTTAAGATCAGGTAAATAACGGTTCATATTCGTTTGTGTTTTTATAGCCCAAACCATTAAAAAAAGAATGATTGACATTGTTATGCTTATCAATATCATATTCCAACTTCTCACAAAAATATGAATCGTTCAATATTCTCCTCGAATAAAATAGGAAGAAGCAAAACAAATAAATGTGATAATTGAAACAGCCGATAATACCGCTTTATTCGTCTCAAGATTGATTTTTTTTCATGGTGGATGTTTTTCCTTTGCTTAATCAAACCATTGGTCAGAGAAAAAGTAAACGGAGTATATGCAGTAATATCAAATGTTTTGAGGAAAAGAAGAAGGGAAACATTAACAAAACCGATCAGACCAACCTGTTAGTTGCTGCATCATTGACGTCACTATCAAGGGGATTTTAAAACGACTTTAGAGAGTAGAAATGAAAATGATAACGATGATAACGGGTTGAATATTACATTTCTTTATACCACGCATATTATTGTACACTATGTTATCTGAACAAATTATTTCTTTTACCACGGATAGTGCTACGAGCTGGGGAGGCCCTGGGCGGATGCAGGATTTTTCTGTAGGGGGGCAAATTGTTTTTTCTTTACCTTGGTCACCCATAAGAAATCAATACCGGAACCTTTGAAAGTATTCAAAAGTCAAATCAAAAGACGCGCGTGAGCCCCGATTTCTATGAACATCCTGTGCTAAATTACTCTCCTAGATAATAGGTCAGGAGGGAGCGCGGATTAAAGATTCCCCATGAAAGAGAGTCTGGGCATCTATTGTTCATGACTTGGTGGCATGAACAAAATAATGTAGTCACGTAGAATGTTAACAGGTGGCTACTTTGGTCAGACCAGTAATACAGAACAAATAGGCCTATTTTCTTTTTGAAAATTTGTATTGATTTTTTGTTTGTAACTGATTTACATTCCCTCTTCTTTGATTCACAACAAATAAACTTTTTTTCTTACTTCTGTGCACTTTGCCAAGAACGCCCATATTATTTTGTGGGATTTTATACCCCAAACTTGTATTGAATCTGTCCGACCCCTCTTTATCTATATTTCAATATATCATCTTTAGTTCTTTTATATTTTTTCTCCTTCTGACTGGCAATAACTTTGTTTGTTACACTACGAATAAAAAAAATTACAGAGTCTTATTATGAAGACTACACAAATGAAAGGGTACGGTTGGCCGCACTTTGAAGATACATGGCTCTAATTTATTATTGTGTGTGTTTGCTTGGGAATCGCAGCTGTGCTGTGATTGGTCACTTGATCGGCGACAATGCCCTTTTTTGGAACAGGTCGATTTCTCGTACTTCAGAGGAAATAACTTGAATAGCAAAATAGTATTTAATTCAAAAGAGCATTATTTTTCGTTATTTCTGTTTGTTCAATTTCATCAATAGATACGTCATTTGAAAGGGTAAACATTGAACTTTCATTTTATCTTCTTAATTTCTTGGCATCTCTACAATTCCTCAGGTTATTTACTCTTTGAAATGTTCATGAAATCATAATTTTCTAGGTTTTACTTATTGAAAAGAATATGATGTAAAATATCACATCTTTTCTCCATTTTTCCACACGCGAATATGAAAGATGATAACACGACCATAAAGCCCATGAACCATGCATCATTTCATGTGTAGAAGGTTTTATTATACAACGTACGGGTAAAGAATTATGACCGTTTTAAAATCAGTCGCTGCTCACATTTCGGTCAATTTAGGATTCCCTCGAATATCCCTGGCAGTAGAGGGGTACTGGGCCTGGCAGAGTAAGAGTTAAGCATGATATTTGATGTAAAAACAATTTAAGCAAAAATAATGATAAAGAGGAAATAAAAATAAATCAACTCTACAATCTACTAAAAAAAGTGCTCTGAGAGGATTTCGGTGGTCACAAAATGAGCTCGACAAAATCCGGGTGAGATTAGCAGACTGGATTATTTATGACAGAATTTAATCCTGTTTTACGGAAGATGTACAAAAGATTTTGACAATAATTTTGTGATATATTATTTTTAAAATGTGATACATTATTATTCAATGCTTTGTATATTTTTTGTTTTTATTGTTTTAATCTATTTTTGTCATAATATATTACTTTACCTCTATTTTGCTGTCACTCCGTGAGTGTATTGTAACGGATCATGTTTTCGTTGGCATGACTACCAAATTGTTCGCGCACTTCATTTGTATGCGCGTATCGAGTGGACCTTCCTAATAGCAACACACTTGTGTGTTGCTGCCCTCTACGTTCGTTGATTGGTTGACCCAAGCTTATAACAAGCTTAATAATTGGTTGATGATAAAAAATTGGGCATGTCAGAAATAAAATAGGGGACGTCCTTACAGAGATAAGACAATTTTCAGAATACCAATTTAAGGGAATTTTAGCGACCTGTTATCTTGCTGACTTATAAAAAAAGTTACAATAAAAGTTAAGACAATTTTCAGAATACCACCCTAGGCGTTTTCCCAAATGGGATGAAAAATAGCCAAGTTTTTCAACTGATAGTTATCAATCAAATAACTGTGCTTATGAAATTCATGCTGAAATTCTTCGGAAATATAATAGTCTTAAAATTGCCCATATGAATGTTAGAAATGTTTTTGGTAAACTTGATGAAATTAGCTTTCTATTAAAAAAACTAGAACTTGATATCTTATGTATATCCGAAACGTGGTTGAGCAATGCAATAAAAGATGGTATGATTAATATCGATAATTACAGTTTATTAAGATTAGATAGAAGTAGTAAACGTGGAGGTGGAGTATGTATGTATATTCGTAGTACTTTATCTTTCTGTCGACGGCATGATTCCTTAGAAGCATTATGGATAGAATTAAAATTAAAACACGAAAGTTTGATTATAAGCTGCTTATATAGACCTCCAAATTCTCAGTCCGAATTCTTTGATCATTTATTAAATGTCTTAGAATTGGCATCAATTGACAATAAGAAATTGTGTATACTTGGTGATATTAATATTGATTATTTTGATACCAAATGTAGTTGGAAAAAAAATATTGATGACATGGAGAACCTTTTTCTTCTAACTCAACTGGTAAATAAACCCACAAGGGTAACTCTGACAACATCCAAATGTATTGACCATATTTTTTCAACTAATTTTTATGATCATTTAATAACAAATGTTGTACCGATTTCTCTCAGCGACCACTACTTAACTTATACATGTCTTAATTTTAGAAATGAGTCTACTAGCTATAAAACAGTGCGTTTCAGGAATTATAAAAAAATTGACCAAAAGTTATTTCTTGATGATTTATCCAAAAGTTCAATATGCAATGATAATTTTTCGTGCAACGATGACATAAATACCGTATGGAAGAGTTGGATAAATATTTTCCTTGATATATGTCATAAACATGCTCCCCTTAAAGTTATCAGAGTTAAAGAACGTTACTCTCCGTGGATAACTGGTGAAATTATTGATCTTATGTACCGGCGTGATTTCTTGAAAAGAAAATATTGTAAATCCAAAGCGGTAGATAATCTTCATCATGTTAAAGAATATCGTATTGTGAGAAATCAAATTACTAAATTAATAAGAAAATCTAAACGTCAATACTTTTCCGAGATTTCCACTAAATATAAACATAATCCAAAGTAATTATGGAATGAACTTACTTTGATGACTGGAAATACAAAAAACAAAAATGATGTTCCAGCTGAATTAGACTGTAACACAATGAATGATTATTTTATTAATGTAGGCAAAAAATTTAATTACAAAGAAAAGGATATTAACTGGAACCAGCCACAGTGTATATATGAATTTGATTTTGAGCATGCTAAACCTGATGAAGTGTTAAAACTGCTCCTGAGTCTGTCATCCACAAGTAACGTAGATGTTATGAATTTTGATTCTAAACTTCTACGTTTAGCTGCACCTCTTATTTATAATTCACTAAGTCAAATTTTCAATTTAAGTTTATTGTCATGTATAATCCCGGACGACTGGAAAAAGTCAAGAACAACACCTATATATAAGGGTAAAGGATCAAAATCAGTCAAACTATAGACCAATTTCAGTCGTTTGTCATATTTCCAAATTAGTTGAAAAAACTGTTCAAAAACAACTTCTCATTTATTTACAAAAGTTTGATCTTATCAATATTGATCAGTTTGCTTTCATTCCTAACCACTCAACTGTCATCTCCTTACATAGAGTTATTGACGATTGGTATGGGGCATTCAATGAACGTGAAGTTGTCGGGGCATGCTTCCTTGACATTTCTAAGTGCTTCGATTCAATCGATCACAAGCTATTACTATTAAAATTAGAAAAATACGGCATTACTCGTACTTCATTGAAATGGTTTGAATGTTATTTAAGTAACAGAAAGCAAATGGTCTGTTGCCATGGTGAAATGTCATCATATAAAGATGTAGATATCGGAATTCTGCAAGGGAGTGGGCTTGGCCCGGCTCTTTTTCTCTTAATAATTAATGATATTTCTACTTGTCTCAACAGTGGTGAATGTAATATTTTTGCTGATGACGTGGTAATTTATTATTATGGTTCTGATGTCAATGAAGTTACTTTAAAAATGCAAAAGAATATCGACAATGTTAAAAAATGGTATGATAAAAACCACTTAAGTATAAACGCCAGTAAGACAAAGGTAATGCTGTTGAGAAATAGGTCTTATTCATGCGAAGATTAATATTTTTATTGATAATAATTTGGTGGAACAGGTGAAATCCATTAGATACCTCGGTGTTGAAATTAATGAAAATTTGAATTGGAGTTCGCACGTTAATCAAATATCCAAAACATTAGCCTACAAGATATTTTCACTCGGTAAACTGAGACAATTTTTGAATAAATCCCTCCTTAACACTCTTTATATGACAAATGTTTTGCCAACTTTAGATTATGCCATTTCTGTTTGGGGAAATTATATTGGTAAAAGGGAACTAGATCACTTAACACAATTACAAAAAAGAGCAGCACGCTACGTTACAGGTAATTTTGATTATGTTAACAGCCGTGGTGAAGATCTCATGAAGGAACTCAAATGGCCTACTATTGAGCAAAGACGTGATTATTTTTAGCCAATATTATGTTTAGGTGTATACATGGAATGGCTCCTATCAGATTATGTAATAATATTGAGTTGGTAGTTGATAGGCATGACGTAAGAACTAGTAATTGTGATACACTCAATGTTATACCACCCAAACCGAATTTGGAATGTTTTAAGAGGTCTTTTTTATTTTCAGGGTAAAAAATCTGGAATAATTTACCACATTTTCTTCAAAATCTACCTTCAATTAACTCCTTCAAGAGAATGTATAAAAAGCTCTTCCAATGTTAAAGGGGAGTGAAATCTCTGGAATAGGTAGGCTGGTGTCGAGGCGGAGGGGTCGAGGAGGCAGATCGGCGAGGGTTTGGGAGGGGTCGGACGGGCGGTGGGAGGGTTGTGGGCGTTTGAATGTTGCGATCACTGATGCTGTGGGGATCCTCCCATTGGCGGTGCGACGGGGATGTGTGGTGTCGCATGTTAGCAGCTTTCCCTTTAGACTGTGAGATGCCGGCCCAGTAATACAGGGGAGAGTTGTTCGCAGGTGGCATCGCACATCTTTGTTGCGTTGCCGGTGTGGGGGTCTCCGTAGCGTTGGTCATCGCATTGTTCGGGTGCTCGTGGCCTTCTCATTGTTTGTCCGATTTTTCTCGGGCTTTCGTTGGTCTGTTTCTTTGATTTTTCTGATTTCACACGGGCTATTTTGTTCTAAGGGTTTCATTCTCCTCTAATACTTATCATATGAAGCATCATTTTGAAAGGTTGGGGTGGTGTTATCAGATTATCTTGCCGTGATTACTTAACTAGTTCGAACTGAATTTCATTTTTTTAATGTCATAATATAATTATCTACAGTATTTTTTTTAATATTTTAGTAGCTAAGTTTAAATATTTATATGTATTTTGCATCATGATATTATTGTAACTTTATATGTTTTTTATCCCTGTTAAATCAGGAAATTGATGTAAAACAGCAATTTAGCTGATCTTTTTATCCGGAATACATATTTTCTAATAAATAAATAAATAAATAAATAAATAAATAAATAAAGTTAATACCGATTTTTAAGAAAGTTGATCAATCCCCTATCAATTCAAAACTAAAGACCTATATCATTATTAACAACGTTTTCGAAATATTAGAAAAGATAGTCTTCCGTCGTACAGTTCACTTTTTGAATAATAACGAAATTGTAGGCCTACTGGCTGTCAGTTTGGTTTTGGCAAACATCAAAATACGTCACATGCTATCCTGTCTCTCATCAATAAAGTAGCAAGTTCTCTTGATAATGACTCTCATACGATAGGAATGTTTTTAGATTTCTATAAAGCATTCGATACAATATACCACATAACTCTTTATATAAATTGTCATATTATGGTATTATTAGAGGCATTGTTTTAGAATGATATCGTAAATATTTACATATGTCTGCATTCGATAATGATATGTCACAACTGAGATAAATTAACTGCGGTGTTCTTTAGAATTCCATACTTGGCCCGCTGCTTTTTATACTTTATATCAACATTTGTAACAGATCCTCTGATTTTATTTTCATTTGTTATGTATGCAGATGATACCAATTTTTTTTTTCTCACAAAAACATAGACAATCTTTGTCAGGTAGTCAATTCCGAATTGATATCCGTGGCAACATGGTTAAGGCCGACAAATTATCACTTAATCTAGACAGAAACCAATTTCATGTTATTTAGTAATAAATGTAGTGACCAACCATGTCAAATAATAATATATAACATACCAATACAATAGGTAACCACAACAACATTTTTAGGTATGCTAATTGATGACAAACTTTCTTTGAAACATCACACTGACAATATATGTAAGATAAAAATATCTAGAAACGTTGATGTAATAAACAAGCTGAAATGGATATCCACCCCCCCCCCCTTTAATCGTTATATTTAACTTTAGTTCTACCCCCACTTAAATTACTGAATACTCACCTCGGGAAATGGCGCAACAAATGATCACTACTACAAAGAAGGCTATGCGGATATTATACGTCAGGTTTATTTTAAATACCATATACGCAGTCTCTTTTATGCAAACAATACCCTAACAATGAACGATATTTCTTGCAATGCTCATGTACCAGTAAAACAACCACGAATTTCCCACCGTTTTTAACATAATTTTTCGAGTAAATAATAAAATGAACCATTACCAAACTAGACAAATCAATATATGTCACCTATCAAGGACTCGTACAGCACTTTCACGGAACATTTTCTTATGCACTGCCCCGAATTTTGGAAATCCCTTCCTCTCAATGTAAGAAGGGGTTTTAGCTCAAATACAAAAAAGAAACATTTTATGTATTTCAGACGTCAATCTCATAATATCAACGTACCGATTTACATTAACATTGAACGTACGCCTTTAGAACAGAAAAACATTTATAATATTTTAGGTGTAATTACGGATGATTTTTGTCTTGGAACCAAAACATATAACATGTTACAATGTGCGTTTCAAAAAGTATTGGAATCATTTCAAAGTTAAAATTCCTTCTTCCTCATAAAACTTTATTCTTATTATACAATTCGTTAGTTCTTCCTTATATTTTATACTGCAATGTCGTTTGGGCAAACCGTGGCTCTTCTAAACTAAAGTCTATATTTATATTACAAAAAAGAGCTGTATATTACAAAAAAGATCTGTATGTGTACAGGCTCATTTTATTTGGCTCATACTGACCCATTGTTTCACAAACTCAAAATATTAACAATCTTTGATATTAATATGATTCAAGTTGCAATATTTATGTTTAAGTATTTTAATAATCAAATTCCTCAGTCTTTTAATAATATGTTTAGGTTCAACAGGTCTGTCCATTCTTACCCAATCCGCATATCTGGAAACCTCCACCTCACTAACCCCAAATTATTAATAACCCACAAATCCATTAGACATTATGGTCCCAATATTTGGAACAATCTTCCAGACAATATTAAATCATGTTCAACAATTTACTCCTTGAAAGCTAATATTAAACGTAACATTATTACATATTATGCAGCCCCCTCTTCAAGTTAATATCTCAACTGCTCTCTACCGCACCTACACCTGCACCGCACCCACTTAATCAATGAAGAACTATTATGTACCTTTTACGAGGACTCCATCATCATCAAGACTAATCGCTCACGATGGCGGTCTCCTGCATTCATTTAAATAATCTTGTTTTGAAAAAATGTATAACACATCTTGTTGATATTTATTTACAATATTTATACTATACGACTATTATAATTTGTTATATGTATTACCTTTGTATATTGTATATATTAGAGCGGATAAGCCGAACAATTGTGCAAATTATGACTAAAGCATGAAACTTTCACTAGTATAAGTATATGCTGTTAATTAATTTCTCCAAAATAACATACATTCCCATGTAAATGGTAAATAAACATGATATAGATGGCCAAAATGATAATATTCAGGCTCCCAATTGAATAATATGAAATTTAGAAATATTCAAGATCACCAAGATGGTTCCAATTGGTCCGTTACCATGGCAACGGCTTGTTTTCCCCCAGAAAAATAAAAATTTTGATTAAAAAACCGTTGTAGAATATGATTTATTTTCAATTTCCCCTAATTCGACAATGTTAAACAAAAATATTTTGGTTGCTAAATGTGTAAATTACATCTCAAGCCATTGCCATGGCAACCAAATAACATCTAATTTACAAAAAATAACATGGTTGACAAGACAATGGACAGGTGGAAAATACAATTTAAATTGACTTAATCTGTATGCTTAAGTTTTGATCCCCTCATTTGAACAAAAAATACAGAAAGTGTTCTGCAGAAGTTCTTTATAAAGATAAAAAATTATGTTGCCTTGGGAATGCTTGAATTAAATTTAAAAAGAAACAATTTTGCACAAGGCCTGTTGTCATGGCAACAGCTTATTTCCCTCTAGAAAGGTAAAAATATTGATAAAATTGTATAATACATGTATGATCATCATTCCATTTTCTCTAATTTTAAGGTACTAATCGAGATATGTTTGTGACTAAATTTATAAATATAACATCTTAAGCCATTGCCATGGCAACCAGATAACATCTACTTAAAATTAACTTAATGTACATGCCTAAGGTTTGACCTACTCAATTAATTTAGGGGAAAATAATACAGTGAGTGTTCTGCATGAACTAATTAGAATGATAAACATTGATGTTGCCTTGGTAATACTTGAATTCAACGATAAATATCATTGTTCCAAATGGCCTGTTGCCATAGCAACGGATCATTTACCCAAGAAAAGTACCAGTTTTGATTAAAAAAAGGACTGTATAATCTGATTTTTCTTTCATTTCCCCTAGTTTTAGGGTAAGAATGGATATGTTTGCTGTTAACATGCAAATAACATCTAAAGCCATTGTCATGGCAAACAAATAACATCTAATTTGAAAAAAATAACATGGTTGACCTGATAATGGACAGGTGGAAAATACAATTTGTAACAATTAACTCAAGGTTTGACCCAGTCATTTAATTTTGAACAAAGATTACAGTGTTTCACATAAGTTCATTAGAATTATGAAATTTGAGGTTGCCTTTGTAATGCTTGGATTTAATGATAAATATCAATGCTGCCATGGCAATGACTCCTTTTTTTCCCCAAGAAAAGTACAAAATTTGATCGAAAAACAGTTTAGAATCTGCATTTTGTCATATAAAATTTCCCCTAATTTTAGGGTGCAAAGCATAGATAATTATGTTTGTTGTTGATATACAAATATCTTCAGTCATTGCCATGACAACCAAATAACATCTAATTTCAGTGGCTTAATCTGGTTTCTATGCAATGGTTTTAAGGGTGAAGTAGTACATTGGGACTAGTTACAAGGACAGCCAGTGGTCTGATGTGTCCAAAACCCTAAGACGGCTTCCAAAAATGGAGTTTGAAATGGCGGTTGATATATAAATGGACAAAGCTCATTTCATATCTGTCTGGGATATATGATTTTTTTGTCTAGACCATGGTTTCAATGGTCAAATAATACACTATGACAAGTTAAACGGACAGTCAGTTGTCCAGTACACCAAAAAATCCAAGATGGCTTCCAAATATGGGGTCTAAAATTTATGTTGCTGCATTAAAAAACGTAGTTTGTTTAATATCCTGGAATATGTTTATGCCATGATTAAATGGGTCAAATAATACATTAGGACAAGTTACAAGGACAGTCAGTGGTCAAGTATGTCCAAAAATCCAAGATGGCTTCCAAAAATGGAATATAAAATAGTCCCTGTTACTAACAAATGGACATATTTCGTGTAATATCTGCCAAGGGCATATTATTTTGATATCTAAACCATGGTTTTAAAAGTCAGTAAATACACCATGTACATTGGAACAAGTTACAAGGACAGTCAGTAATCCAGTATGTCTAAACATCCAAGATGGCTTCCAACAATTGGAGTCTAATCGCAGTCTTGTTACTTAGAAATTGACATAGTTCATTTAAAATCCACCAAGGAAAAATGATTTTGGTGTTCACACTTGGGTTTCAAGGGTTAAAAAATACCTTTAGACTGGTTACAATGATATCCAGTTGTCCATTTTTACCTTAAAAAATCCAAGAGGGTTTTCAAAATGGCATCTAAAATTACTTCTATCACTCACAAATTATCAGAGTTCATACAACATCCACCTTTGAGAAACATTTTTGGTGTCTACACTGTGGTATGAAGGGTCCACTATTACATTAGGACAAGTAACAAGGATGGTTAGTTTTCAATTTTGTCCAAAATCCAAGGTAGATTCTAAAATTACATAAAAATGGGTGCTGTTACCAAAAAATTGATAATTGTAACCAGTCCCAAAGTATCATTTGATCCTTTAAACCCAAGTGTAGACACAAAAATAACATCCCCATGTATTTTTTAATGTACTATGTCCACTTTTAAGTAATATTAAAACCCCCATTTTTCAAGCCATCTTTGAATTTTTGGACACTATAATGACACCTGACTGTCCTTTCAACTTAACGAAATGTACAGTATTACTTAAATACTAGTGTAGCCACCAAAACCATATCCCCAATGTATATTATTAATGAAGTATATGTCCATATTGAAGTAACAACAGTCAATTTAGACCCCCTTTTGGAGGCCATCTTGGATTTTTTAACATACCAGTCCACTGACTGTCCTTGTAACTTGTTCTAATGCATTAAACCATGGTTTTATGATTATGGTTTAGACATTAAAATCATATTTCCCAGACAGACATTGAACAAACTATGTCCTAGTTTATTATTTGACTCTTGAAACGATGGTTTAGACACCAGAATCACATATCTCACAGGCGGATATAGAATGAGCTATGTCAATTTTTAAGTAACAACAGTCAATTTTAGACACCATTTTTGTAAGCCATCTTGCCTTTTTTAACATACCAGACCACTGGCTGTCCTTGTAACTTGTAATAATGCACCACTTGAACCTTTAAACTATGGTTTGGAGTCTTGGACACCAAAATCATATTCCCCAGACAGATATTGAACAAACTATGTTTATTTGTAAGCAACATTAGACATTGTTTTACACCTTTTTTTAAGCCATCTTGGAATTTCGGACATACTAGACCACTGACTGTCCGTGTAGCTTGTCCTAATGTATTATTGGCATTTGAAATCGTAGTTCAGACACCAAAATCATATCTCAAAGGTGAATATAAATCAGCAGCCATTTTAGAATCATTTTTGGAAGCCATATTGGATTTTCGGACATACCTGACTGTCGTTGTAACTTGTCCTAATATTATTAGACTCTTGAAACCAATGATTTAGACACCGAAATCACATCCCCCAGGCCAATATGAAATGAGCTACGTCCGCTTTAGGTATCAGCAACCATTTTAGATTCAATTTTTTGAAGCCATCTTAGGTTTTTGGACATTCCAGACCACTGGCTGTCCCTGTAACTTGGCCCAATGTACTACTTGATCCGTAAAACCAATGAATAGAAACCAAAATAAAGCCATTTTATCAAGTAATGGATGAATTGTGGATTTTTAGCCTACGGCAGCCAGTGAGGGCACCATCTTGGATTTTTCTGTTACCCTGGAGTGCTTAATTTTTTTTCAACCTTTCAACCAGTAAAGGGTATTTAAATAAATTTAAATAGTTTAATAAGTCTACTTATCATGTGAAATAACTAGTGAACAGATTAAACTTCATGTTGAATATATTCATAATTATGTTACTTTAAAAATTATCACAGTATTTCAAAATCAGTAATGAAATTTTGAGGGGTCAGATATGACGTATCGAGCAAAATTTATTTTAAAAAGCTGTCAGCGAGCCCAGCGAAAGAGTAAAACTTTCGAAATTGTTCATTACAAAAATAAAATTTTGTAAAAGATTTTCGGTATAGTATTGGTAAAATAATTATATTTCGTCCATCTCTCTTTCACTCTCTCTTTATTTTTTTCATGGTAATGATTTTTTTTGGGGAGTAGGGTTGCAAAATTCCCGGGAATTTTCTTGATGGAAACTTTCCATGGGAATAAACGGGAATTTTGTGGGAATTTTTTGAATTTTCTGCAATTTTCAGGAATTTTCAAGAAATGATGGGAATTTTCAAAAAGTAACAATTTTCTGATATCTATATGCAGAAATTGAAAGGCGTACCCGTAGATTACAATTACATTTATTTTATTGTTCTTACTCTTGTGAAAATTAGCTTCTTCATTCGCTTTGTTCATAATAAAGATAGGGCCTACGGCAGCAATTTTGAATGTCAAAATGCAGCATAATTACCAAAATGGCAAGGGAAACGATATGTCTTGTTAGAAATCAATGTTGTCATACATTGTTACACCAATATTTCGCAATTATTTGCATTTTATATTCAAGCAAATTAAAATACTGTGAAAATTATTTGTCTCCTTTTATATATTGTACACAGTATAAGGGGTGTATGACAGCCATTTTCAATATAAAGCATTTATCACATTATATAGTATACAAATGACATAGTTTTGTTAATAATCATGTTTTCAGACAGTAGTAAACTCGTATGTCACAATCACATGCAATAATAGAGCTCTTGTTTAAAATTATTTTTCCCGATTCATATTCTACATAATAAAGTATACATTGGCTTATGGCGGCCATTTTGAATATCAATGAAATAAATATTTTGTCAAATGTCGCTTTTCGAACGAGTATTTCACTTCTGCACAACACCTACATGCATTTTATAGTTAATGTATGGACAATTTTTTGAGTTTCTTGGGTAATTGGCATATTTTGGCGGCCATATTGGATTTTGCCAATTTGCGGAGAGTGTTCAGGTTACAAAAGTGGCATCATTCAGATTCGGAATCAACACCCTCGAATTGACAAGAAACCATAAAAAAACATTGCACATCTAAAAATACAAGGTTCGACCCCTCCTCTATGGGGCATATCCTGGACTATTAACAATGATTGTAGAACAGTTTTCTAGGATTGTTCCATTAACTATAATTAGGGGTGGGCAAATAACATATTTTTTGCAAGACGAGTGGATTCTACAGCAATTTTGGCTGCCGATCACTAATCCGACAACCATTTGTCGAAGAAGTTTTATATTGGTTCCCGCCATTTTGTGAAAAAATGGCGGGAAAATGTTTTTTTGCCATATATTCACATCAAACATCATTAAAGGGGTGTGTAATACGTCTTTTATATATATATGTTTTTTTTTTCAAGGGTGCTGAGTTCAAATAGTAGCATATCTAAGAGATTAGAAGCATTGTTGTGGTGATATAATAAATAAACAAGATTTTTAAGGAAAAATATATAGAAAATACATAGCCTATAGCATGGATGTGAATGGTTATCCTTATTTACTGTTATGACTTACAGTAATAAAAAGGTAATGATTTATCCATCTGCAGTGCAAGCCAGCTAGATTATCATCTAATATTATATCAATTAATGCATTATGTTTAAATTTTTCCTTCTTTAAAAGCCAAGTAGTAATGAAAAGTTATGTTAGAACAGAGCTTTATTCCATAACATGCATGTGCATGTACTTACAGATTTGTTGCTTTTAACAAAGACCCAAAGCATATGCTTTTGATTTTTCTTTAGAAAGATATTTTTGTTACAGTTATCACTCTAGTATTTGTATCTCCGTCTTCAGAAGGGGCTACATCCCACCCCTCCCTGGGGAGCGTTTAATCAACTTTCCTTGAGAATGGTTGGCTGTTACCATGGTAACTGTCGGATAAAATAATACTTGTCAGATAAAACGTCTGACAGGTCATTTCAGAAAATTCTCCCCTGGATGGCAAAAATATCATTAATTCAGATCCAGTGTTTAAAAGGGTTCCTAGCCAATGTATTCAGTACTTAGTATTTATAGTAACTGACATGCTTATATCAACCAAATCGCAGTCTCTATACCGTATATTCATTCAGAAGGAATGTTTCTCGTGCTGTTTTTATAATCAACACAATTATATGCCATCTTCTCATATTTCCCATAATAATGATGATGGAACTGCTGGGCATCAATAAAAATGGGTGATCAGGATACTATAGACAAAATATGAATAAGAACGAAGACTTTCCTTTATTCTACATTATTTTGTTGAGTTTTAGAAGCTATAGATATAATGTATGCAGGCTCAGATATATGTAGGAGAAAGAAGTGCTTTTTTTTAATAATAAGCAGTAAAGAGGCAGATGCCCAAGACTGACCTCTTCAGAAAATCAGACAATGATCATGACAATGTCACAACGCTCCTTCGCGTACTATAACTTTGGGTACGAGTCGTATTTTCTTAAAAGCTAGACTACATTGTTAAATTTACAGATGGATCTCTTTCCAGGAACAATCTGCTTGAAAGTAGTGAATTTGAAAGCCAGGAGATATGGGATCTGAAAAGGAGAATGCAGTACCAGTATATAGCATTAGACTTTCTTGCAAAGTACTGTTGAATGTATCTGATCATATGGCCCACTGACTAAAATGTAAATATTATCAATTCTCTCAAAAGACAGCTCCTGGATGAAATTGTTAATCTTTGGCGAATAATACATGTAGCTCCACTATATTGTTCAGATAAGGAATATGAAAGCTGCAGATGAAATTCTGTTTAACATGTTTAATGTTGAAAAAGTCTGTGAAGGGCCTAAAAGGCTCACCAAGAAACACACCTATATCAAGAGATAGTATCACTACCAAATGTAGTGTAAATAATGCATATCAAATCAAGATCAAGTAGAATGCATGGCAAAACGGAAATTTTATGAAAATCCTTAGATAATTTAACAATATTTATGAAAATGTAAATTATTTTCCCTAAAGTTTGACGACATCCTCTGATATGTTCCGTTATTATTCATTCTGTTATAATGTGGGGCTACTCGCCAAAGCTCTGGAAATATCCTATAAATACATCGACTTTAGTAATAGTTTCAAGACCTATATGCGTCTGGAATCCTGCATAGAAAGATTATTTTTTTAGGGGAAGGGGAGGGGGGAATATTCCACTAAAATACAGATTCTTTTAATTCAGACAGTACAACTTATACATTTGTGTTTGTCTACCAAATCGCCAGAAAAGACATGGTTAGAAAAATTACAAGCCGTAGTTGGATAAATATTTGCAGTATAATTTTAGTCAGTTTTACCAAAAATTTTGATTTTTCACAAAATGTAGTAATAATAATAATAATAATACATTGTATTTATATAGCGCTTAATACATGGTGTTTCTAAGCGCTTTACAAAACGATTAAGTAGCATACATCATTAACATTGAACAGTATAAGACACATAAACAAACAAGAAATAAATTAGGAATAATCGTTTGATATTGACAAAATTAACTTAAAACCTAAAGGAAGAATTGTAAAGGTAAGTTTTGAGAGAAGCTTTGAATGATTCGAATGACGGGGCATCCCTCAAGTCTATGGGAAGGTCATTCCAAAGCTTTGGAGCAACAACGCTAAATGATCGGTTCCCATACCTTGTCCGAGCTCTGGGTCCTTGGGCCAGTTGCAGATGAAGATGTGTGGAAGATCGGAGTCGAATGGAGGTTGTCGGGATCCTGGGTGAGAGAAGGTCGGTACTATAAGAAGGGGCTTGACCATGTTGGGTTTTGTAAGTTAGAATCAAGATTTTGAAGATGATACGTGCAGAGACAGGAAGCCAGTGAAGAGAACGGAGGATAGGGGTGATGTTGTCGTGCTTTCTGGAACGAGTTACAAGCCGAGCAGCCGTGTTCTGGATACGTTGGAGAGGTTGGATAAGAGAGTCTGGTAAGCCGCAAAATAAGCTATTGCAGTAGTCCAAATTTGATGACACGAATGCATGAACTAATCGTTCAGTTGCACTTGGGGTCAGATACTTTCTTATTTTCCCTATCCTGGAAATTCCAAAAGCTGCTGCTCGAGACTTAGATCGGATGTGGTCAGCCATGGTGAGATTCTTATCAAGCATTACACCAAGATCACGAGAGACCTTATTACATCCAACTGACGTTGGATGACCAAACATGTCTGTTTTATCTATTGTTTGACTCAGTGGCCATAAAATCATATATCTAGACATAAACAAACTACAGATGAATGAATAATTAAGGTTTTATGTACAAAAATTGCAATTTGGGGGCAATTTTAACAAAAATTTGCTGTTTTTCAACCGATAAACATCATTTTAAATGACCTAACTTATCTGATTCATGCATTTTGTGCTCAGTTATCATGAAAACATGAAGTCAGACACATTGCAAGCCTTATTTGTATAAATATTCAAGGATTTACACGTGAAAACACTGATTTGGGAGGAATTTGGCGGGCATTTTAAAAAATCACTGGGGACCAATATCAGAAGTATTCTAAAACAAATATACTTAATAGATTTTCGTTTGAAATTGAATTTCCCAAAAAAGGTTTTATTTGCCCACCCCTACTATACATATTGTAAAATTCGAGTGTACCATTAATCACTAACCTTTGTGTTACACCCTAGTGTTCTCGTCCCTGGGGTTTGCGAAAAGTCGCTATTGATATCGACTCCAACGCAATCGCTGGCATGCCTTTACAGAGAGTACAATATATAAAATCGTTCTTGACTCACCTTTTTTGGTGTGACTAAAAGCGACCATACACCTTACGAATGGTCTGCGACTCAATTATGGAATCAACGTATTAGAAATCGATGCTAATATTGAGACTTGAAAGATCTTACTGTGTAAGGTTCGAAATCATCGTACGAATACCTATGTTCAAATATGTGACTATGCTATCATCCTTCTTAGAATAAAAGCAAATTTAATATCTAGTCGTAATGACGTCATATCAGTCGTACGATTGGCTACGATTTGGCACTAATTTGGCCTTTACTCCAAATAGACGGGTCAATATATGGTTTGACCCGGAACAAATTGCAACAAATGATTTTTCAACTGTTTCTGGCAGTATTTGACCTTTGGAATAACATACTAAAAATCTACCAAAATCCGCATACGGGAAAATAGTTATTATCAAGATGGCGTCCAAGATGGCCGCCATTCACGGAAAATGGATATAACCCACTCATTATCCACCCTAGAATCCTACTTCGGTTCACATTCCATGGTCCAGTGGGTAAACGAATTTATTGATACAAGTTAGAGTGAATATTAGCACTCCAGGGTACCTGGAAAATCCAAGATGGCGCCCAAAATGGCTGCCGTAAGCTAAAACAACCCACAATTCATCTATTACTTACTTAAGTGGCTTTAATTTGGTTTCTATTCAATTGTTTTAATGGTGAAGTACATCGGGACAAGTTACAAGGACAGCCACTGGTCTGGTGTGTCAAAAATACAAGATGGCTTCCAAAAATTGAGTTTAAAATGGTTGTTAATACTTAAAATGGACATAGCTCATATCTTATCCACCTGGGAGATATGATTTGGGGTCTAGACCATGGATTCAATGGTCAAATAATACATTGGGACAAGTTACAAGGATAGTCAGTGGTCAGGTATGTTAAAAATCCAAGATGGCTTCCAAAAATGGAGTAAAAAGATGCTGTTCCTTCTTAGAAAAAAAACCCAACATAGTTTGTTCAATATCCGGGAATATTATTTTTGTGCCTATATCATGGTTAAATTGGTCAAATAATACATTTGGATAAGTTACAAGGACGATGGGTGGTCAAGTATGTCCAAAAGTCCACGATGGCTTATAAAATAGTGTAAATTAGTATGCAAATAATGAATGTTTATGAGCGCAATGGACAGAATACTTCATGGATCATTATTTCATCTTTCACCGAATGAAGTATTCTGTCCATTGCACGATGAAAAAACATTCATTATTTGGTTTATATGACACCTAAAAATCATATGAAATACATGAATTTCGATGCAAAACATGCTCATGCTGTGCGAGTTCGGTCTGTTGATTGTTACGTCATTACAACATGCGCATTACTGGTGCATGAGGATGCAGTCTCGGTGCGCGAGTGCAATGGACAAAATCGTATGGATCAAAAATTGCACGATGAATGGATCCAAAATTGCACGGTTGATGACGTCATTGAGAAATGGGCTGAATGAACGATATCAAACAACCAATCAAATCAAAAGGATCTATCTAGGTGTCATATAACAGCTGATATTTAGAAATGGACATAGTTCATGTAATATCCGTCAAGGGCATATGATTTTGATGTCTATACCATGGTTTTAAAAGTCAGAAAATTAGTAACAAGGACAGTCAGTGGTCCAGTATGTCGAAAATCCAAGATGGTTTCCAAAAATTGGAGTCTAAAATTACTGCTGTTACTTTAAAAATGGACATAGGTCATTTAAAATCCACCAAGATGTGATTTCGGTGTCCACACTTTGGTTTCATTATTGATATAATACGTTTGGACTGATTACATTAATATGCAGTTGTCCAATTTGCCTAAAAATCAAAGAGGGTTTTTAAAAAAGGCATTTAAAACTACTCATATCACTCAATAATGGTCGGAGTTCTAAAATATCTATCTGTAAGAAATAATGTTGTTGTCTGAATTGTGGTATATGAAGGGTCAAATAATGCATTTGGAAAAGTAACAAGGATGGTTTGTACTACATTTTGTCAAAGGAAGTCCATGGAGGATTCTAAAATTTCCTCAAAATGGGTGCTGTTACCAACTCATGAATCAATATGATAACTTATCCCCATGCATTTAAGTGTAGGCATCAATATTATTTTTTACAGGTGGATATTTTTTAACTGTGTCCATTTTTAAAGAACAGCAGTCACGGAGGGCGCCCTTGACTTTCATTTGCAATGGGAGAGTAAATTTATTGCTCCAGATTTTGGTTATTTTTTTATACATTTACCTTTCTCCATGGACTTGATAATTTGATATTTTGGTAGCTTTCAACGTGGACTTCCAGTACGACGCCGTTTGACTAATCTATCTTCACCCGAAACTCTGAAAGTAAGTCAATTTGTTTCTGTGTATACACTACTTTCGATTCTAGTATGAATTCGACCGCGCCCCACGGTAAGCCTATGCTTAGAATGCCGAATGAAAGTGAAATGTTGAAGGATATTTGGCTTAAGATGCCGGTGTTGGATAAACTGTCAGAAAAAATGGACAAACTTTGCGAAAGAGTGGATAGAGTAGAGCGAAGATTTCTGATTTAGAAAGTCATAATACGGATTTAGACGCCGCTTTGAGCCATATGGAAATGGAAATTGAAGAAATCAAAAGCAGGCTAGATTCAAAAGCCGGAGCTTCCGACATTTCAAAAATGAAGCTGCAAATTACCGACTTAGTGAACAGGAACAAAAGAAACAATGTAGTATTGCATAATGTTCCCGAGGGTGCGGAAGGAGACAACGTTGACTGCACGGGTCTGGTCCACTCGCTGATCCGTGACAAGATGGGGATCCCGCAAGCAATGGAAATTGAACGAGCACATCGTACTCCGATGACGTCACGGACACGCCCACCTACCGCCCACACCGACATGAGACCGAGGCCTATTCACGTAAAGTTTCTTCGCTACCGAGACCGTGAGCTCATGCTGAAAACAGCTTCACAGAAGAAGAATCTTGAAATCAATGGAAAGCGTATCTTCATTTCAGACGACGTTCACAAGGATACCAGAGAGCAACACCGCCGTCTTATGAAAATAGTAAAAGAAATGAGAGAGAAGGGATACTTTGCATTTATCCCATGGTCAGTGCCAAGGGTGATTAAGTACAAAGAAGGAGGAAAAGATGCATCAGGTCCTCTGAAAACCAGGCGCGATCAATCCGATACGAAGTAAACTTTACAGTTCGGATCCATGGAGATGGTCTTTGTTTGCGATTTTTTTATTAATATCATAACTCTACCAAAATCTACGCTCATTGTAACAGTGAAAGTAATAGCATTCGAGTAAAATAAACTGTTGTTTATCACATTATCACTGAGGTGAAATGTGAGTATGATTTGCCCCTTTCAGACAATTTGCATAAGTCTGCATTGTCTGAAAATGATATTTTGGTGTACAAATAGTTTTAAGTTGTGTAAAAGCTTCTCTTTTAATTTACCAGTGATATTCAGCAGGCATTATGGGTGAAGCTCTTAAAGTGAAATTATATTCTTTGAATATAAGAGGCCTTGGTGATAACCTAAAACGTCGATGTGTGTTTGACTGGCTAAGAAATACTGAATTCGAAATGTTTTTTCTTCAAGAAACCCATAGCACGATTGAATGTGAAAAAATTTGGTCCAATGAATGGGGATATAAAGTTTTCTTCTCTCATGGAAAATCCAATAGTGCAGGGGTATGCATTTTGTTGAAACCTACTTCAGGTATTACTGTACACGCAGTACACAGAGATGAATATGGTCGTACTTTGCTTTTAAATGTATCGTATGGTAACTCAAAATTTACCGTGATTAATATATATGGGCCGAACAAAGATGAGATAGCAATGTTTGAAAATTTACATTCCATGATGCAACAGTTTGGTGAGGAACCTTTTATTATGGGTAGAGACATGAATACAGTTCAAGAACCCAACATGGATCGTTACCCTAACCATACCCAATATCACCCTCATTGTTTTACTCTTATGGAATTAATAAAAGAAGACATGGACTTGATAGATATTTGGCGCCATATGAACCCTTGCAAATTTCAATTTACATGGCGTTCTATGTCTGCCCAAAGTAGAATTGATTATTTTCTTATCTCTAGTACGTTGAAAGTCTTTGTAGATTGTGCTGACATACATTATGGTTACAGAAGTGACCATTCAGCTATCAGCTTGTCCATCAAACGTTGGGTTCCAAAAAGGGGCCCAGGCTTTTGGAAGATGAATACTTCTTTATTATCAAACCCTTTTTATAAATCAGATCTGAAAAAAACTATAAATTCAGTTATTGAGGAAAACAAAGATATGGAAGCTCATAAGCTTTGGGAATATTTAAAATATGAAATTAAAAAAAAATGTATTGTTATATTTTCCAATCACAAAAAAAAATTAAAAACCAAATATGACTCTATACTCAAAGACATGGAAAACATTCAAGATGCTTTGGCGGATAACCCTGATGACTCTTTTATAAAAGAACAGCTATTATGTAAAGAAGCAGAGTTACATCGTATGCATGAGGAGCATGTAAGGGGAATAATGGTTCGCACTAGAGCTACGTGGATATCGGAGGGAGAAAAAAACTCCCGTTATTTTTTAAATTTAGAAAAAAGAAATTTTGATAAAAAACATATACAGAAGCTGAAGAAAGGTGAAATGATTATTACCAAACCCAAAGATATATTATCAGAAGAAAAGAATTTTTATGAAACATTATACGGTTCGAATAATATAAAAGATAACGATATAAAAAATGTACTCAATAATCTGGATATACCTACAATTGGACAAGATTTAGTCGGGTTATGTGAAGGTTGTATTTTAGAAAAAGAATGTTACGATGCAATCATGTCAATGGCTTGTGATAAAACACCTGGTACCGATGGTCTACCTGTTAATTTTTATAAGATGTTTTGGGAAGATATAAAAGAACTCATTTGCAAAGTATTTAATACTTGTTATACGTTAGGTGAACTTTGCCCATCTATGAAAAGAGGAATAATAACACTTTTACCAAAAAAGGACAAGGATAATCTTTATTTAAAAAATTGGCGTCCAATCTCACTCCTAAATACCGACTATAAAATTTTGGCTAAAATTATTGCTTCAAGACTTCAAAAAGTTCTACCATCTATTATCCATTGGGACCAAACTGGATTTTTAAAGAATAGATACATCGGTGAGAATATTCGTTTACTCTTAGACTCAATATACTTATGTAAAAAAATAGAAACTAATGGTATTGTCTTCTCAATAGATTTTGAGAAGGCTTTTGACACGGTTGAATGGAATTTTATAGACATTTGTTTAAACAAATTTGGTCTTGGTTGCACATTTAGATCTTTTGTTAAACTTATGTATACAAACATCGAGAGTTGCATTATAAATAATGGTTTTTCATCTAAAGTGTTTAATCTCCAAAGAGGGGTAAGGCAGGGCTGCCCCCTTAGCCCATATCTCTTTTTAATAGGGGCGGAGATATTAGGTCTTATGTTGAGACAGAGTAAACAAATTCGGGGAATTCATCTTAATGGACATGAAATACGCGTAAGTCAGTATGCTGATGACACATTGATTTATCTTGATGCCAATGAATGTAACCTTTTAAATTGTTTTGATATTTTAACAAAGTATTCTAATATTTCAGGACTTAAGATAAACGTTAACAAGAGTAAATTTGTAAGGCTAGGTAATTTCAAAGGCACATTATGTAGACAGTTAAATGTAGAATGGGGTGATGAAATATTTGATTACCTTGGGATAAAAGTTCCTATACGTGATTTATCAAGTATTTTTTCAATAAATTTTGATATTAAATTGAAAGAAATCCATAAACTTTTAAAAATTTGGAATTTTCGCAATTTGACACTTTAGGTAAGATTACTATACTGAAATCCCTGGTACTTCCAAAATTTGTTTATCTATTCAGTAACTTACCTGATCCACCTCAAAGCTTTTTTGATAACCTTCAAAAAATATTCTTTGAATTTTTATGGAGTGGAAAGAGAGATCGAATTAAAAGAAATAATGTATAATGAATATGAAAATGGTGGTTTAAAAATGACACATATAAAAAGTTTTTGTAATGCGCTCAAAATTTCTTGGGTCAAAAGGATATTAGATAATCAGAATAAGGGTATGTGGAAACCGTTTTTTCTTCATCAAGTAAATTCAAACGGAGGTGAATACATTTTTTACGGTAATTTCTTTGCTAATGATGTAACATTTTTTCATGTCAGCCAATTTTGGCACGATGTATTGATATCCTGGTCTTCCTATAAATATTACAACCCGGTCAAATTTAAGGAGATTTTATCTCAACCCATTTGGAATAATTCATCAGTAAAAATAGATGGTAAATTGATATTTTTCAAACACTGGTTTGATAAAGGAATTAAGTCGATTGGGGATTGTCTTAATATAAATGGATGTTTCCGGTCTTTTGAAGAAATGCAGTTAATTTTTAATTTACATATAAATCAATTTATGCGTTATTACGCTATTGTTGATTCTATAAAGTCGACCTGGTCAAAAATGTTTACCCAACGCAACCCCACATTTTCTTCTGAAGACAGGAAACTTTCTTTATTTTTATCACAAAAGAAACCAACAAAATTTTGTTACTCTATATTTGTAAATAATGTATGTTTAAATTTGGAAAATACCAACCACTTAGATAAATGGGAAAGTGACCTAAATCTAAGTTTAAAAACACTAATTCAGTGGCAAGAGCGTTTTAAAATATTATATAGGGCGACCTTGGATACCAAGATACGTTCATTCCAATTTAAGTTTATTCATAGACGTATAGCAACCAATTATTTTTTATTTCGCATTGGGGTAAAAAGTTCACCTACATGTAATTTTTTTAAATACGAAACTCAAGATCTTATGCACCTGTTTTTTTGTTGTCCAGTTGTTGAATTATTTTGGAATAAAGTGTACAAATGGTTAGTTAATTTAAACATTCTTACTTTGCCTTTTTCAGTTTTGGATATTTGTTTTGGAGTCAAAATGAAAAATAGTCTTATTAATACAATTATATTTTATGCAAAATTCTTTATTTATAAACAAAAATACAATGAGAAAATGTTAGTCTTTAAACACTTTGAAAATGAAATTATCTTTTTAGAAAAAGTAGAGCGAGCAATCGCAGTTAAACAAGGCAAACTTTTAGTTCACTTTGATAAATGGAATTCATTAAACAAGTATCAAGATGTTCTTGCTGAATTGTAACACTTTTTTTTAACTTATGTATATGATTTATTATATTGCTGCTATTATTTATGTATATTGTAACTTGATTTTGAAGCAATAAAATGTATAATAATAATAAAAAAAAAAAGAACAGCAGTCACTTTGTAAAGTATTTTTAACCCTTGAAACCCTAGTGTAGACACCAAAATAATATCCCCAAGTAAAAACAGGCATTTAAAATCCCAATTTTTAAAGCCATCTTCGATTTTTGGACATACCTGACATCTTAACTTTCAACTTAACCCAATATATTACTTGACCATGTAAACTCTAGTGTATACACCAAAATCATACATCCAAGGTGTATTTCTAATAAACTATATATACATTTAAGTAACAACAGTCAATTTACACCCCATTTTTTTAAGTCACCTTGGATCTTTTCAACATACAGACAACTGACTGGTCTGTAACTTACCCTATTGTATTATTTGACCCTGTAAATCATGGTTTAGACGCCAAACTCATATTCCCCAGACAGATATAAAACCAACTATGTCCTTTTATAAGTAACATCAGTATTTTTTTACACCTTTTTTGGAAGCCATCTTGGAACTTTTGACATACCAGACCACTAAATGTCATTGTAACTTGTCCTAATGCATTATTTTAACCCTTGAAACCAGTGGTTTGGACACCAAAATCGCATTTCTCAGGCCGAATGAATAAACCATGTCCGCTTTACGTGACAGCAGTCTATCTAGAATTAGTTTTTGGAAGCCAACATATAGCTTTTTTGAAATACCAGGCCAATGACTGTCCTTGTAACTTGCCCTTATGTATTAGTTGACCCTTGAAACCAGTGGTTTGGACACCAAAATCACATCTCCCAGGCCGATATGAAATGAGCTATGTCCGATTTAAGTATCAGCAGCCTATTTTTAAGATAAATTTTTGGAAGCCATCTTCGATTTTTTGACAAACCAGACCACTGACTGTCCTTGTAACTTATCCTAATATATCATTTGACCCTTGAAACCAGTGGTTTAGACATCAAAATCATATTTCCGGATATTGAGCAAACTATGTCGGTTTTTTTAAGTAGCAGCAACAATTTTAGACTCCATTTTTGGAAGATATCTTGGATTTGTTAACATACTGGACCGCTGACTGTCCTTATCACTTGTCCTTATGTCTCATTTGACCATTTAAAACATGGTCTAGACACCAAAATCGCATCTCCCAGGCCGATATGAAGTGAGCTATGTCCGCTTTAAGTATCAGCAGCTTAGAGGCCGTTCTCATTACGCTTTCTAAAACTAGTTTACTGGAAACCGATTCAGGAAACCACTTTGGAAGATCGCTTTGCTAGCGTTCCCACTTGATCACACGAAAGTGGTTTTCAAAATCATTTCACGTAAAGGGCTCTTATTGCTATGGAAACGCTCTCAGTGGGGTGACACGTTTCGCGCGAAATTCGAAACCGCAGCATAGGAATTCTACACCTGTCGTGTGGAGTAGCGCGCTCAAAATGTGCGAAGATCGCTTCCCGAAGAACGGTTGTGTCCTCACTTACGCTAAAACCAGTTTAACGAGGCAAAGTGATCTTGAAAACTACATCGCGAGGTGGTTTTCCAAACTGGTTTGGAAGATCGCTTCCAAGACCGTTTAGACCGTTCTCACTACGCGTTAAACTAGTTTCCACTAAACTAGTTTCCAGTAAACTAGTTTTAGGAACGTAGTGAGAACAGCCTCAAATTTTCAAGATAATTTTTTGGAAGCCATCTTCGAATTTTGGACATGCCAGACCACTGACTGTCCTTGTAACTTATCCTAATATATCATTTGACCCTTGAAACCAGTGGTTTAGACATCAAAATCATATTTCTGGATATTGAGCAAACTATGTCGGTTTTCTTAAGTAGCAACAACAATCTTAGACTCCATTTTTGGAAGATATCTTGAATTTGTTAACATACTGGACCGCTGACTATCCTAGTCACTTGTCCTTATGTCTTATTTGACCATTGAAACATGGTCTAGACACCAATATCATTATGTCCCAAGTGGGTATGAATGAACTATGTCCATGTTAATTATCAACAGCCATTTTAAACTCCACTTTTGGAAGCCATCTTGGATATTTGGACACCATCTTGTATTTTTTGGACAGACCAGACCACTGGCTGTCCTTGTAACTTGTTCCAAGTACTAATTCGCCCTTAAACCATTGAATAAAAACCAAATTGAAGCCACTTAGATGAATTTTGGATTTTTAGCCTACGGCAGTCATTTTGGGCGCCATATTGGATTTACTAGGTATACTGGAGGGCTTATAAGTCACTATATCCTGTATCAACAATGTTTCACCCCCTAGACCATGAAATATGAATCGAAATAGGATTCTTGGATGGATAATGGGTGAGTTGTATCCATTTTCAGTGAATGGCAGCCATCTTGGACGCCATCTTGAAAATAACCACTTTCCCAGATGCGGATTTTGGTAGATTTTTAGTATTTTTAGGGGACTGCCAAAGTCCCCAACCCCTTTTGTATTTGACCATTTCTTGGAAAATTCGCCATTTTGGAGCAACTTTGAGGCAAAATGCGTTTCCCCTTTGCAGTAAACCACTTTTCTTGTTTTGTAAGCACTTGGGGATGAAGAATTAGATTTTTTTTCTTTCAGCTAAATATAAAAAAGTGCTGGCACAGCAAAGCCTACCCCCTCAGGGGTTTGCCAAAGTCACCCACCCCTTTTCCATATTTTGCCGATTAATGGAAAACTATAAATTAGTAGCCCTCATTGAGGCAATAAAGGTGTTTCTGCTATATAGTAAGCCATTTTTATTGCTTTAAAACCATTTGGAAACGAAAGAGTAGCCTTTCTTCTATCTGCTTCATATAAAGAAGTGCTGGCATATCGAGACCTACACCCCTCAGGGTGCTGCTGAAGTCACCCACCCCTTTTCCGTATTTTGTCAATTTATGGGGAAAATCCGCCAATTTGGAGCCCCTCTTGAGGCAAAACAGTGTTTCTGCTCTACAGTGCGTCCCAAATAAAACTATACACTTTTGAAATGGCTGCCAAATAAAAAATGTATTACTTTGGGGAAAAAGATTTACATATATGGAGAGCCAATAAAGTCAACTTTCAAATGACACCAAAAAGTTGGGAAATTATTCATGCTTGAGCGAGCACTGCCCACTGAATCAAAGGGTATGAAAATTAGGGTGGGCTGGAATTAGCCTTCCAATTTATGTCAGTTTTTGAGAGGCAAATCCTTTCGAACTTGCAAAGTTAAGGGCGTTGTGATAAATTAATGATCAACCGTGACCAGTTTTGGTTGCATAAGCAAATTTTTATAAATACTTAAATTGAACATTAATGCATGAGTGAACACAAATTACACTTTTTGGGCAGCATTTCAACTTTATCATCTCTTTTTGGGCTGCATTTCAACTTTATCATGTGGATTTCAGCAATGTGTTCATGGGAGTCGGAGAATAGGGGGTGAGATAGGATTTAAGTGGGAGAAGTAGGTTGATGGAATAAGGGTCAGCAGAACATTCAGCCCCCGCCCCCTCCCTCTTTCCCGCCCTCCCCTCCTGTTGAGAGACTGATGGCTATTGTCATGTACGCGTGAAGTCCAGAGCAGAATGTTGATTTAATGATTAATTCTGAATTGGGGCATCACCTTTTTCCTATATCAATCATTTAATCAACAATTTATCAGTAAATCAAATCATTCAAGGTGCAATGTGATCAATCAATCATTTTTTCAATAAATTATTTCATTAATCATCATAATCATTAAATTTCTTGGTAATCATTCAATAAAAAAACTGACCATCAGCCACCGGTCACTTGGCAGTTATAAGTTTTGAATAGGCTACAATCCAGGAAGTGAGAGAGAAAGAGAGGGGGGCTGGGAGATGGAGGTGGAGAGGGGAGGGTACATATGACTTTTAATTTGTAAAAGGACAAAAAAGAGGAGGAATGCCCTTTTAACCAAGTCTTAGCATATCTCGCCCTCTTGCTTGTAACAGGTACCATCATATTACTCTGACTCTCACGAACACACTTCTGAGGTCCACAAGATGAATATGCTACACTAAAATTTAAATCCATGTTCACTCATGCATTAAATTCCAATTTAGTAACTCATGAAATTTGCCCAAGAAACCAAAACTTATCTCACTCATTAATTTAGCTTAGCAAGTTCCAAAGGACTAACCACTCAAAAAAAATATTAGGCTAATTCCTGCCCAGCCTAGCCGAGCTTAGTCTCTCAGGAGAGAAGCGGGGGTTGAGATGGAGAGAGGGGTCGCTAAATGTTCTGTTGACCTTTATCCCATCAACGTACTTCACTTACCTATGTCATATTACCCCCTCTTCTCCTAACTGTCATGAACACATTGTTGAGATCCACATGAAAAAGACAAAATGCTGCACTAAGAATTGCAATTTATGATCACTCATGCTTAAATTTTAATTTAATAACGAATTGAATTTTCACAAACAACAAATTGATCACAACTGATCTTTAATTCACCAAATAACCCTCAAATTTGCATGTACCAAACAAAAAAACATGAAAGAAATTGGAAGGCTAATTCCGGCCCACCGTAATTTTCATACCCTTTGTGAGATTTGCGAGTACGTGGCAATAGTAGGACGTGCAACTCACTTTCTCTGAAAATATCAGGAAAATTCTATAAATTACCAATACCGCGTTGTTAGACTAAATATTGTGCACTTGGAACATCCTTCCTATATGGTCAAGTGACAGGGTAAGCGAACATTTGTGGGCTTTTTAAGCACTTCACACTTACTTTATGTCGTAGGTCGCACCTATATACGTACCGTACTAACATTCAAATTTCCCGCCCTTTTACCAAAGGCCAATCATGGCGACTGGGCCGGCGGCATCCGAGCCGGACCATACAATAACGAGTACGGATGAAGATATTTGGATGATACAAAGACCACGTCGAAAAAAAAGCACTTCGTACCAACCAGAAAAAAGAAAAAGAGAAAAGAGTGACGATATTACAATTGAAAATATTAATCAAAACGCATCGTCAGACTCTGACTCGAATACATCATATCGTACTCCAGGTTTTTCCTCGACCAAAAGATTGTCTGATTCCAAGCTATTTATAGCACCTATAGATAGACAGAAGAAATTGAACTTAAGGAATAGTGATCCCTTAAAAGTAAAAAAAGCGATCAGAGATGTGAATTCACAACCAGTAGAGTTTATCAAACCAATTAGCACTGGGTTGCTGGTAAAATGTATCAACCTAAAGCAGATGAAATCCATCTCACAGATTCAAAACATAGGTAATATACCAGTAAAGGTCACGGAAAGTAGGTCGGGAACTAAAGGAGTGATATATGGTGTCCCAACTGAAACATCAGAAGAGGATATTCTTGAAGAATTGAGAGACCAGAAAGTGACAGCAGTAAAAAGAATAGTAAAGAAAGACCAGAGAAACAAAAATGACAAAGAAAGAGAAGGTGTTGATAACAATCAGCCTACTTTTATTCCCTTGAGGAGTGTGATTCTTACTTTTAGTCGGGCAGACCTCTCTCAGAATGTCAATCTGGGCTACCAGATGTTTACAGTAAAACAATATATCCCACCTGTATCCAGATGTTTTAAGTGTCAAAGGTATGGTCACACTGCTGATATATGCAGATCTCAGATTAGATGTGTTAGATGTGGAGATCATCATAATTTTGATCAATGCCCGAAGAAATTGACACCAATATGTGCCAATTGTGGAGGTGAACACTCCGCTGCATTTAAAGGATGCCAGTAGGCAAAAAAAGCAAAAGAAGTACAAGAAATAAAGATAACAAGAAAGCTAACATATGCTGAAGCATCCCAGGTCTGGAAAACAAAAAGTGAAAAAAAAGTCACACAGACAGTCACTGGAGATGCTAAAGAATTTTCCCAATCAGTACCTAAGTTAAGAGTAAAAACCTATGTAACAGATAACCAGAGTAAAGTTACAAATCCACAGGTAGCAACGGTTCCAAGCGAACTACCTATGGAGACTAACCTTCCTGACAACACCCAACAAAGGGATACACCACTGTCTGCAGTTAAAGACCAGGCTACCAGGTCAGCCGATACATCGGCAAAGAACACCACACCTAATTTTATAAGTCTAGCCAGTGATGAGCAAATTGTTGTTTTTATATGTCAATTAATTATGTCATTAACTGAAGGGAGAGAAGAAGAAGAAATAAATGCTTTAATTTTAACTGCTGCAAGAAGATTGCGGCAACAAAAAAAGGAGATCATAACTCAACAACGCAGGAACTAACGCTTTCTTTGCCCTACTTTCCATTCTTCAATGGAATTCTTAGGGCTTATTAGGGCACGGACAAGAGCTACTTAATCATCTAAAAACAAATAAAGAATATGATTTAATTTGTGTTCAAGAAACGTGGTTTTATGATAATAGTTCACTTTGTATTCCAAATCATACATGCCTCCCAAGAAATAGGGAAGGTCAACGAAGAGGGGGTTGTGCAATATATATTCACGATAGGATTAAGTACGAAGATCCAATCAATGATTCAAGTCTAGAATTACAACAAGTTAACATATATGTCACCAATAAAAAAATATCAATCATCAACTTTTATAATCCATGCAAAAGATTAAACGAATCAATTCTAAACACATTGTTGAAGAATGTTAATAAAACAGATAACCTAATAATATTAGGTGATTTCAACGCTCATAGTACCCTCTGGGGCAGTGACAAAACCGACAAAAACGGCAAGCCATTGAGCAATTTATATATGAGAATAACTTAATAGTATTGAATGATAAAACAGGAAATAGACTTGATCCTTGTACTGGAAAGCTTTCGTGCTTAGATCTATGTATGTCCTCCCCATTACTGGCCGGTAAGGCGATATGGAAGGTTATGGAAGATTCCTTTGGGAGCGATCATTTTCCAATTATTATTCAAATAACACTTGGAAAGAAAGGAAAAAATCACGAATATCTAAGTAATCAGGCCAAAGATAACATGTCTCATGAACATATCTCTTTCAAGAATGTTAACTGGCCCATATTTGCATACAAATGTGAAAATATCATAAAAAATGAAATAATTAAATCTGAAGATGGTATTAAGAACATTTTTTATTCATTTATGGAATGCTTGAAGGAATGTATTCATGAAGCAATCCCGAAAAAAAGAAAGACGGGAAAAAATCCTGTCCCATGGTGGAACAAGGAATGTACTGAAAAGATTAAAGAAAGAAATAGAATAAGAAACCATCTATCAAGAAAAATCACACTTGATAGAATTAACGAATACAAAAAAAAGAAGGCAGAAGCCCAACGAGTTCTCCGGAAAGCGGAAAGAGAATATTGGCAAGCTTTTTGCAGAAGACTAGACAGATTCATGCCAGAGACAAAGATATGGTCATGTATAAAACGTTTAAATGGTGTACCTGTCAAAAAATCACAAAATATGCCTATTTTGATGGAGAAAGGTAAAGCCATTACGTCCTTAACAGAGACAGTAGAGATTTTTGGAACTTATTTTCAATCCTTAGGACAGACAAAAAAAGATTCCAATAAAACATTAACCAAGGAAGTACAACATTTTTTCTACCAAAATGAACATGTTATTAATGAACCTTTCTCGATGAATGAATTTGAGAAAGCAGTTATATCTACTAAATTTGCTGCTCCAGGAAAAGATAATATTCCATACATTGTATACGAAAATATGCCAAAAAGCACAAAAGAAATTATGTTGAACATTATTATTAGAATATGGGAATCCGGGGATATCCCGAGTTCTCTAAAACACTCAATTTTAGTGCCAATCTTGAAATCTGGTAAGGACTCAAAAAATGTTATCTCCTACAGACCAATATCACTTACATCTTGTTTTGCCAAAGTTATAGAGCGTATGATAAAAGATAGATTGCAATGGTACATAGATAAAAATAACTTATTGCCTAATTTCATCAGCGGTTTTAGAAAAGGTCGTAGTACTACTGACAATATTGTTTTATTAGAAAATGACATTCAAAAATATATCAATTGCAGTGAGCACACTCTTGCAGTATTTTTGGATGTCGAAAAGGCTTATGACAGTCTTTGGATTGATGGATTACTGTACAAACTCACTCAATGTGGTATAGGAGGAAATATGTTACATTTTTTAGAAAATTATCTAACAGAACGTACCTTTCAGGTAAGAGTTACAAATACTGAATCCAGAACATTCCAAGTCCATAACGGACTCCCCCAGGGGAGTGTTCTGAGTCCCCTTTTATATAATGTCATGATGAGAGATATTCCAATTGATCCTGAAGTGACAATATCCACATATGCTGATGATTGTGCAGTATGGTTTTCTGGAAAAAATGTAGAGAATATTAGATTAAGGAAACAAACTTATCTAGATGTATTATGTACCTGGTTTAAAGACTGGGGCTTCAATTTTTCTATTGAGAAGACTGTTCCGGTATTTTTCACTAAGCTCACAAACGTTACTCCTCCAACAGTCAAGTTTGAAGGGAGTATACTCACTTATAAAAATAATTACCGTTTCCTAGGAATGATATTTGATAGTAAATTGTCTTGGCATCCCCATATAGAGAACGTAGTTTCAAGAAGTAAAAGGAAATTAAATATATTGCGAAGTTTAACAGGAACTAAATGGGGGAGTTCATCTAAGTCCTTACTTATGGTTTACAGGGCAATTATTAGATCAATTTTTGATTATGGTTGTCAAGCTTATGACAGTGCTCCAGTATCTACAAAAAAATTGTTAGACTCGGTGCAATATCAAGCACTCAGAATATGTGCTGGTGGGCTGCCATTAACATCGCTAGTTTCACTGCAGGTGGAAATGGGAGAACCCCCTTTAGATTTAAGAAGGCAAATGTTATCAAGCAAGTATAGACAAAATATAGAAAGACATAATAATCACCCATTAATAACACGTATCAAACCATGCTGGCAGTTCGATTTTCTTAAAGGTAAGAATGTTAGTAAACTGTTTGGTTATAGGCTCCAATCCAAGATAGGAAAAGAAATTAGTATCGAAAATATTATTTCTCCATCCTTTCCCCCTTGGTTATTTTGTCCACCAGTTGTATCTACTGAATTGAGTTCACAAATCAAGAAATCGGATCATCCAATACAATTACAACAATTGAGTTTGGAATTGATACATACAAAATGGTCACACCAACTCCATATATACACTGATGGATCCAAAGCCCCTGAAAAGGGGATTAGCTCAGCTGCTTTTTATGTACCTTATTTTTCCTTCTACCAAGGCAAAAGACTATCGAATTTCACCTCCTCCTATAGGGCGGAATTAATTGCGATTGTTCTTGCACTGGAATGGATAGAAGATTTAGATATATATACAGGTGTTGTTATTTTCAGTGATTCATTAAGTGCACTTTTATCTTTACAGAATCGGAAAGACGATCCTATTATCACAGAAATTCTAACTATTAGTACAAGACTCAAATATAAAGGTATAGAGATATACCTGGAGTGGATCCCTGGTCACTGTGGAATAAAAGGAAATGAAATAGCAGACTCCTGCGCAAAAAAAGCTTTATCAAATAAAATAGAAATTCATAATCAAATAACATCAGAAATTAAGCAACTTATTTCAATAAGTTGTAAGATAATTTGGCAAGAAAGATGGAATAAAACTAACTCAGCACTGAAAGAACTGCAACCATCAGTGCTATCCACATATAAATGTAATCTAGGGAGACAGGAAACTGTACTCCATCGTCTCCGTTTTGGAGTCGCTGGTCTTAACCAAGATCTACTAAGATTAGGGATCCATCCAACAGGGTTTTGTAATAGATGTCCTGAGGTAGAAACTGTCAGACATTATCTTTTACATTGTCCAAAATATATAGTTGAAAGATCAATGCTCCTTGTAGAATTGAATGAATCACAGCCAGGACAAATAATGGAGTATTTTAAAAAAGATGACCCAGGGATACAAAAAGCATTTTTACGTTTCGTTTCAAGAACGAAACGTTTTAGTAAGGAGTGATATGTGCTATTATTATATTGTATTGTTTATAAGAAATATGAAAGGATATGCTTGTACAAGTCTAATGTGAAAAGAATATATATATATATATATATACATAATAATGTATGATATAATATATACAAAATGATATGTTCTGCACATATAACTAACAAAGCCCACAAGTGTTTTCGCCTTGTTGTTGTTGGTGTTGTTTAAAAAAAAAGAAACAAATTATTTTAATGTTTAACCCATCTGTAAGCACAGGTACACTAGCGCCCCCTCGTCTATGCATGGGTGACCTAGGCATTTTTATGTCCGAAAAATCGGCACAATGTACCGTGCTGACCGGTATGATTGCATCTTAGAAAGGGCAGGGCAAGCGCAACTAGTTGGAACTGGGCTGAAGATAGCGGTTTGTTTTTGGTGAAGATTTGTTTATATGCCATTTTGACAAGAGTTAAGACAAACTTTTGTAGACCGGTATACTATATTCATCATTTTTATAATAGAAGGATGCACAAGAAAAATATTTCATATATGTATACATCATATTGGTAATAATATGAGAAGTGAGATTTTATAGATAAAGTCAATGGCGACAATGGTCAAATATGACTAATTGCCACTCAAACCAACATAAGAAGAAGAAGAAGTGGGCAGTGCTCGCTCAAGCATGAATAGTTTTCCAATTTTTTTTGTGTCATTCGAACGTTGACTTTATTGACTTTCCATATCTATAAGTCTTTTCCCCCAAAGTGCTATATTTTTTATTTGGAAGCCATTTCAAAAGTGTATAGTTTTTTGGGGGACGAACTGTATAGCAACCCTCTTTCGTTGTTTTGAAATCACTTGGAGGCAAAGGAAAAATTGATGGCACAGCAAAGCTTACCCCCTCAGGGGACTGCCGAAGTCACCAACCACTTTTGAGTATTTTGCCAATTTCTTGGAAAATTTGCCATTTGGAAGCCCCATTGAGGTAAAAGACGTTTCTTCCTCTGCAGTAGACCACTTTTATTGTTTTGTAAGTACTTGGAGCTAAAAAAGCAGATTTTCCTCTATCACCTTCATTATAAAGAAGTGCTGGCACAGCAAAGCCTACCCCCTCAGGGGTTTGCCAAAGTCAATCACTCCTTCTCCATATTTTTGTCAATTTATGGAAGATCTATAAATTCGGAGCCCTCATTGAGGCAAAATGTGTTTCTGCTAAGATAGTAAGCCACTTTTATTGTTTTAAAACCACTTGGAAACTGAAGGGTATCTTATCCTCTATCTGCTTCTCTTAAAGGAGTGCTGGCAAATCGAATTCTACCCCTTCAAGGGGCTGCTGAAGTCACCCACCCCTTTTCCGTATTTTGTCAATTTATGGGAAAATCCGCCAATTTGGAGCCCCACTTGAGACAAAACAGTGTTTCTGCTCTATAGCAACCCTCTTCCGTTGTTTTGTAACCACTTGGAGATAAAAAAGTAGATGTTCTTCTATCAGCTACATTATAAAGAACTGCTGGCACAACAAAGCCTACCCCCTCAGGTGTTGCTGAAGTCTCCCCACCCTTTTGCCTATTTTCCCTCCTTTTTTGAAAAAAAAATCGCGGTTTTAACCCCCCCCCCCCTTCAGGCAAAAAAAGATTTTCTGCTATAAGGTAAAACCACTTGGAGATGAAAGAGAATATTTTTTCAGCTACATATAAAAAATTATGAGCACATCGACGCTGAGTACATAATATACACTAGCGCCATCTGCTACGTAAACTAAATGAGCGAATATGATACAAACTAACCATTATGTGTATGCAAATTAGAACACTTTCCCCTATTCAGGTTTTTGGGGACTTTTAGTATGGTCTTTTATGGACCCCAAAGAAATGTTCTGCATTGGAATATTTTTTTTTATAATTTGTTCCAAGTTAAAAGTTAAAATGACTGGACTACCTTATCTTGCCAAGACCCAATGTTTCAAACATGGTTTTATGTATGAGGGAGGCAAGCTGTAGAATACCTTGCCATATGCTATAAAAAAAAAATCAGCATCCTTACTATCTTTTAAGTATTTGTATAAAAAATAAAATATTTTTTTACTGATTGTTCATCTATTTTTACCAATTTACACGTCCAGCTGCATTTTTTTTAGTCTCGTTTTAATCTGTTAGTGCTATAATTCGTATTGAGCGCGGACCTGGACGCTGCATGCTTCGTCTTCCATTCATAATAGTTGTCCATGTATGTATATGTTTAAGAATGAGTAGTGTGTGGATTGTTGTTATTAATGTCGGTATTACCGGATGGTCAGTCGTCTGTGATTGTTTGTTGATAGTTTATGAGTGGATGTGGGGTGGGGTGTTAGTAAAGGTGTGTTGGGTAAGTGGGTGGTTGCGTACTGTTTGCTCCTATAATGGGTGACGAAGTTTGCAAGTGGATTCAGGTTTCTCTTTTTTTTTTTTACTTCTAAATGATAATTTGTAGTAAATGGCGTAAACAGCGAATTGCCAGTGTCATTCTTATTTTGTTTATAAAGTTTATTTTATGCAGATGGTCGTATTATTTTATCAGCTTTTAATTTTGATTTTAAAATTTTCGGGATTTTTATGTAATACATTTTTTTCATACTGATTTGTGTTTTTCCTAAATAAATATATTTCAATAAAGAATTTTTTTCTGATTTGTATTCAGAAAAAATAGATATGTAATTTTATGCTAGAAATCAAATAAGCCAAATTAATTAAACTCAAACTTCGAATTGAATTCTTAAGACCAATTTTTGAAGTTCACCCTAACTACTGGTCCGATTTTTCTTTTCCCCTCTCCGGCAAAGCAATTTTTGGGGCGATTGGATTCCCCCTTTAACGGATTCACGTAGGCTAGATGCCTAGTTTTTAAATAAGATGTTAGTCTTTTTCAATACTTTTTCCCTTTAACCTATTTTGATCTGTACATAAAATATAAATTGCTCGTGTTTTATCTTCGTGCCTATCTTATCTATTATCAATTTCACATTTTTATCCCCTTGGACACAGCGCTCTGCATGGTTATGAAGAAAATCCTTATTTGTCGGAAGAGTTGATGGACTTTCTGTACACGTGCGAAGGTATGGAATCTATTACAATTTTTTTTTCGCTGTTCCGCGTAATAATCGGTTTTGGAAAGAGAGATGGCAAAATACAAAGCTTTGATAATTCACGTTTTATATATCTGCGAAATGGTTTTGAAAGTGGGAGGGGGCGACCCCAAAGTAGGAGGGAGATGACCATGCAAGGTTCCCTTAAATATCAAATAGTCATTGTATTACCCTAAATTATGTACACTCTTCTTTATAGGTTTTCCAGCTTAATTTCACATTTAAATCATTTGATTTAATGTTATTAGCATTTAAATTCGCAATAGCCATGATCGCCTCGGTTATTTGCCATTGGCTGTCGTTATTTGTCACTTGAATGTATTTCCGTGCAAAATAATCATCATAGAAGTCACGAAAATGTACATAAACAGCATGCAATTTCATGAATTCGCAAGCATAACCATTTATCCACATGCGGGTTTCTTATCTCTGCAAAACATTTTTCAAGTGAATCAAGTGATTTTTTGTTATTGAGCATGCCATTTAATGAGTGGGCATTCAAAGTATTTTTTTCTACATGTGAATTCATTATATTTCAAATGTGTTACTAATACTTTAAAGGTCAAGTCCACCCCCTCAATTTATTTTTTTTAACAAGTGCACACCTAGTTACCAATAATGCATAAGGCATTTTCCATTTATTTGAAAGCAGGATAAACGAGCATGGTAGATTAAATGCCTTGCTCATGGGCATAGGTGCCTTAGACCTCTCGGCCACGGCACCTCCACTAAATGTTGATTTGATTCGATAGAGAAAAATAAAAGAAGCATACACTGCTGGAAAATTTCTACTTAAGAATACAAAAATTCCTGCAGCAGAGTCTCGAGATCACCTGTAATCTTACTGCACTGTGTAATCTTACATGCATTTGTGTAAAATTACAGAAGATTTGTATTTGGTGTATGTAACTTTGCAAATTTATTGTAATAAAACTGTTTTCCCCTGTTTTAAAACAGACTAGTCCAGTCCTTATATGGAATATTTAAAGAAATTTTGATTTTTCTCACGTTGACTGCAGTGAAAATGTTTCAGCTGTTCAAATTAATATGTTGCTATCACTAAGTATGCAAATTTATCGTAATATAATTTATATTCAGGGAAAAATACTGGAAATATGTTCATTTTATAAATTGCATGTAGATAATCAATTTAGAATTTCATTCAGCAAAATCCTCCCAAACACCATATTTCAAGTCCTAAGTCATTCAAATATTTGTAATTGAACTATCAGTTATATGCAAATTATCTTTGTCTGTGGTTGAAAACCGAAAATATCCCAAAAAGCTATTATGGCTTAAACGCTTGAATGAACAATATATTATTTACGTTTTCAAGATCAGAGGATGTGATGGGGCACATTTAGAAAGCGCTATTCTGGATAGTATTGCCTAATATGCATAATATACAAATCTATTTATCTTTCATTTGAAGTGCTTCTTTATGGTACAGAGGATGAACCCACTGGTTGTGTATATTTTCAAATATAATTTTATTGTATAATCAAAGTTTCTGTTCTTGGTGGTGCATAAATATGTTGGTAAAACATTCTTGTTTTTGTGGACATCATCTCTGCATCCCACCTAAAGCATTGAAAGCATCAAGAGATGTAGTACTAGTAATAGGCTGGATCATGTGAGAAGCGTTCGGGCCACTGCAGATTACGGTCAGTCAGATCATTGATATAAACAATTAAGAAAGAGAAGCGGGCCAAGTGCAGTACCTTAGGCCACTCCAGATGCGATCCTAGTCCTGACAATGACCACCTCGTGTAATATGCTTAGTTTGGCCATTAAAACCTATTGATCCAATTAAGAGAATAGTAACGTATTCAATAGTGGTTAGTCTACATCAACGATAAGTTGTTTTGTCAAATGATTTTTCAAAGTCCTTTAGCGAAGTCTTTGATGGTTAAGATGAGTTGTGTTTCACATGATCTTCGCTTCATAAAGCCATGTTGTTAGTTTGGCAAGATGATAGGATTGGCAACAACAAAGCACATTTTTTTATTTGCATATGAGCATTTGCATATGTATATACATATGCAAATTGGGTAGATTTATTTACGATTTCTGATTTTAAAAATAAATGAATTAGTCGAATTTATCATGAACTTCCGTTCAATTTATATTGTTTTCTGCACTTGATTTCCAATATTTGGATTTTCTTTATTTGCAACTTATTGTGACTAATTTGCATAAAATGCAAATTTTGTGAGTTTCCTATGCTTGTGTATTGTAGGACTTTTAGTATGGTGTTTAGGAAACCTTCCTGTGAGGCATTGCCATAATATTCCAATTTCAATAGATAATCTACTTGCAATTTTTTAGGAATGCATCACCAGTATGTTTTAATGATTATTTATAAGATGTTAGGTAATTATTTGCATAATATGCAAATTACACTACAGACACTAAGCTGAATATACACGTAAATGTATTCAACATCCTCAGTGACAGCAGCATGTGAATTTCAACATGAATGAAATGTTTTCAAGCAGTCAACTGGTCAATGTGAGAAAAATCACAATATCTTGATATTTTGTCCATATAAGGCTGATATGAAAATAAGGTAGATTTGGTTAATCTTTTGATTAGAAACATTGAATAGAGTTATTAAACATGAATTTTCACTCACATTAAATTGTTTTGAACACTAAATTTGTAATCTTTATACTATTTTCCTTATTTTTTAGCTTTTTATGGCTAATTTGCATATTTTTTGAAATTTCATAAATTTACACTGCTTGGATTTTTGGGGACTTTTAGTATGTTGTTTAGCAGACCTTCCTGGAAAGTATTGCAGTGGAATATCCCGTGTTGCAATTAGTGGTGGGTCACGCCCTATATAGACTGGACTAGACCTGTACTGTAAAATTTTAGAAAAAATGCACAAAATTGTTCATGTTATAACAATTTACAGAATGATTTGGTTTTTCCCTTTCCATAAAATCGGGTTTTTTTTCTCTTCTGTAAAATGTTCTGTTTTTCTAACAGAGTAGTGCTGAAAATTTTATTAGAATCGGATGTAAAATAAACTGTTAAAAAGCCCGGATCAGTATTTAACACTTGTATATAAGTAGAATTTATAATTTGTAATTATTTTCGTTTTTTCAGTAGTTTAAACTTATCTTTTAATTTGATGATGATGATGCACAGCATTTGTATAGCGCCATATATCTGTCAAAGACATTCAAAGGCGCATTGGAGGAGCCAGCCAATCTGGGTCGCCTAGAAGGGCGCGCACACAGACCTGTGACCCGCAGGTCTCTCCTCCCGATAACTGGTTGGTGGAATGCAGGTGGACCACTACACCGGGGTTTTCCCCTGCTCTTATTCGGATAGTGCAGTGGGTTCTTAACGTGCAAAGGTGGTGATTCTCCTCTACACGGGGCCTCCATTTAACGTCCTATCCGAGGGACGGAGTGTTTTCCACTGTAACATAGCCTGCATCTTTGAAACAGGGGAGAGACGTTTACACACAACGCACTGGCTTCAGGGGTGGACTCAAACCCACGATCTTTGGTTCGACGGGCAGACGCTTTACCGACTGAGCCAACTTCGCTCTCTTGATTTACTTGATTTACTTGATTTATTTGGGTTCAATATAACTTTAAGAAATCATGTTGAATGTACTACGCCTTATTTAAATAATGCATGCAAATTCATTAGAGCAAGCAAATGTTTTTTAATAACAGTCATATCTATTTGTGTTTGAAAATGTTTTGGATAAGGGTGTGCTAACTAATTTATTCTTTTGTTGAATCAAAGAAAGAACAACATTAAATAGTCATTTAGCAAAAAATTTCAGATTTCTTTTCAGGTTTTCAGAAAATGCTTATATCATTCTCACTGTTTTATTTGTTAGAATGAAACGATCGCGTATAAATATCAATGTCAGTAACTATAAATGAACAGGTATTTGGCAATGCACAAAGTCTAATATTTGGATAAAAGATGTCTAAGATGAAAATGGTGACACTAAAAGTGGGACGATGGGGGAGGGGACTTTCGAATCACGATAGTCCACTCCCCCATTTGATTTTTTTCCAAATATTTTAGTGCTTGTTCTACTTAATTGAATTAAGTTATTTTAGCTTAATTTTCTTGAGTAATAAATGCAAAGAAAATAAGTAAATTTTACTTAAATCTGCCAAACTCATAAATACTTGAAAAAAATTAAGCAATTTTTGCCACAATTTTATTGAGTAATTCCAATTATTGTTTTTTACAGTGTATGAAAGTTATGACATTTAAAGCTTCGCTTATTTTCACAAAACAGTGATATGCAAATGAGAGAGTCTATGATGTCACTCAATCATTGTTTTTTATTGTTTGAAATGTACAATATTTCATTTCTTACAGATTTGATAATAAGGACCAACTTGACTGAACCATATCATATTGAACAATGCTAATTCCACATGTTAAAGGAGGAACTAATCGTTGTTTCACTTGACAATGAGGAGAAAATCAGAATATTTGATATTTCATACAATAAAATACAGGAGAAATAGTGAGTGGATGACGTCATCAGTCTCATTTGCATACCGACCAGGTTGTTCATATAACTGTTTTGTGAAATTAAGCGAAACTTTAAATGTCATAACTTTATTATTTTACATCTGATTTTGATGAAATTTTCAGTGTTATGCTTGTTGAATTTTTCTCTTATTCAATTCAACTTTTTGTTGGGGTGGACTTGTCTTTTAAGTAAGTGCACGGAAGTTAAGAAATGGGCATTCAAAATCAAATGTTGCATGGCGTGGCAGCTGTTTAGTCAAACGAATATCACGTATAGGCGAGTGTTTTAGATTAGTGCATTTGATTTAAGACGTTAATCAGCAACTTACTTAAAATATGTTAATTATTCGGCGATTCTATTTCATGTATGGGCCTACTTTTTTCTGTAGTAGAATTATATGGGTTTTTTTTTCCTAGAATAAAGGCACCAAATGATGGTATGGAGCCATTCCTTCAAAATCCGCCATGCTTGATATACAGAGGAACACCCATGAAATTGATTAAAGTTGAAAATATGTATAAAAAGGGACAAATCAATGGCGGATTGTGGAGCCGTGTTATGTGCAAAACGCCGGGATATGTGCATATATGTGCATAATTTCGCCGGGATTTGTGCAAACGCCACACAGGGAAATGTTCAAATCTGTCAAAATTTATCAACGGCATCTGTGCAAACGTGACGACGGGATACGTGCAAATGAACACTTTTCACGGGAAATGTGCAAACCTCCGGGGTATGTTCAAATCACTGTTTTTTAATCAATATTAATGCTATTTCCCATGAAATTTTTCATAACATTACTGTTAAAATTAATACATGCCTGCATAAGGTAGCTACAGTGCCATCGGCAATGAAAAGCTTTTCAGAGAGGCAGCGGGGGGGGGGGCACCATATTAAAATTTAAGAGACACTCAATTTCGAACACTGCCTGAGGCACTTTCAAGGAAAAATCATCGGGGCACAAAAGTATTTATTTTTGTCATTCGGGCGAGAGATGTTACCCACAATGTAATAACACCCTCAAACGTATAACACATTACACACAAAAGATCGCCGGCAAATGTAATAACTCTCTTACCCACAAATGTACTCCAGACCCACCATTGTGTGGAATGGATATATATATATATATATATATATATACAGTATATATACATTATATATATATATATATATATATATATATATATATATATATATATATATATATATATATATATACAGTGCGTCCCACAAAAACGAAACCGTGATTTATCGATGATTTATCATAACTTAATCACAAATAAAATAGACAAATGACCTACCATTGTAAAGCTTATTTCATCTGAAATTACCTAGATTATTTCTCATTCACGCATGAGTGAGCAAAAACAATTTGAAGAGGGGATACCAAAAAGTCATTTGGCGGGCTGTATCTGGGTTTCAAAAAGAAAACCACATTTAAAAAAAATCAATATCTGCTCTTTAACTTGATACCTCAATTACAGAAAATGGTCAAGAAATAACAAAGTTCTGATTATTTGAAAGAAGGTTTGAATTTCAAAATTGAATTTTAATCATTTCATAAAATTAAGAGGTTCTATACAGGCTAGCGTTCAAACTCACTTGACACTCCGTTTTGTTGACGATTAGCCATGCATTTAGTCTTTTGTTAACCACGCGATAGCTTCTGTGGGAAACCGGTGAAAACACGTTTATTTAATGAAATTATGGAAATACAAGCATTGTTTCGAGGGAACATAACTTTTTTACTTCTTGACCATTTTTTTAATTAAGGTGTCAAATAAAAGAGCAGGTATTGAGCTTTTTAGGCATGTGATTTTCTTTTTGAAATTCAGATACCCCCCGCCAAATGAGTTTTGCTATCCTTTCTTCAAATTATTTTGCTCACTCATGCGTGAATGGAGAATAATCTAGGTAATATCAGATGAAAGAGGAGATTATAAGATTAAGTTATGAAAAGTCATCGCTTAATCTCGGTTTCGTTTTTTTCTTGGACGCACTGTATATATATATATGTGTGTGTGTGTGTAGTGGTCTTTACTCCAGACTCGGAAAATGTTAAGAATCTTCAAAACTATAAGACTTCTGTACTAAAGCATGCGTATATGCACTGCAAAAACTCCGGTGTTGATGAACCATGTGTTTAGAGTGTGGACGAAATATTTCGAATTTGAACGTCCTTTCATTAATTTAAATGCAACTCAGATGAAATTGGAAGGGAAAACCTATACTAATTTGTGTTGTATAAACACCTTTCTGGATAACGAAACTGGTGTGTGGACATAATAGATTCCGGACTGGTGTCAAATTGTTCATTTGCACATACCCCGTCTTCACGTTTGCACAGATGCCGTTGATAAATTTTGACAGATTTGCACATTTCCCGGCGTGGCGTTTGCTCATATACCGTTGTTTGCACATAACACGGATCCACTTTTGAGAGGCGCAAAAAAAAAAATTTAGGGAATGTGTCATGCAGAGACAATTGTGGACTTTTTTTCGTTTGTCAAATATTTCCTTGAACAGATCTCGGTTTTTTTAATGATGATTGTTTTTTCTGGGTTGTCAAAATTTCCCTGTACACCCCACCCCCCCCCCCCCGGAAAATTATTGGTCAGCCCTTGAGAGAGACTTGCAATTAAGTTGAAAAGAACAAAAAAGGAACTTCACAATAATGAAAATGCCCATATATTCAGCATGGTCGGGTGAAAAGTAAGATTATAGAATTGCTAATTGCAAAAGATGAAAAAAAGTTTTTAATATGATGAAATTGAGGAAATTCAAGTTAGGTTAAACAAATATCTAATTTAGCCACAATGCTCAACAATTGCTAATTGCAAAAGATGAAAAAAAGTTGTTTATTTGATGAAATCTTATTATAAATGTTTTATACATCTTGCATATTAGATACAGATACCATGCAAAACAAACAAGTTTACACGTCTTTGATATGAACTCTCAAAAATGAAATCGGTTGCTCTAGCAATCCCATCGGTCATTGTTGAGTAAATTGAATGCGCAATTCCTGAATTTCAATGCTCCAAATTTAGAATATATGTAATACCATTAACGAACCTCTTTGCCTTGGTACGAAATCAAAAGCACGTGACAAATATTGAAACGATCAAATAGTCTTGACCATATATTAATTGGAATGATTCTAAATGAATTCTAGTGCATTTAAATGAATCCCATTGTCTGATTTTAAAATCTGAATGACCGATATCTCCGGGAAAACGATAACATGGATAACTCGTGAATTTAAATTCTCATTAATAAATCTAAATGACTCCTATATGAAATTGGACGGCAAAACCTATAAAAACTTTATTGAAAATATCAATAGAGGCCTTGCTCGATATTCTTTCACCATTACAAGCTCGCTCGCATAATTTGGAAAATTCTACATATTTTTGCTCCCCGTCATGCTCCTCATGTTCGTGTTTTAATGTTTTCGTTCTGTCAGGTCGTTATCCAGTGGCTGTCATAACCAATGTAGATGTGGCAGGGAAGGACAACGTGGAAACCCTCAAAACAGTGCTGCTTAGGTATGGTTTCAGTGGCATCTTCGAGGTCGCCAATCTGACCAATGAACAGGCACAACTAGATGAAGTGTGCCAACTCATTCTTTTAGGCCTCATCGAGAGATGCATGAAAGACGGCGACGAAATATCAATTTTTAAACACTACCACCGGCAGGAAAACAATTAGGCCCGTGCTTTTCGCTCGCAATATGAATGTAGGAAGAAACCATTTTACGATCCTTTTCATGATTTATAAACCATGAAAGAGAGTCTCGTTTTTAGGTCTAAATCTCAATATTTTCCGCTCGCATTGTTTAGTTACATATCCTGTTTATGATTAACGTGCTTAGAATAGCCATTTTTAGATTGGAATGTAAAAAAAAATCAGCTCGCGCTTCGCGCTCGAATTATTTGATTGTTGACACATGTAATCATCTTCATGGCTAACTGCAAACAGTCTTTAACAGGTCTCTTTTCGATCAGACCAAAACGTATATTTATAATATCTGCTCGTGCTTCGCTGTCGCAGTAATTTATCTAGTTACGTACGCATCTTGTTCAGGATCACAAACATCGCCCAGAATGTTCAGTGTTTACAAAATACATGAAATTTCCCAAAATAAACATTAACTCGCGGTAAGTTCTGGCTTGCACTATTTAAATAGGGCTTATATTTATGTTCTTTCATAAAAATAGAGCTAATTAAAGAGACTGTTATATGACTACACCTTCAAAGAAAAAAAACATCTTTGAGCGCCCGATCGGGGAAAGTATGGGTGAACAATTTTTTCGCCCCCCCCCCCCCATTCGCGAAAGCTGGATCCGCCCTTGCTGAAGTTCAAGCCTCGGTTCCGTAGCCCTATGTATGGTTGCTATTCATCGAGAAGAGGATCTGAACAAAATTAAGGAATACTCTCTTACGCATATGTTACTGATTTCTTAATTTAGATAATGATTGACGTTGATATGATTACGAACATTTCCAATTATTCCAATAATGTTATTTAAGATATTGGTGCTAATGATGATGAACTTAAAATTGATTCAGATCCAAATGATGGGGCTTCGAGTGCCGTCAGGCTTCGGCCAAAAACATTTTCAAAGGTTTACATTCTTTCTGCTTGTCTATTTTAATATCAGAAGCCTTAACAAGAATTTTGAACAATTTCGCTTATTTTTACATAACGCAGGTGTTCCCCAAATGCAGTAATAGGTTTAACTGAGACATGGCTGTCAGATAAATATATAATATGAATTCACTCCCAGGTTATGATTTACTTACAAATAACCGTGTTGATAAAATTGGTGGTGGTGTTGCATTTTTTGTGCCGAGTCATTTTGACTATGTTGCTATTGAAGATATGAATTTAATGAATGAAATTGCAAAAAGTTTATTTATTGAAATTAGTGATCGTGATAAAAAAAAAATGTATTGGGAGTTGTTTATAAGCCTCCTTGCAGCAATAGTGCTGACTTTATAGACACTTTAGATGATTTACTACATTGTCAGTCTGTTAAAGACAAAAGGTGTATCATAATGGGAGACTTTAACTATGACCCGTTAGGAGTGATACTAATATTTCTGCAAATGACTTTTTAGAGACATTCCCCTCTGCCTCTTTTTTGCCACTTATTTCTCGACCCACTAGGATTACTAATATTTCCGCAACTCTTATTGACATTTTTTTTTCCAAATACGTTCAGAATTTAAAGCCGGTATAGTTATCTGATCATTTCCCAATTTTCATGTATTGTTCTAATCAATATCAGCCAAACAACTTACCCGATTATGTACATAAGAGGCGTGTGTATAGTGATATAAATATATTTAGAATAAGAATCTGGTTTTTAGTCATGAAACAAATTTTTTTTTCATGTTCTAAGCGAAGATAAGAATCTGTAGAATGTCTCCATACAATATTTTTTCATGAAATTGATTATTAGTTGCCCATTTTATTCAATATTACCGGAAAATGACTCTTTACGGCAACAGCATGTGTAAATGACACGTTTTAGATATTTCACCGTTTTAACAAAACGGATTGCTTAATATATTTTCAATTCACGGTGCTCTTTGATGAATGATTGTTTTAAGTGATCAAAGATTTTCAAGATAAAATAATAATCCCTTCAGAGGTACTTTTGGACGAAACTATTTGACAATGGGGGGTTTTAGCAAATCTTTTTTCATGAGCATTTCTTTTACAAATTGCTGTCAATTGCTGCGCTATACATACCATGACGGTCTATGTTATAGTCCATGCTTTACACTGATACCAAATTTAGCTGCATATACGTCCATTTTCTGGAGATATAACCAATTTTCCAACCACATGTTCGCCGTATTTATCACAGAAATCGTTCCAAGTTAGTGTCCCATTATGCGCGTGCCGAGCGTTGCAGGTGACATAACAAATCCCCGTCGCGTGCTGGGAGAGAGAGGGAGGGGGGGTGGAGATTGGGTAGGGGCAATCCAATGTTTACATTTAATGGTTGAAATGACCATGAATGTCTGGCTCTTATGACTGCTATCTGCCTAAAATATTTTCGTTAAACCTACATAAAGAAAAGCGTTCATTTCCACTTCCACTATCTATATAAAAATACATGTAGCACAACTTCATTTTGATGCCAAACTGTTCCATCCCGTGTTCCATATTTGATATGCTGTCATCCTGAGAAGATTAGTTCTTAAGGTAAGATTATTAATTTGTTTTGTTGTTCATAACCAAGTAGGGCCTACTGTATATCGATATTTATATAACACACATAACTAGGGATGTGATAGGTCTCACGCAGTTCTCTGACAAAATATAAAAAAATGTATAGGACACAGATGGGATATACGTGGGCTCTATACATGTATAAGTTGCATTATCATTATTAGTAGTATTTACCCCCCAAAAAAGGTTCATTCTAAATTGGCTATAAATTATTGTTAGTATCGATCAAGAAGGAAGTGTATATTATCATTTCATGGATTGTTTGGTTTATGACTCTCATTGACTTTATATGTATTCGTATGACTCAATTAAGAATTAACGATTAATAGTGAATCAAATATGAACAAATTAATCAAATCGTGTTTATGTCTTTTTATTTGTTTATGACAGGTCGATCACTGAACATTTTGAGGAAATTCTCAATGGCTTTTATTAATATTTCAAGGAGAATGCTCTTTGAAGTAATTCACTCTTCTGACGGGATGAGTAATGTGAAGGTTTTTTTTTTTTTTTTTTTTTTTCCGTCATAAAAAATACATAACAATATATAATACAAGAGATACAAGGAATAACATATACATACATAATAAAATAAATTCTAAACATTGATTAAAAAAGAAAAGGAAAAAAATGATTGATTGAAACATGTTAAGAAAGTTAAAAGATCAAACTTAAGACAAGAGACGGTTGGATAACCCATATTCAGCTGCACCAATTATATGTGCGGCTGGTCTTCCATGGGGACCAAGTATAGAGAGTCATAGGGAGCGGAACATGAGAACAGAAAATAAAAGACAAAAGAGGGAAATGAAGGAAGAAAGAAAAGAAAAGAAAAGGTAGAAAAAAAAAGAAAGAAGGAAAGGAGAGAAAAAAAAATCACTATCAGTTTGCTTACTCCTACCCTACTACCCCCTCCCCCCCCCCAAAAAAAAAAAAAAAAAAAAAAAATCAATGTCTCAAATGTGACAACGCTGATCTAAAAGAATTTAAGGTCACACAATTACGAATATTATCTGGGATACTGTTAAACAACTTAGTCCCCCTATAGAAAAAATGTGCGTTTGCAATAATTAGTTCTGGGTTTGGGGAAGCACAAATTATTTTTTCGAAAATGGTAAGGTCTTGAGGTGTAATATATATTTTGTTAGAAATTTGGGAGCCAAATCATGGAGGATCTTAAACATCATTGTTTGAATATAAAAGTTTTGCCTAGACTTCAGGGTTTGCCATTCCATTATTTCATGAATTGAGTCAGTAGAAACATGTGACCGATTATTAATATTAAGGATAATTCTACCAGCCCTATTTTGCAACTTTTGTAGCTGATCTGTATATTTGTCATAGGAAGATTGCCATATTACATCAGCATAATCCAAGTTGGGTAGTATAACGCTCTGATAGATAATTTTCAAATTATTCCTATTGATAAATTTACTTAATCTACGGAGGAACGAAATCATACGACCCACCTTTTCACTTAAGTGGTTAACATGAACATCCCATTTCAGTTCTGAATCAATATACACACCCAAGTATTTCAGCGAAGATACTTGTTTGATGGTATGACCATCAATTCTTAAAACTAGTCCATTGTGTTTTTTAGCATATGTCTATTTCCAAAAAGCATGCACATTGTTTTGTCATAATTAATTTAAAGTCTATTCGAGTCCATCCATCTATCAAGAATGAGCAACTCTCTATTTAACGTTGATTGAACTACGTGGGGATCTTTATGAGAAAAGTAAATCAGTGTAATCTGCATAGAGATGGATGTTGCCTGACTTGAAAATAGTAGGTAAATCATTAATAAAAATTATAAAAAGCAGCGGACCTAGCATCGATCCTTGAGGAACCCCTTGCCTGATTGGTAATTCTTCAGAGTTGCAGTTATGAATACATGTTACAATTTTTCTGTCTAAAAGGTAGCTATGAAACCAGTTCAAATTCGTTTCTTTAATCCCAGCTCTTTTAAGTTTTTTCAAGTAGACATTGAATGTTAACCATATCAAAAGCATTTTGGAGGCCAACGAAGACCGCACCAGTGTATTTTCCAATCATCCGTGACTTTGATTAGGGCGGTTGAGGTAGAATGTTTAGGACGGAAGCCTGATTGGTCCAAAGTGATAATGTTATTACAATTTGAATGTTGTACGAGCTGTTTATGGATTAATCTTTCAAGAACCTTCGATAAACAAGAAAGAATAGAAATCGGTCTGTAGTTATTAGGATTTGATCGATCACTCTTTTTGTGTAACAGAATAACTTTGGCAATTTTCCATTTCTTTGGAAAGACACCTTGAACGATGGATTCATTCATAAGATAGCTAACTGGACGTATAATTTCATTTATGGACATTTTTAGGATATGAATGGGTATTCCGTCTAAACCCACGGATTTCTTATTTTTTAGTTGTAGTACTTCTTTCAATATATCATTTTGACTTACAGTACAAAGTTTCAATGGATGTTCAACTGCCATACCAGTAACGTTTTCATCATGCACTAAGTCATTTTCTGTCGCAGAGGCCAGGTTCAACAAATTACCTATATTTGCAAAATATTGATTAAATTGGTTGGCCATGGTTTGACTTTCACTAGATTGACGTGGAGACGAAGAAATGTTCTTGGGTAACAAAGAAGATAATGTTTCCCATGAATTATTAGAAGTTTTATCTTTGATTAGTTGTTCTGTATAATAATATTTTTTAGCCTTTTTGATCAGAGATGATACTTTATTCTTTAATACACGATAATCTTTCCAAAAATTCTCATTTTTGGTTTTAATAGCCTTTGTTTTGGCCATGTCTCTTTTCTTCATTGCTTGAAATATACTTTCATTTATCCATGGTGATTGAATTTTTCGAACCCTCTTTGTCTTAAGAGGCATATGTGTATTTACAACTTCTAGGAATAGCTTTTCAAATTTATCAGTAGCTTTATCGATATCATTTTCCGACTCAACCTCAATACAGTTTTGCTGGGTTAAATCAGACTTGTACTTATTGATATCAACATCTTTCAATTTCCTGTACGTACAATACTTGACACCAGAATGAGTATGATGGGATTTCCAAACGAGATAGCTCATCGAATGGTCACTGACACCATTATGTATGACACCAGAGGACTTAATCATATAACTATTGTTAGTTAACATGTGATCAATAAGAGAGGCAGATTGACTTGTAACTCTGGTACATTCAGTAGTATTGACAAAAGATAATGAGAATACGTTGTTAATCTGCTTATATCGTCTCGTGGTACAATCGTCAACCTCTTTCAATATATCAAGATTGATATCACCTATGATAATAAGATGGCAGTCGAGAGTTTCCGAATATTCCAAAAAGTTTTCATAATGGTAAAAAATATCAGACTTAGAATTCGGCGGTCGATACCAATTTAAGAGCATTATTGGTTTAGAATTTTTTATATTTATGACAACAGGTATGGCTTCAAAATCTGACATAGGAGAATCCTCAATTATGCTGAACTTTACACTTTCATGAATATAAAATGAAACACCACCGCCTAACCTATTCCTATCTTTACGAACAATGTTGTAATGTGAAACTTCTATTTCATTATCAGTTATGGACGTATCAAGTCTCGTTTCATTGAGAGCAAGTAAATGTATGTCATTACAACTCAAGATAGTGCGTATCTCATCGATATGTTTATAAAGACTCACTACATTCAACTGAGTAAATTTAATACCTTTACCTGAAAGGCACTAGTAAATAAAGTCACATGTAAGAGAATCGTTACATTGGGCAGATCCATGCTTACCATTAACATCATTAGCCTTACCGGTTACATCAATATCAAAGTCAAAGAATGGCAAATTTTGCATAATACACCTAGGGCATTCCCAGTTATTAAAATGATGGGATACATTATTGTACAAGTTCAGTGGTACGCCGGCACAAAATATATGTACCCATTTGTCACACGAAGTGCACAAAAGACCTTTATGATTTTTCTTAACGGCTAACTTACATAAAGCACATGGATATTGTACAACCATTTAATATAACGGTATCGAGACCGAGATTTAAAAAAAAAATGAATATAAGTTTTTAAAAAACAACTAAGACAAATACGGCTTGCAATAGATATGATAAAATATGTTAATGAAGTGAGTTAATGAGTTTATTTTGTTATTTTATGAGACTATACTCCTGTACGTTGGCCTTATTACGATTACCTGTTGATAATGAATTATTTATTCAAATTGTTTAACAGTGCTATCAATCAAAAGGCTAAAGTATGGAATTTAACTTAGAGAACCGTAATTGCTGATACATAGGGAGTAAGCATTCACATTTCACCTTGACCTGGGAACGATTTTCACAGTGGGGGTGCTGAAATCTCTCCTCAAAGGTGGGGGGGGGACACAATTAAGTTTTCCATAATTACACACACACACACACACACACCCTTATATATATATATATACATATATATGACAGTCACTTATTAGCTTTCTTCTTATAAAAGAACATAGATATTTAATTAGATATCGAGCGCGAAGCGCGAGCTATTTTTTTTTCGGGGGGGGGATTTCATGTATTTTGTCCTAAAAATTTAACATTTTGAGCAATGTTTATGGTTCTGAACAAGATGCGTATGTAACAAATAATAACTGCGAACGTGATCAGCGCGAGCAGATATTTTTTATACACGCTCTGGCCCGATCGATAGGGACGTGTTATAAGGACTATTTGCAGTTACCCATTAAGACGATACATCTATCAACAATCAAATAATGCGAGCGCGAAGCGCGAGCTGAAAATTTTGACATTCCGACCTAAATACTGGATATTCTAAGCACTTTTTGTAATCATGAAAAGGATAGGTATATAAATATACAATTGATGCGAAGCGCGAGCGGAAACAAAATTGAGATTTCAGACCAAAAAACGAGACATTCTAAGCACTTTTCTAATCATGAAGAGGATATGTATATCGTATATCACTATACAATTGATGCGAGCGCGAAGCGCGAGCGGAAATAAAAATGAGATTTCAGATCTAAAAACAGGACATCTTACGCATTTTTCTAATCATGAAAAGGATATGCATATAACTATACAATTGATGCGAGCGTGAAGCGCGAGCGGAAATAAAAATTAGATTTCAGACCTAAAACAGGACATCTTAAGCACTTTTCTAATCAAGAACGGGATAGGTATATATAACTATATAATTGATGCGAGCGGAAACAAAATTGAGATTTCAGACATATAAACGGGACATTCAACTCATGTTCTGTAAATGAAGAAAATGATGGGTAATTGGATATATTCTGACATTAATAATGTGAGCGCCAAGCGCGAGCAGAAATTCTCTGATATTCTGATCTGAAACTCCGCACTGAACGTAATATGGTTTGAACAGATAAAGAAAAATCAGACGAACATAAGAATAAAGATTTGATCAAAATCCGACAATGAATATCAAAGTTATTGCATTTCAAAGATTAGCATTATTCCGGTGAAAAAAAACAGTTTTAAGCATGTCTTCATTAATATTCAATGAGCAAACTGATGATGTCATATCCCCACTTGTTCTTTTGTATTTTATTTTATATAATTAGGTTTATTCAATATTTTCCCTTCAAGAACCAAAAACAGTTTAATTGACAACTGATTTGGTCCATTATATATTCTTTGCTGCATCTTATTTCATTATAAGGGAGACATATCATTCACACTGGTAAGAAAAAAAATGAAACTATTTTGATTCCATGTAATAACACAAAGCACAGGATAGTGGGGATGTGACATCTTCAACCCACATGGGCGGAAATCCCAGAGAGGACAGGGGGACGTGTCCCCCCTACCAAAAATAGTAGGGGGACACAAGATCAAATGTCCCCCTAGTACTTTTTTTGGTCATTCATGATGGAGAAAAAATACATCACTTCACAATCGATATAATACATGTATTTTTGACTAAATGACCTTCATTTTGGGTGACAAACTTTTTTTTTTTGGGGGGGGGGGCTTGTCAAATTTTGTTAGGGTTAAAATGACCTTACATTTAGGGTGATAACCTTTTTATTTTTTTTTGCTCGTCAAATTTTACAGGCCCTGGTCCCCCTACCTTTGGGGACAGATTTCCGCCCATGTCAACCCACATATTAAGTATTTATGACGACATGCATATCACCATTTTCATAAAATATTGATAAACTGTAGAATTAAATAACTTAACTATTTGTTATCAGATTTTCATAAAATTTATTTATTTTGATAAAATGTATTTGATATAAATATTTTCAGCCCGGAGTACCCCCAAAACAGGCTGCATATCTGAATAAACATGCGTGCGCGTGTTTAGAGTTAGACCTAGTATCTGGGCATTTTTTTATTATAAAAATCAATAATGCGAGAGCGAAGCGCGAGCAGAAAATATTTGATATTCCGATCTGAAAAAGGGTGAAGAATTTATACACTATTTTAAGTACTGTGTCGGAAAATTCTGAAGTGGGGTTCTACAAAACGTCGTTCATTTTTATTACATTTCTGTCATTTATCATACCTACCACTAGCTTTCCAGGAGGTGCTGCCTATGGAAAATAATACATGCAGACCCCAAAATTTTGGGGATGCTTCACCCCCAGCACCCCCGCTTCCCAGGGCCATGGGGCAGGGCGAAAAGACTGTGAAATTTGATTTATATTGTCTTACTTGTAATTGTTTATACAAAACACGGGAGGTCGGGCGCGTGCACACTTGATTCGACATAAAACCTGGAAGTTTCAAGTCCAACCACACCCATATCCCATATGTCCCTCCCTGCTATCGAGTAGTGTGTAAACTATGGTTATCACGTATCGCGCGCGACCACGTCTGCATCGGAGGAATGCCGGAGCTTGATTGAGTCGTGTTATAGAAGGGATGTTATTGGAATATGTGAAAGACTATGTAAATGATTTGCGATTGTCGGATCTGATAATTATGTAAATTATAACATATATAAAAAAAAATACAGGGGGAACCTGATTTCATGGGGGTGCTGCCTATGGAAAATAATACACGCAGCACCCCCAAGAAAATTTGTTGGGGTGCTTCAGCACCCCCGCTTCCCAGGTCCCTGGGATCCGCTTACAGGTAGCATCAACTACAAGGAAGATTAAGACCATTTTGTGTTCTAATAAATAACCATAACATCTATTGGATAATAAAGGTATAAGCTCTGCTAGGAAAGTCATAGAGTCCCAAATACAAAGGCCCAGAAAATGGGTCAAAGTACTGACGGATCTTTTCAGGATGTAGAACTTGTAGTTCGAGAGTGAGTTGGTTAGGATGTCAGAAAAATCATCAGAGCGATTCAAATTAACACCAACCATTCTTTAAATTGTGGATCCACTAGCATGCGTCAACAAAGAAAAAGATTAAGACTATATTGTGAGTCCTAATGAGTTAAAATAACATCAATTGGATAATCTGAAGGTAGAAGCTCCATGCCAGCAAATTCATTGAGAAAATCACTTGTCAAAGACCAATAACAAAGGTCAAAGTACTGACGGATCTTTTCAGGATGTAGAGCTTGTAGTTGGAGAGTGAGTTGATTAGCATGTCAGAAAATCATCAGAGCGATTCAAATTAACACCAACCATTCTTTAAATTGTGGATCCACTTTCATGGGTGAAAGAAAAAGATTAAGACTATATTGTGTGTCCTAATAAGTTAAAATAACATCAATTGGATAATCTGAAGGTAGAAGCTCCATGCCAGCAAAGTCATTGAGAAAATCACTTGTCAAAGGCCAATAACATAGGTCAAAGTACTTTCAGATCTTTTCAGGGTTTGTTAAGGGTTCACAATTTTTTCAGATCCGCTTTGGACACAATATGGTTACACGGCGATCATCATTAGTGCGTACGTGAATTCGGCCATCGTGTGTCCAAATATTGTTCACTGTTTGTTTCTGTTTTGATTTGATTTCCCAGAAAAGTTCCCCTCTCTGCTTTGTTAAGCTTTCCTGGATGAATATCTGGGGTCCATGTTGGTTCCTCAGCATCTTTCTGGCGTGGTATATATGATCACGTATAGAATAGTTTGTGAATTTCACAATAATTCCTCTCGGTTTTCCTTTCCTTGCACCTAGCCTATGACACCTGTCAATATCGTGGTCACTGATCATGACATTCAGTTTCTCCTCACATAATTTTGAGACAAGTGTTGTCGTATTTTCGTCATCATGTTCAGCTATACCATGAAATACAAGACAATTGCGCCTTGAATATTGCTCAGACTCGTCTTGTTTCTGTTTCATACTCTCTATCTCCTTCTCTAATTGTTCGATCTTGTCGTCTCTCTCTGCTAAATCAAAGTCCATTCTTGCTTTAATGTTCTCTGCCACTTTCTGTGTTATAGTGACCGAAATTTCCTCAATCAACTTATCTCTTACCGTGGACTCGGCAAATTTATGGATTTCATCAGTCAATATCATGATATCGACAACTCTGTTCTACCTGAAGATTTACTCTGTAAGATATCTGAATCCGTGAATGATTTTCTGTGCAAATGCAGGGATAAGTGGAGAAAAAGCCATCGCCAACATGCAACATTTCTCAAGAAGTACAGTGAGTGGCTTGATAGCAATATTCTTCCCGATGATCTTGCTAAGTGGATGCAAAGATTGGAGAGGAACATGCCTTCAACCTCCCAGCAATCTACTGGGGTCAACCAGCTAAAGACTGGGAAGAGTAATCAAAGAGATATCAACAAAGAAAAGCACGAGAACTTCTGAGTCATAGTGAACCACAAGAACTGATGTTTGCTGCATAACGATGAGCTAGAAAGAACCAGCTCTGAAATATGTTCTCAAATTTGCTATGGTTTCCCCATCTCGACCTGCCAAGATCAGGAAACTCATCACAAGACAAGAAAAGACGCCTGAGAGATACACTCCAGATAAAGCGCTGTCACTCATTGTAGAAACAAATATGACGAAGCAATCATATCATAACGTTAGATTGTCAGCAAAGAGAAAAAAATGCTGACATATACCCAACATACAATGAAGTGAGGAATGCAAAGTCAAAGTGTTATCCTGAAAACATTACTATAAAGGAAGATTCTGCAGAGGTTCCTCTTCAAAATTTCCTTGACCATACAACATTGAGAATCATTGAAGATCAAAAGGAGGCAATAACAAACATAGTGGAGGGTCTAGAGGATGACGAACAAGTGTTGTGCAAGTTAATTTGCAAGTATGGGTTTGATGGCTCATCATATCAGAGCGAATCATCTCCAGAGAGAACGGATGAGAGCTTGTTGTGCACAACTGTGGTTCCTCTACAACTAAAAAGGGGTGATCAGATATTGTGGGAGAATCCTGAGCCGTCCTCAACGAGATTCTGTAGACCTCTCCGCCTTAAGATTGCGAAAGAAACTACGGAGCTAAGCCAGGAGGTGGATGCATCAATAAGGCAGGAAATTGACAGCCTGAAGCCTATGGATGTTTCTGCAGATATAACATACGAGGTAGACCCTTACAAAAAATTCCTGCAGTACTTTAGTGGTACTCTGTTGTACCTGTGTGATACTTCTGTCATACACGACGGTACCTCAGAATTACCACAGGACTTCTGTGGTATCACTCTGTGATAGTTCTGTCATACTTCTGTGGTACAGGAAAATATGAAAATTTCCTGCAATACCTTAATGGTACTCTGTCGTACCTGTGTGATACTTCTGTTGTACAAAACTGTATATAGAATTACAACAGGACTTCTGTGGTATCACTCTGTGATAGTTCTGTCATACTTCTGTGGTACAGGAAAATATGAAAATTTCATGCAATACCTTAATGGTACTCTGTCGTACCTGTGTGATACTGCTGTTGTACAAAACTGTATATAGAATTACAACAGGACTTCTGTGGTATCACTCTGTGATAGTTCTGTCATACTTCTGTGGTACATAAAAATATGAAAATTTCATGCAATACCTTAATGGTACTCTAGCTGTCGTACCTGTGTGATACTTCTGTTGTACAAAACTGTATAAGGAATTACCACAGGACTCCTGTGGTATCACTCTGTGATAGTTCTACTTCTGTGGTACATAAAAATATGAAAATTTCATGCAATACCTTAATGGTACTCTGTCGTACCTGTGTAATACTTCTGTTGTACATAACTGTATACAATATCACTCTGTGATAGTTATGTCGTACTTCTGTTGTACATGAAAATTCTAAAATATCCTGCAGTACTTTTATGACAACCCTGCGATACTTCTGTTGTATATGAACATTTTTTAAATTTCCTGCAGTACTCCTATTACTAAGCACTTCTATGGAAACCCTGTGATACTTCTGTGGTACATGAACATTTTGAAATTTCCTGCAGTACTCGATCCTATTAAAGACACTTCTATGAAAACCCTGTGATACTTCTGTGGTAAATGAAAATTTTGAAATTTCCTGCAGGACTCAATATAGGCACTTCTAAAATTCTATGGCAACCCCAGTGCTATACTTTCAAAATTTCCTGCGGTACTTCTCATGCAGCCACCCCAGAAATATGACTGAAACTGTATCACAGACGCTACTGGTGTATTTTCTGTGGTACAGTACATGAAAAAATTAGTTTCCTTCAGTACTTGTATGGAAGCCCTGTTTGTACCACAGACTAATTTTTTTATTTCCAGTGAGGGATTTATCTTTTTTTTCAGTTTCGGGAGAGGTCAGTAGCGTATTGAGTCTTATATTTTTAGAAGGCCATATGGCTTAAAAGGGCACCATTCATTTTAAAAAGTACAATTTTTTATATGAAAATTTAATTTTGTGATAGCTAGATTGTGACATATAGGCCCTATTTCAAAATTATATTTCACCCTGTCCCATTGTGTAGGTCTATATCAGCGAGGGGGGGGGGGTTATGCCTACTGAGACTCAGAGGTTTTAAGTTTGATAGCTTCTATTTCTACGAGAAAGGGTACTATACGTACTAGATCAAAACTAGGAGCAAAGCGCGAACTGAAAAATGCGAAAAATTATTGACCCCAAAATGGGCAACTTATATTTTGAGGACTATTGTTCGTTTTCAGGGTTATTTCTTTTTCATGCGCTCTTTTAAATTTCAATTATCATTTTTGTTTTGTTTGTTCGCCACTTATTTTTCATAAAAAACAGGATGAATAATAAAAAAATGACTATATTTAAAAGGGTACGTGTTGAAATATACAGGACACACCTAACACTCTTAGAGCTTAATGGTTGTGAGGAAGCCGGGTTGAATTTCAAAGAGATATTGTAATGAATAAAAATATAAGCATGAACGTATTATTCTACTTCATCCATCTCTTTCTAACAATACAAGAAAATAATTGAAGGGGAGGTCAACGCTAGAGATAATCAATAAATAGAGTAAAATTCACAAAACAAAATGCTTAAAATTTATTCAAAATCGGATGACAAATAACGAAGTTAAGTTGAATTTTAAGGATTTGCAATATTCCCATGAAACAGTTTTATTTAGGCATGTCTCATGAATATTCATTAGGTGGGCTGATGATGTCATATCCCATGTTCTTTTGTACAATATATGAAATTAGATTTATTCAACATATTTCTACCAAGAACTTAAACAATTGGAATGACGACTAATTAACCGCATTAGTTATTTAATGCAGCAACTTTACAATGGGGACACATTATTTACACATGTATTGAAAAAATAGATAATCATAATTTCATATCTAACATTAAAAAAGAAAAATGGGAATGTCACATCATCAGCCCACCAAATTAATATTCATGACGATGTGCACACTATCTGTTTTCACAAAATATTGATAAACAATTAACATAAGAAAGTTCAGCGTTGAATGTTGATTAAAAAATAAATCTCAGTTAAAATGCTATCTAAGATTTTGTTTTACACGTTTCATAACCAAGTTTTAATGCGATTCTGGCCCCTTAAAGTTTTTATTGCGAGAAAATACATTTTTCCAAGTTTCCCATCTATTTTTTTATTTATTTTTTTTTAGTAAAAAGGACCTATTTTCTTACAAATATATTATTATAAATAAAATTACTTCAATATTTGTTCTCCTATTCACAATATTTTTTACAGGTGGAATAGGATAAACTAAAAATAGGATATTTAATTTCCATTTTAAGGCCTATTTTTTGCTTTATATCCCCGGTTTATATCTTTGCCACCTTGCAATATGTTAGCCAGGCTGGTTTATATCTATTTCTTTTTAAATCAAATAAATTTGGATATTTTCAGTCTATTTTTATGATGCGAAGCTATATATAGTTTGTAAATATGTTTTTTAATTGCAAGAACAATCTTGTATCTCTGTTCACATATGATGGCAGTTTATTTTGCTTCTTTTTTTCTAATTTGTATGAAGTTTGTATCTATATATTTTCAAACTATTTTCCATCCTTAAAGTGTCACAACCGATATCATATTATTTTTTACCTCGTTGGCAAAGTTATTATCTTTTCTTATGTTTCGCTTCAAAATGGTATCTTTATATTTGCTTGTCTTGCTCCTCCACCCCTTATCAAAATACCCTGCCGGCACTTGATCTAAGATTATTTTCTTTTACTACTTGAACCTTATAAAGGGATCTTTCCTTCGATCGCAAGAAAGGATAAAATGTGTGTTTTTGAAAAGAAATAAAATTAAAAATACATAGGATTGGAGCTGTGATTTTCCTCATTGCTTTCTTTGTCATCCTACTTGCATACTAGTAGGCCTATATAACATATTTTCAGTAAAATTGTGAGACATGTTTTTAAATCCTATCCTTATATCCCAGGACCAAAATCCAATTGAAACCAGTTGGATTTCCAACTGGTTTCAATTGGTTTCAATTGGTTTTAACTGGTTTCAATTGGTTTTAACTGGAATTTAACAATTTCCAGTTGAAACCAATTGAAACCAGTTGGGCAACTGGAAATCCTAACTGGAACCAGTTGGGTAACTGGAAATGACTTCCAATTGGAAATGATCTCTAACTGGAACCAGTTGAGTAACTGGAAATCCCAACTGGAACCAGTTGGGCAACTGGAAATCCTAACTGGAACCAGTTGGGCAACTGGAAATCCTAACTGGAACCAGTTGGGTAACTGGAAATGACTTCCAACTGGAAATGATTTCTAACTGGAACCAGTTGGGTAACTGGAAATCCTAACTGGAACCAGTTGGGTAACTGGAAATGACTTCCAATTGGAAATGATTTCTAACTGGAACCAGTTGAGTAACTGGAAATCCCAACTGGAACCAGTTGGGCAACTGTAAATCCTAACTGGAACCAGTTGGGTAACTGGAAATGACTTCCAACTGGAAATGATTTCTAACTGGAACCAGTTGGGTAACTGGAAATCCTAACTTGAGCCATGCAGTTGTGTAACTGGAAATCCTAACTGGTACCAATTGGGTAACTGGAGATGACTTCTAACTGGAAAGATGGGTAACTGGAAATTAATTCTAATTGGAACCAGTTGGGTAACTGGAAATAAAACTGGAACCAGTTGGGTAACTGGAAATGATTTCCAATTGGTTTCCAATTGGAAATTTTCCAGTTACCCAACTGGATCCAATTGAAACCAGTTAATTTGCATATTATCTGCCAGTGTGCACAGATTAATGTTTTATGAGATTCATCATCATTAACAATGTATCTATTTAATTCTTTTCAATTTCAAGTGCCACACTTTTTAAAGATAAGTATTTAGAATACTTAGCAGTGAAAACCATGTTCATAAATGTTATAGATTATAATTAAAACAGATTAAATGATAATTAGTACACCACTAACTGTTACCAAATTACATCAAATAAAAATACATATATTTGAAGATCTTCCATACAATATATACATATGAAAGTCTGTATTTAATCAATGCCCTTTACATTGGTATTAATAGACATATAATACTGCTTCTGTGTTGGCATATGAGCAATAGTTAGTGCAAATGCTAATTAATTTGTAACTAATTAAGTTCATTCCAATTAGTTCCAATTGGATCCAATTGGAAACCAATTGGTTTCAACTGGTTCCAGTTGAAACCAGTTGCCTCCAATTGGTTTCAACTGGAACCAATTGAAACCAGTTGCCTCCAATTGGATTCAATTGGTTTTAATAGGGAAAATGGAACAACTGGAACCAATTGACACCAATTGCCAACTGGTTCCAGTTGCCCAATTGGTTTTAACTGGAACCAATTGGCAACTGGTTTTCAATTGGAACCAATTGGTTTTAACTGGAACCAATTGGCAACTGGTTTTCAATTGGAACCAGTTGTTCCAATTTCCCTATTGAAACCAGTTGGCCAACTGGTTTCAATTGGTTTTGCCCTAATTGGTTTTAACTGGATTTTGGTCCTGCATGGGATTAAAAAAAAGAATAAAGAGAAAGAAAAAAATTAAAAGACATAGAAAAGAAAAAGAAAGGAAGAAGAAATAAATATTTGAATTTTACTTTATTCAATTCCTTTACGTTAATAATATGATATATAAATGATGGCGAAAATAGTCAAATTGTCTGGTTGCCAAGTAAAAAGTAAGACCCCCCCCCCCCCCCCCCTCCGAGCTCCCCGTACAACGCACGGACTGTACCGTATACGTGTTTCCGGTTCCGCCATTTGAAAAAAAAACGTTCGTAACTGCTCAGCTGAACCCGAAGCTTGATGAAGAAGGCCGTCAATATTTCAACAAAAACTAACAGAATATGGATCAGATTCGGACAACGACTTCTTAAGACATTCACACAACAGGCTAAACAGTAAGTTAGATCCATTTTTCGTAGTTTGGCGCGGCATGCACTTAAATTTCTTCGACTTTTTAATCATTACCGTACGGCCACTGCACTGCCGTTGTTCCCGATCGCTTATCGGGTGGGGGCTGATCTGCGGTGTGCGCGGCCGGGGACGGCCAACGGCTGGCTAAGTTAGTAGTATATTGATGGCGGCGGTGAGGATGTTTGTATTGTCATGATTGTAGCCAGGTCAGGGGTGGGCGCTAATGCAGTTTCGCACCGGCCGATTAATACCAGCATACCTCATCACCAATATTTGTTCCCAAATGTCATGACAAGTCTCTCAGTCACATTTGAAGTCAATATATCCACCACTTTTCAAAATATCGTGATCGGGAATGGCTGTAGGCCTAGCCAGGCGGCTTCTAGAGAGTGAAAATCATTTACTAACGTAACTTCGTAAGGTCACTCTCATATGAAGCCAGGGATCCTTTCTCATATACCCACACAGAGGAAGCCAAAACTTGAAACTTTCACCCCCGGCCCCGAGATTTCTACTTTCCTTCTAAAAGATCTAGCCTAACGTTAGACCTAAATCATGTACATGGGATAAAACTTAATTTCCAACATTTCTACGCTCTCGTCGTTATTTTTGAAGAAGAAATTCATTCCAAAAAATGCGAAAAATATCATGATTAGACGGAAGAGACTTGCCCGATGTTTACGCCGCCATCTTGTTTTCTATTGTTCTTCGCCAACGTTACAGACGCGAACTTCGAGACCATGAACTCGATCTGATATTCTGAGTGACAGAGGTGGGATTTTATGGGGGTGGGGAATATAAAATTCATGCAACATCTTGATTTTTAAAAAGAATTAAAACTAATATTCTTACTTTACACAAAGTTTCATTTAGTTCCATGCTTTTATCAGTCTCAAAATTGGTGATTTAGAGCCAACATGAAGTTCCTCACACATATTTATAATTCGCTGCCGATTTCAAAACATTGCATGCGGATGCAATATTCGCGAGATACCGGGCCTGGTCTGACCCGACCGACCTCACACGCATGCGATGTATTGAATATTGATACGTGTGAGAAACTTCATGTTGGCTCTAAATCATCAATTTTGAGACGGATAGAGGCATGGAGAAGAACTGAAACTTTGTGTGCAGGAAGAATATTAGTTTTAATTTTTTTAAAGAGCGTGATGTTGCATGAATTTGATATCCCCCCCCCCCCATAAGATCCCACTTTTTGTCACTCGGAATATCAGATCGACAGATCCAGTTCACGGTCTCAAAGTTTGGGTAGGTGGAGCGTAGTGTAGCAATAGTGAAGTGGAGTGGAGCCTGCACAAACTTCCCTCGAGGTAGGCAATCCCACAAATTTAAAAGAGGTTTCTATAAAATCAAGTCCGGCCTTCTATGAACATGACAAACTTACGAAAAGATGTGAAGTCAATTCACCCTAAATATCATCAATATCCCTCAAATAGCTTCATTTAAGCACTAATTTCTCTTCCGGTTGATAAAATATGGATCCGTCTTTAATTTCCAAAATTGTTCGTCTAACTAGCTAAAGGACGCATGTTTTATCTACATATTAAAGACACGTAGAAAAGACTAGGCACAAAGACTATTATACATGTAAATCGATGCAAAGCATTACGCGATGTCGGCAAAGTGCCCAATCTTCTTATTGTAAAGACTTTAGCGACAATAACAGACTGTGAGTAAGGTTAAAATGCTCCTCTACTTTTAATGTTTTCATTAGTGCTGTTGTCGGGAACAAAAATCCATGTCGACATGTCGCTTAAAAATTAATCCCGACATCGACAATGTCGACATGAAAAAGGGACCGTAATTTAGCCTGGGCTCCCTAACATAAAAAAAAAGCATTCGATCGTGGAACAACACTCTCAATCAAATATATTCACCTTGACACGAGTGATATCCCCACACTAGATCTATATAATACAGGCTCAGTTCGGGAATTGAGCTTCCAAAATCACCGATTTAATCCACATTTTTTTTCTGGAGAATCAAGTTTTTGTACCAGGATCCGGTTTCGAAAGCATTGCTCAATAACACTCGTAGCCAATTTGAGAATCACCAATTACAACAGTGATCATTGCTGCAAACGCAAGCTCCTCAATTTGACAATGAAAAGTAATGAAAATCGACCGATAATTTCAGTATCACTTCCGCGGCGATCCGTGCAACGATCTCCAAACGAATGAAGGGAAGTTTTCTGTGACTTCGTGATATGAAGTAAGCGCTCAATTGCGGCAGTCACAACTTTGACAAAAACACGTGTTCGCTGCTGCTCACGTTTATGTGAAAAGTAATGCATTGAGGAGCAACGTATTATCAAGCACGGTGAATAGCGCGCGATGGGTACATATTTCCGTGGATGGGTACGGTGAATGCTACTCTCGCTATAACGGGATATCGAGGGCGGCTCGATCGGGCAGGCCGGCCCTGCACTGACGTATTTCTACTGCCGCACAGCTCGCAGATATTCTTTTTTCATTTAATGCGCTGCTAAGCTGAATAAACCTTTTAATCGCGCCAATTACTGTGGATAAATGCTTCTAACTTTTCAGCTAATCTTTACACTCGTGATTGTAGGCTAGACCCCTTTTTATTTTATGTTTACATGTCGATGTGGGTGCGTGCATGTCGACATGTCGGAATTTTGAAAATCCTTCGTATGTCGACATCAATGTCGATATGAGGCCTATCGACAACAGCACTAGTTTTCATTGATTTTATGTTGAATATTATTAAAGAATATGACTCTTTGCACCTGAATTGTAACACTGAAATATGGAAATGAAGAAGTTTTATCATGTATTTTTATTACATCATGAATTTGTATTAACCTGCAAATAAAATTTTACTATGTCACTCAAATTCATTTCATTTCATTAAAGATTCAAAGAGGGATCTCTGGATGATCGAGCAGCAAGTCCAGCATTATGTGGGAAAGATACTACAGGTGTACACAGAAAAGGCCATGTTCTTGTACAAGACACGGTTGGAGTTCATAAAAGGTGATTATATAGGCATTCACTTCAGTAGATATTATAATTACAAAATTAAGCAGATTGTATTCATGCAGTGGCATACAGTGTAATCCTTGTTAGAAGATGTAGATTTATTCTTCATTGTTTTATTAAAGAGTTTCAATATGTGCTTATGACAATTTGTTTGCATTATAAATTGTTTGTCACTCTTCGGCTTAGTTTGCTTTTATAAGCAAGAATATGCTAAGAGAGATAGCCGCAAGGACCTCATTATCCGATAGATATGTACTTGTGAAAAGAGATCTAGATGGGAGCAAAACACCTTATTTCTTGTATATTTATGTTGTTCATGTTATCATAATGGTATGTGTTTTTTTTTCTACAGATTAAGCTGCCTCGTGCTATACAGACTTGGATAAAAACAAGCTGTCCAATGAATGGTGACTACTCAAGAGGAGCCAGAAAGTCAACTAAAGCCAGGGTATTTTGGGAGTTGATATGGCCGGGGAAGGGGGGAGGGGGGGTTTCCAGGGCCCCCCCTTCCTTGAGATCTTGACCGCACAATCGCGTCTAACATTGGCACATGGGTTGTCTAGGGCATAATTTACAAAATTAAATTGTAAATTATTTCACGCAAATTGTTAGTAAGTGATAATACTAATTTATGCGTAATTAGAATACAAAATCATACTTTTTCCTCTATTGCATTGACTTTGTACACAAAATCACGTTTTTGAGCAATTTTTGGTATGACATGTACTTACATAATGTCACGTTATTACAGAACCACGTACCGGGTGACACAAGATTGGTCTCAAAAGATGCACAAGACTAGAAAGAGGCATGTTTTAAAAAAATTGTGCGACAGCATGGTCGCAAAATTTTTGGAAGGGGGGGGGGGGTCAAATTGGTCCAATTTAACTAAGGGTTAATAACTGGGAGGCTGTTAGCTGCCTTTTTACTTTCAAGTCTTGCACATCTTTTGAGACCAAATTTGTGATGCCTGGGTACGCTGTTCCGAAATTTCGCAACATGTTTATGTATTAATCCAACACAAATACTGTTTCTTGCTAAAAATTCACAATTAGTATACCAGTAATATACATTTATCAAATCAAATTATTTAATTACATTTATAATCATAAAAGCTTTGATAAAGTATAAAAAAAAACAAAGAGTTGTATGTAGGCCTGGGACTTTCGGGTTTTTTCTCTTCGGGTACCCGTGGTAATTTTCGGGTGGGTACCTGAAAATCATGTCACTTGAAATATGACTGGTGGAAAAACCCCATAGGTGACGTCATCAAGCCAATGCGATGCAAGCCAATTTATGAATGAAAATATAGTAAGCATGCGCATTGCAAGCCTCCCGTGCCCCACGCAGTATTCCATCGAAACAAGTTTCAATACTCTGTCACCTCGTACCAAAATCGACCTAGAATTCCACTTTCCTATATATCATATGAATTATAAAAGGTTTTCTCACCGATACTGCACAGGTAAGCAAATTGTTATTCTTGCTTTTCCGTCAAAATCTTACGAAGTAGCATCGATATTACATCGTGTTCGTGAGTTTGTATCGCTACGTGAACAAAGTCAATTGATTTCCGGGTTTCGGAGCGTCAAATGCGCCAGCCAATCACGATCGTGTTCCCATTTTCGGTTTATGATGAACTAAAAATGGTAACAAGAACGTGATTGGCTGGTGCTTCGTAGGTCGATTTTGGTATGAGGTGACAGAGTATTGCAGACTTGTTTTGACGTAATACTGCGTGGGGCTGAGGCTTGCAATGCGCATGCTTACTATATTTTCATTCATAAATTGGTTTGCGTCGCAGTGGCTGGATGACGTCACTGCGCTGCAAAAGAAACATGGCGATGATTGAACGATCTCGGTCACATCATCATCACTTGAAAACTTGTATATTTATGGATATTTAGAGGGTAATTGGTGAAATTCAAAATGAGGCTTGTGTACTTTTGTAATGAGTTACAATCATGTCTTACACTACGCAATACAAATCAAATACATGTACATTATACTGGTGAGCAATTTTCGGGTATCGGGTATTGATTTTTCTACTCGGGTACCCGGGTTTTAGTCCCAGCCCTAGTTGTATGAAAATTTTCAAAAATAATGAAAGGTAAAAGAAAACAAGATTACAATGTCCATTGCAAGGGGGCTAGTCTAGCTATTCAGGATAATTGGGATTTTATTCAGTTTTTAATTGACATAACATTATGACAAGATCCCTCCATTTAGTGTATAAACAGCACATGGCCATGATTGAAATTCATATAACATTAAAGTATGCAAACCAGGCAGCTACATGTACATGTAGGACTCACTGCTTGTCAATTCTATTGTCTGCCAGGGTCAAGTGACATACAGTGCACATGTATAACATGTGTGAAAGTACATAAGAAAATCAGCTTTTTATTTTTGTACTGTAACATTGGGTGAGCTGGTGATCACTTTGGATATGATGCTCTTCATATTGGTTTATTTTATGTATATGAATTTTTGGATAATCATTAAGAATTAAAGCCATTTACTTAATATATGGAAGCATAAGCCCATCAAAGAACAGAATTATGTCATGTACAGCTAATTTATTTTGCGTGATATTACAATTGTAATTGTTTACTTGAGCAAGTAATTTGAATTGCTGCATGACCTAAACAATGACATGTTCCAATTCGAATAGTAACATGACCTAAAGAAGAGTTACTCCACCTCGATTGAGAGTGCTTATGTTAAATAATTGATGTTGCTACTTCAAATAATTGAGGTCAATCAAATTGGTCATAATTATTCAAGTCAATTTTGAGCTATATGTCATAATTAATTAGGTCATATACTAATTGAAATTACTAAATGACTCGAGTAGGTATGAATTCACATTGCCACATGACCTTAATTATTTTATGTAGCAACATCAAGTATTGAACGTCATTTAGTTATCAATTATGACATGTAGCAAATCAAATTACATGCCGCAATTTCGTGTTTATGATGGGCTCATGCTTACATTCATATATAACCCTTCAATATGTAGTTGGAGCAATTCTTAGACAAGAAGACTGTGTAAAATGATATGCCTATTCAATGTCAAAAAGGTTAATGTCTCAATAGATTTGATCTACGTTTTGGCAAAGTAATCTTATGTTCATATTTTTTCTAACCTATGGTGAACGTTCTAAATCATGTGAAATTCATTCAAAAATATCTTTCAGTATTTATGGACTTAAGTGAATTCTGAGCAAAATGAAGTGATTATGATTACGTTCATGTACTTTAAGTTTATACTGGTGATCAACACATCATAATTTCATCCCTTACTGTATGTGCACCATGCATTATCTGTACATGCAGAAGTGGTTATCCATTGTTTCATAACATGGTTGAGTAAAGGATGTTCTGCTTTTAGTATTAAGCCAATCGGGTGTTGACAAGAAGGGGAAAATGCAATTGCTCAGCTATTACAGTTTTTTTTGCAACCATAATACTGGTTAAGCCTTGGTTACATTCGCCGGCTCGTGGCCTTACGTCGAGTCAAAATTAACAGTCTTAATCATCCTTGTACCAGCTACTACCAGCTACACGTGGGTGGTTTGTACAGGAATACCTAAAACTGCTGATTTTGTCTCGCCGTAAGGCAACCGGTCAAGGAATGTGACCAAGGTATTAATAATAATCGCTTATTGTTGTGTTAGAGGGAAGGATTCTGGGTCGAATCTAGCTTTCTTTATGTGATCTCAAAATGGCAGCAATGTATGAATAGTGAAAGTAGTTCATGTGGCATCTCAATGTTCATGGATATAAATCTTTGTACATGTCTTATCCTAAAGATGAAATGTTACTGCATTATTCTAGCAGTCATTTATGATATCAAAGATGTTCTATACTGTGCATAGTACAGCTCATACATAATAAAGGTATGTGAATATGCTTTTAACGTCTTTGCAAATTTGTGGGTTTTTTCACGCCTCTTTTCATTAGTCAAGATGTCAAAGTTGTTGTGCTGGATCACAGGAAATTCTTACAAACTACTACGCCTAACAAACCAGTGCAGGACGGTGTCGTGAGAAAATCGCACAGACTACTACAGGACAATACCATAGGATTGTCACAGGAAATCAACAAGAATACCCCTGCAGGATTACCACAGTAAAGTATCACAAGAAGGCTGCAGGATGAGACCAATAATGCCACAGAAGATATCAAAGATCAGTATCACAGGAATACCACAGGACAGTACTGCAGGAATTGTCCTGCGGTAAGGTCTCTTGGTATTCCTGCAGTACTGTCCTGTAGTACTGTTCTGTAGTACTTTCCTGTGATACTGGTCTGCGGAATTCCTAAAGTACTGTCCTGTCATACTGTCCTGTGATACTATTTATCACCACAGGATAGTATCACAGGACAGTACTACAGGAATACCAGACCAGTATCACAGGACAGTACTACAGGAATACCAGACCAGTATCACAGGACAGTACTACAGGAATACCAGACCAGTATCACAGGACAGTACTACAGGAATACCAGACCAGTATCACAGGACAGTACTACAGGACACAGTACCAGAAGCCTGCGGTACTCCTGTAGTACTGTCCTGCGATACTGTTCTGTAGTACTTCCCTGTGATACTGGTCTGCGGTATTCCTGTAGTACTGTCCTGTCATACTGTCCTGTCATACTATCCTGTCATACTGTCCTGTCATACTATCATGTGATACTATCCTGTGATACTATCCTGTGATACTGTCCTGTAGTACTAATAGTAGTGTGGTAGTGGTTGTAGCGGTTGTAGCGGTTGTGGTGATCGTGTCCTGTCATACTTCCTGCCATACTTATGCGGTTATTACCACAGGAAGTATCACAGGACACGGACCTGTTGTACTCCTGTTGTACATTTCTGTAGTACCGTCCCAAATTACGTGCACGTAATTCCTGCAGTACTTTCCTGCGATACTTCCTGCAGTACATATCACAGAGTACTACAGGAATTTTTTGTAAGGGGAAGCAGACTTGAATACGGTAGCAGATGTGAAGGTCAATTATGAACCCCATCTCACCATGGTTGACCGGAAGGTCATTAACGCGTCACCGAAACAAAATCTTCCATGATATGCTATATCTGCTATGCGACCCCAACGCAGTTCAACAACCTGGTAGAAATGCATTGCTCCGATCCGAAGACCTATGTGTATGACCTCTTCACAAATTGATCAGGTGCTTCGAGATGCTGCTTCACATTGCTTTACCGATCTGAGATTTAAAAAAAATGGCGTGTATCATCGAATGGAGACAAGGACTTGATCCAAAGGAAAAAGAAAGTGATCAATGATCGCTTCAAGGAAGAGCTTGGAATCAAAGTGGATGATCCTAAACAAGGTGCAGGAAATAAAAACGATGGCAACACAGCTAGAAGAGCTCTCAAGAACGAAAAGGCCTTTGCAGATATTTGTGGTTTGGACGAAGGGCTAATCCATAGGTGCAGAATAGTTTTGTTGGCTTTATTTTGAAAACTTCCATTGGATGCCAACAAGTTCGGAAAATACTGTCGTGAAACAGCAGAATTACAACTGGAGCTCGATCTACCCTTGGTATCGATTCCCTGTAAGCGTTGCAGGTGGCCTTAACAGATGTTTTGAATAGTTAAACTACAATGTATATTGTGTTGATTTCGATATGGCATGCAGTGCCAAGCTATTTTATCTGAATTTTTAATTTGGGTTGTAATTCACTATTGAAGCCTTAAGAAACTGGTATGAATAGTAGACCATGTCGTCTTTGGACAAATATTTTAACAGACTGGAAGTTTTACAGATGGTTGTTTGTATGCTTACATTGTTCTTTTCTGGTTTAATATAGGTAGGTTATAGAATTTTAAATGGGTGACGCATATTGGTGGTTAGAAGAAATCAGTTGCCTTCTTGATTCGTGCTCATGATAATTCTAATAGCTCTGTATAATGGCGATAATAGAGCAGATACACCTTAATTGGAGTTGTTAAACTTCTATAGACCTGTTGGGGTTTGGTCTGAGTTGTTTGTGATTTAAATTCTGGTTCCCGTACTCGTATAGTATTTGTTTGGGGTGGGGACCTGATTTTGTTTGGTCCGGGGTCGTAGTCCGTCCGAATTTGTTTGGATCCCTGTAATTTAGAGTGCTTGTTAGATCACTTTTATTTATTTATTTATTTTTGTCTTCTTTCATTGTCGGAGGAGGGGGTTTTGCCTACGATAGTCATGGACGTTCCCCCTTTGCCTCTTGCTCATAGCATGAAGTTTACTCTTCGGAGTAACCCTGGGTTTTTTGGGGGGTCTGGGATGGGAGGGGACGGGGGCTCTAATTTATGGGATCCCCTTGGGTGGGGGATTGGCTCCGGTGTTAGAATATTTGTTTTGTATCTGATTTTTTATGAGTCTCCACATTAGTTGTAAATTGATCTCCCTCAATGTGAAAGGAATTAGAGATAGTGATAAAAGAGACCGTATCTTTTTTTTTGGTGTAAAGATAAAGGGGCCGATATTGTCTTTTTGCAAGAAACCTTTAGTACTAGGGAATGTGAGGGTAGATGGGATTCGTCGTGGGACGGCACCAGTTATTTCAGTAATGGTTCAGCTCATAGCAAGGGTGTATTAGTTTTAATTGCGCCAACGGTAGATATGGAGATATTACAAGTCTTAAGAGACAATGAGGGTAGATTTAGATTTATAGATTGTAAGTTTCAAGGGGTTAGGTTGATTTTATGAAATGTATTTAGGAAATGTATATTTTCCTACAAGAAATTTTGAAAAAGAACAATTGCAATTTCTCAAAAAAATACGAAATACCCTTGCTAAGTTGAATAAAAATAAATACCCTGTTATAATAGGTGGTGATTTTAACATGATTAGGGACAATAATTTAGATTATAACGGACAATCTCAAAATAGGATTTCAAATAGATTCAATCGAGACTTTGGAAAATTTATGGAAGACTTTCAATTTTTTGACGTTTGGAGATGTAGACATCCCCTGAAAAGACAATGCACATACATGCAAAAGAACCCCTTCATGCAAAGCAGACTTGATTACTGGATAATTTCTGAATGTTTAGAGGAAATGGTTATAAAGTGCGATATAATTCCATCTGTGGCCCCTGATCATCATTCAATTTTTGTACACTTATTCGATAAAACAAAAAATAAAGTTAATGCAAGGAAGAGGTCATATTGGAAATTTAATAATAGTTTATGTGAAAATGAAGATTATGTTAAAGAATTAAAGAAAGAAATTCGTGAATTGAGAAATGAATTGCAATCTGAAATAAAAGTTAAGAGGTTGTTATGGGATTTTCTAAAAATGAAAATTCGAAGTTTTACCCAAAAATTTTCGAAAAAATTGGCTGATAAAAGAAGGAAAATGAAAACGGATTTAGACAGAGAAATACAGTTTTTAGAAGAACAATTGAAAGATCGTACTGATGCAAATACTTTAGAAAAACTAGAAAATACAAAAGAGAAATTAAGGGAAATTTATAGTTATGTTAATGAAGGTGTTAAGGTTCGATCTCGTGCCTCCTGGTATGAATGTGGTGAAAGAGACTCGCGTTATTTCAACCAGTTGATGCAAAGTAATGAAAGAAAAACCACAATTAAAAAAATTAAAACCACAGATGGAAACATCTGTTGTGATGAAAAAAGAATAAGTGAAGAAATTGGGAAATTTTACAGTAGGTTGTATGATAAAGTAGAGTGCGTGTGTTCGGATAACCTCTTTGATGAATTTTTTCAAGGATTACCTAAATTGGCGGAGACATCTCGAGAACTCTGTGAAGGGTTAATAAGTAATAAAGAATGTCTAGAAATTTTAAAAGAATTGAAACATAATAAATCACCTGGAAATGACGGTCTTTCTTCGGAGTTCTACTATATGTGACGTACAACCCCTGACACCATCGACGACAGAACTAGCCAAGTCCATGTAAAGTACCGTGCAACTGTTCAGGTTCAGTCTGCAATTTAATATAAACAATAAACACTTGTTAAGTCAACATGTCTTGTAACAGATACATTTTCTCACATGTATCATGAAATTATTTCTTTTCCTTTTAATTTATATGCAAATAAATATCATCACGCAAATAAATATCTATCTTGCTTGAAATACTAATATTTTGTTGTATCAAGTGTCATTCTTTCAATATAGCCTACGCTTACATCAGCTGTATTCTCACAACCTTCTTCGATTAAATCAAACCTCTACTCAAGGCATTCTCATGAGCCTCTACCAGCTTTGAAATATCTCAACTTTGTCTAACATTGCCCCTTTTTGTCTCACATGAACTACACTAATTGTCATAAATGTACTCCAAATTTATACAGGCCTTTGTTTTAGTCATAGCCCTCAATACATGTATATTAACTGTAAACAAAGAACTCATATAGTCATATTTTCTTGTAATTCTCGCTACCCCAAATAGGAACAAAAATCTCATAATGCGCGAGACAAGATAATTTTCACTCCGTCGGGTCGTCATCACCACTTCCGGTTTAGAGTCATGCTCGCGCGAGGTTCGCGATACTGAGTTTTCCACCACGCTGAAATCGATGCCAATCAGCGTAACATGTACAGAGTATAATACTTTTTATTACATTTGGTCAGTTTTGATTCCATTTGAATTATAAATAAAAATAAAAAATATATTTCACGTGAAAATAATTTTTATTCATGTTTTTATTTGGTAAAAAAAAAATCAAACAAATAATGAATATCCTAAAATTTTGCATTTAGCGACCGGCCTGACATCACGATCGTATTCAACTAGACGCTAAATATATACAGCATTCATTTCGTTCAATTTTTTGTCGACCACAAAATGGATAAAAATCAGTTTCGGAACTTAAAGGAGAATGAAACCCTTGAAACCAGCTGAATCCATATCAAAGAGAAAAATCAAAGAAACATATTGTTGAAAGTTTGAGGAAGATTGAATGAATAATAAGAAAGTTATGAGCATCTGAATATTGAGATCACTAATGCCATGTAGATCCTCCCATTGGCAATGCGACCAAGATCTGTGATGTCACACACGTACAACTCCCTCATTACCCTAGTACTTATTTCACTTATATTCTCACTTTTATAGAGTCTATCACAAGATGAGGTGTTCTCTTTGTGAGAGGACAAGTACAGAGGTTTCACAACATTATATCATTGATGAATCGTTTGTCATATGATTAGAATGAGCAAAAAGAGATGTTTTGGGGTATATTTTCAATGTCCAAAAGGGGAGAGTTGTTCATCTGTGACATCATAGATCTTGGTCGCATTGCCAATAGGAGGATCTCCATAGCATTAGTGATCTCGATATTCAAATGCTCATAACTCTTCTATTGCTAGTCCTATTTTACTCAAACTTTTGTTGATCTTATTCTTTGATTTGTCTGCTTTCACAAAAGCTAACTTGCTCCAAGAGTTTCATTCTCCTTTTAAAAAATCTTAACTGACAGATGAATACCGTGCAATTGAAAGCGTCGGGCAGAATTAGTGACTTTAGCAGAAAAGGCTGTAAAACTGTTAAACTGTATCGTGAAAGAGAGGGTTGTGATCACGAACTTTCCGAGCGAAAGCGACGTTGTGTTGTTGTGCATGACGGCACTGTTGATCTGAATGGCAAAACAGTGCATTGGACTTCCGAACAGGAAGTTGTAATACCGAAAAAGCTATCCCATAATGCAATGCACGTTACAGGGATTTTCCCGAATCTCGGCGAAATCGCTATTGTTCGCCATTATGTATTAAACACACATAGCGTGCACTTTCACATGCACTTTCATTCACATATTGAAACTCACGATACAGTAATTTGGCACTTCAAATAATCATACTTAAATCCCATGAAATTACAATTGAATCAGTTGTATAGATAATTCAACTATTTAACTTCAAGATTAAATGCTCGTGTACTCACATCATTGGGCTTGTATGCAATTTTAAACCAAAATTAATGGCATCGTTGGGCAACAAAACAACTCCAAACTCAGAATATTTAGCAGCACGCTTTGACAACGCCCTCACTGGCCAAACTTGTATTTCGCTTCGAAATCATCGCTTATGACGTCAGTCTCGCCAATTCACACCCGACAACTATACTTTTTGGCCGGATATTGGAGATTTAGTTAAAGATGCCTTAAATGAGGCATATTGGTCCGGGGAATTAGCATCGTCGCAAAAACAAGCAGTTATTACGTTAATCGCTAAAGATGGGAAAGATCCTCTTTTATTGAAAAATTATAGACCTATATCCCTTCTTAACGTGGATTATAAAATTTTAACAAAAATTTTGGCTAAGCGAATCAAGAAAATACTTAATGAAATCGTTAGGGGATCAGGTGGGTTACATACAAGGTAGAAGTATTGGTGAGGCCATTCGTACTATTATAGATGACGTTATTTTTCATACATCCCATTTTAATCTACCTGGTTTTTTTGTTAGCTATAGATATTTTGAGAAGGCCTTTGACTCGTTATCTCATCATTTTCTTCAAAAGGCTCTGACGGCTTTTGGTTTTGGTATATCCTTTCAGAGATGGGTCAAAGTTTTGTATACCGATACTCTAAGTTGTGTTTTAAATGAAGGAAATTCCACCGGTTATTTTGAAATAAAAAGGGGGTGAGGCAAGGGGATCCTCTTAGTCCTTACCTTTTTATTTTGTGTATTGAAGTAATGGCTCATAAATTACGAAAAGATAATCTGATTGAAGGAATTAAATTTGGAGATAAAGAAATTAGATTAGCACTTTATGCAGATGATATGACAGTTTTTGCTCGTAATGTAAAATCAGTTGATAGACTAAAAGTTTTATTTGCAGATTTTGAAAAACTTTCTGGATTAAAAATCAATAATGAAAAAAATAAAGTATTAAAATTAGGCTCATGTCAGCATTTGGATTATGACTTCTCCTTCGGCGAGATCGTTGATTTTCTTAAAGTTTTAGGAGTATTTTTCACCCTAGATGAACATAAGAAAGAAGATCTAAATTACAAAGAAATCTTAAGCAAAATTAAAACACTCTTGAACTTTTGGAAGCTAAGGGATATAACGCTTATGGGGAAGATTCAACTATTAAAGGTACATATCTATTCTAAAGTCCTCTATCGAGCGTCTCTTACTCCTGTTCCTAAGTGGGTTTATGAATCATTGGATGAATTAACTTTTGATTTCTTATGGAAAGGTAAGAAAGACAAAATTAATAGGAATACAATGTTTTTAGACTATAAGCAAGGAGGATTAAAGATGTTAAACTTCCATGTGCAGGTAAAGGCACAGCAAATAATGTGGATTAAAAGACTTTTAAATAAAGATGAAGATATGAAATGGAAACAGTACTTTAATTTTGCCACTAAACATTTGGGTGGAGATTTGATATTTTCATGTGACTATATACCAGGTTTATTGAAAGTAACAGCTTCCAAATTTTACATGGACTTATTAGAAGAGTGGGTAAATATAAGACATATTAGAAGTATAGAGTTTGGGAAAGTGGTGATTTTTAATAATAAGCTTATTCGATATAAAGGGAGTTGTATATTTGATAAGATCCTATACGATAAAGAGGTTTATAAATTGCATCATATTTTGGATAATAATGGTAAACTAAAATGTGATACACATTTTCTTAATTTGAATTTAGATGCAAATGATGTTGAAAAAATCAAGCATATATATGCCTGTTTACCCGTTAGTTGGAAGAACAATATCGAAATAAATGCAAAGCATAACTCTGGCATCGATTTCAATTTGGGTAAGAAAACAACTAATTTAATGCTTTTAAAATCAAAAGAAATATACGAACAGCTGTTGAATAAAAATGACATTAAACCTTCTATTTTCGACAAAATTAGAACGAATTATGATCTTACCAATAAGGAAGTAGAAAGTATATTTTTAAGACTAAGATATTGCACACTGAATAGTCGATTAAGGGAGTTTCAGTATAAACTCTTGCATAAAATTATATACACTAACCACCACCTTTTCCGTTTTGGTCTTGTTTCGACCAATTTATGCTCATTTTGTGAAAAGGAAGAAGAAACGTATGAACATCTATTTTATACTTGTGAATTTTCAAAATCACTTTGGGATCTGTGTGCAAGAAGTTTAAATTTTGAAATGAATAAATTTAGTTGGCAGGAAATTCTTTTCGGGAAGCAGGAGAAAAGTAATGGTAAATATCAATTAATTAATCATGTTTTGATTTTAGTTAAATATCTTATTTACAAAATCCGAGAATTAAAAAAACCTCCTTCATTGGATGAAATAAAAAAAATAGTATTAGGGGGATCAAAGAGAAGAAAATAATTTAGCAACAAAGAGGGGGACTCATACAATCCATTTCTCTAAATGGGAAAACTTAATTATTAGACCATTTATTGCAGCCCAGAGCCAGCTCTCTACCGGATAGGGGATGGGGGTGTTTTAGGGAGGGGGGAAGGGGGGTTTGGTCCAGGGCTGAGTTTGTTGTTGAGATTGATTTTATTTGAGTGAAGAGGCCGATGCAATGGGTTTAAAAAAAAAATATGCTGATGGCTTCAATTCGTTAGGTTTTATTAATGATTTATTTTTGTGTATTTGACACTAAAAAAAATTCAATATGTTGAATTTATTGTAGAAGTTTATTCTTAATGCATATTATTATTATCAAGGTTATTTATAATTATGTTTTAGAAGATGTCTGACATGATTGTGTTTTATTGTAACATTCAAGAAAAAAATGATGTTAAATTTATCAAGTTGTCAAGATATTTATCAATTTGTAAAGACATCAAACTTATATTTGTTATATATATTTTATTTTGTATATGAATTGAAGTTGTCAATAAAAACCACTGAATACAAAAAAAAGTCCACGTATTATTAGTCTATCGTGCCACTATCTTGTCATCTTCAGTCCTGCCAACCGGATTGATGAGTGAGGAGGCGCAAGAAGCCAGGAACAAAGACAATAAGATCTACAGACGAATGCATGCGATAAAGACATATCGTACAGACACCATGAATGATGTATGCAGACTAATGGTAACAGGTGACATTGTGATTAGTAGCAAGTCTTTAAGAGTACAACAATCACAGCCTCTTCCTCCTGATGTTCAAAGTATGCTAAAAGATCCTCTCACCAAAGACATAATAGATGGTGAGATAGCAGAGAGAGACTCTGATTCGGAACAACTTTGTATTCGCCGTTCTTGGTGAAATAGGTAGGCCTTATAGTGATTAACCTGCAGAGGACCCTCTATTATTTATTATTGGAATCATTATTTTAAAGGTTTCACTGTTCACTTCTGGTATCAATCCATTTTAATTCATGTAGGTGTGGTTAGTCATTGTACCAGGGAATGAAAGTACTCCTTTGCATTTTTTTTTACAATTTCACTTTGAATTTTACAATTCCGGATTAATGGTAGGGCGCCCTCTTTAAGCGATACTCAAGTCACCAATTGATTTTTTTGTACCCCGAGCACAGACTTTTCTTGTTTGTTTGCCTGTTTGCTGTTTGCTAATATGCTTAATTATTGCTAAAATTTCTCTGAAACTAGTTTCTGAAAATTTGAAACTTATTGTAGAATTTAAAACATGTAATTTCTTCTCAAATGTTAACAGCCAATCAGAAAACGGTATTTTGACGACGTCATCCTTATTTGAAAATACTTTTATTGAATTCTGCGGGTGAAAATATCCCTATCTTCCAAATTCAATCGTACAAATGTGTGAATAATGGGTTTTGGCGCACTTTTGATTCAGTCTGGCCCACTGTGCGGCGTAGGCCAGTCATGCCAACCAGCCCTACCCTACTAGAAAGCTCAGGGGATCTGCTACCTGCAATTATGGCAATAGAGAAACTACTGGATGCAAAGATTGATAAACTGAACAGTCGCTTTGATATTTTAGAAAGCAAAATAGCCACGAAGGTGTCGCAGATAGAAAGTAAGCTGGACAGCTTTGCGGAGTCCTTAAAATTATTTTTTAAAGAGATTAAAGAAGTTAAAAAGATAGAAATACACAGAATCCAAAACAAATTGAAAGAGGAAAGACTGAATCGTGATGACAGAATGTCATCTTACATTTGCAGGGAGAATCTTGTAATAATGGAGATCCCGGAGCTCACAGAGAAGGAGGATACAGACAAATTGGTAAGAGCATTCTATCGGAGAAGCCTGAAAATTGAACAAGGAGTGATACGAGAAATAGAGTATCAGATGGTGCATCAAGTACCAGCTGTGACAAACCCACGTCCTATCAAAGAGCGCTTTCTCCGTCATAGTGATAAAGTGAAAGCTTAACAGAATGGCCGTCAACTGAAAGGCACATCTTTCTACATCTTGGATGATCTTCCGAAGAGAGTCCGCCTGGGGCGTAGCCGCCAACTCCCAGCTCTTCGAGCCGCTAAAGAAGAAGGAAAAATTGCGTTTTTCTCAAGAGCAGAACCGTGGAAGCTGGTCATCATCGAGAGGGAGGACGAGGGAAGGAATGCGACGAGAGATAGAAGTAGAAATACCAACGCGGAAAAGGATTCTGGAGATAATCGAGCAACGGGTAATGTTAAGCAATTAACGGAGGAAGGAATGAAAGCAATGGCAAATGTGAATATGAATCATATCGCAGAGGAAGATCAAGGGAAGAAAATAACAAGGAAAGTGAACCAAAACACAGAGGATTTGATCATGATGGAATGAAGTGATTAAACCAACTCGGCGAGTGATGAAACAGGCAAAGAGAATGCTTATCTATACGCCACATAATTTGAAGATCAGAATAATAACGTTTACGTTGATGATTATAGAGATGTATGAAATGATTTCAGTGATGATAAACTCTTTTTGGTAACCTGCCGGAGGAAAAGAAATCATTTATGATTTGGAGAAACAGACAGTACTTAATTATTTTGAATATGTGTTGGCAATGAGCAGAAGTTATTTGAAAAATCTCAACGAAGAGAATGATAGTAGTTTTGACAACTTTGGGAAAAATATCAGACAAGTGCAGGTGTTTTAGAGATTGTTAGCATTAATTCGCAAACCGAAAAAAGATACACAGGAACATCAGAGGATGTTCAGAATCTAAAAATCTATGTAAATTTTTTTTCTTCAGATAACGCAGGCCTATCGAGTATACACAAGAAGAATGTTTGTCTATACAGGTTTTGGGGCAAAAAATTATTCTGTCTGGGATTCTGACAGTAATTTGATCTGTTTGGAAGATGATTAATGTTTTTGATTTTTTTTTCAATTTTTTAAACAGTTTTAATGACAAAAAAGATAATTAGTTCAAGCGATGATGAAATTAGGATATAACTATACTTTGAATATCTGTTGGCAGTGAGCAGAAGCTATTTTGGAAATCTCACTGAAGAAAAAAAAGGAGAGAAGTGGTGCTTTAGAGATTGTTAATATTATTTCGCAAAACAAAAAGAGATAAAGAGAAACACCAGGAGGATGTTCAAAATGTTTTTTTTTCTTTTCAGTTAACACAGGCCTATCGAGTATATACAAGAAGAATGCTTGTTTATACAGGTTCTGGAAAAAAAAAAGGATGAGAAGAATTGATTCTGTCGGGGAATCTGATAGTATTTTGATCTGTTTGGAAGGTGATTCGTTTTTTATTTAACTTTAAAAACAAAAATTTCTTTATTTCAAGCGATGATGACATTAGGAAAGGACTATTTTGAATGTCTGTTGGCAATGAGCAGAAGTTATTTTGCAAAATCTCACTGAAGAGAATGATAATTCATAGGAGAGTTGATAACTTTGAAAAAGCCTAGGAGAGAAGTGCACGATGTTTTAAAGATTGTTGATATTAATTCGTAAAACAAAAAGAAATAAAGAGGAATATCAGGAGTATGTTCAAAATATAGATCTATGTAAAATCATTTCAGATAATACAGGCCTATCAAGTATACAATACGAATGTTTGTTTATAAAATGGTTTTGAAAAAGAAAGGATTTGATTCGGTCGGAGAATCTGACAGTATTTTGATCTGTTTGGTAGGTAATAATTGTTCTTTTAAACAGTCTTTATAACAGAATGAATCATTATTTCAAGTGATGATGAAATAGGGATATGACCAGTATTACCAACATTTCAAAAGTTTGATCACAAAGGACAGCTTTAAGTAACTTGAAGTGAAAAAAAAGTTTATCAGAGCAAGTCTTGTTTATAATCAATCGTTTTCGTTAGTGTGCATAATTATACTGATATATTTATCATTAGAGGATCCAGCTTATATGAGATGTTACTTTTGGATTAACTCAAACCGGAATAAATTTATGATAACCTTCTGTTGACGATTTGAGAATTTAATAATATCTTGTAATGAGCTAGATTAACGAAATATCATCAATGAAAGCTTTGAAAAAAAATGGTCGTTAAGTAAAACTTAAAAAAGTTTGCTATCATTGTGCAGTGAACACGTGTACTGAGTAACAAGGAATAGTTCAATTTGGTGGGATCTTGAAACATTGACGTGTTTGTTTGGGTTTTTTATGCATATTCTGATTATAGATGCAAAGAAAGTGCTTTTATAGTACAAATCTTTAAGGTAATTTCATATCAAAACGGGATGTTAGGTTTTCTTTGGAAAAAAAACATTTTCTTAGAATCCCATATTTATGGCATGCACGGGATCTTATGTAAATCGGTTTACGAAAATGGGTATACAGAGACAAACATCTCAATGTTGGGAGGGTTGACATGCCCTATTTTTCTTTGATATGCAAAGTAGACATCAATAAGAGGTGGAGTAAATTTTTTTTCTTTGTCCAAGTTAAAAGAAACAATTTGTTCTTTGACATTATGTTTTTGACGTCTACCATGCACATAGTTCAACGTCCTCATCATTCATTGTTCAAACGAGCCATTTCATTGAATTAATTTGAATTTTTCAATTAGAGGCTTTAATGAGGATCTACCTTGCAATAGTAACCTTGACTTAATTTGCATGAAAGTTGCATTGAATTTTAACGTTTAACAACTCGGCGTGATAACTTTTCCCATGAATAGATTCAGACAATGCATTACGGCTATTAGGAATATAATTCATCATTCTCTTTTTTTTTCGGAGAACCGAAAATGTGTTGGATTTCTGTGTGTATGTCTATTGTAAATACCAAACAATAATATTGAGGATACTCGGTTACAATTCAAATACTGAGATGCAAATGAATCCAATAAGGAATCTATTGTTGTAAAGCATGAAGCTGAAACTATTTTATATCTATGTCATTATGTTTCACTGTTCAACCAGTTATAGAAATGTTTTAAACTTCCATTTAAATTTGCTTGTCGGTATGCAGGGCTCTATTGGTAAGAATCAACCTTACTATACATACTGATTGCATTCAAGTCGTTTGCATTATCTAACGCTAAACAAAATGGGCGGGGTTATTATTTTTGTTTTCTTCTTTCCTATAACTTTACGAAGACTGTATAATCGAACAATGTAGCACATTCAATGGTATAGTTTATCAATCTCTTTTCTCTGGAGAATTGAAAAACAGTTATTGTGTGTGCATGCATCTGTTGCAAAATACTGAACAAATTATTTTGTTTGTGTACAGCCAATTTTATGCTTAAGTACTAAGATACAAATATTCCTATCCTTTGTTGAAAAGCTTAATTTATTTTATACAAGAATCCATTTCACTCAATTTTGTTAGAATCATTATGTTTCACTGCTTAACCAGTTATAGAAATGTTTCAAACGTTCACTGACTCCTACTTTAATTGATCTGATAGTATGCAAGGTAGTTATTGTAAATTGCCTTAGTAAACTCGCAATTTGACATACCGAGACAAGTTATTTGGTCTAATTAAATGTTTTTGGTATGAATTGTGGTTTTTAGTACAGTTTTTTTGGATAATCATAAGGCAATAGATATATGGCGATTTAGAAATATCGATAAGATGCACTACACTTATCATCAACAAAATCCTTACATGCAGAGCAGATTAGATTATTGGGTGATATCAGACATTTTTGTTGAAAACGTATTAAATTGTGAAATAATACCGGCTTTGTCGCCTGATCATTCTGCAATAGAATTAAATGTTAATTTTGCCATTACTCATTCTGTGATAAATATCAGATCCCGAGCCCCATGATTTGAAAGTGGAGAACGAGAAACTGCATATTTTAAACAACTGGTAGATTATAATGGTCGGAAGGGTTTTATTAAAGAACTTAACGTAAAACGAAATATAATTAATGACGAATCTAGTATTTTAAAAGAAATCAGAGAATTTTATTTTTCCTTATATTCTAAAGGAGAGGTAGAATCTGGTGATTATTTCTTTCCTAGTAACTTACAAAAACTAAGCGAAAACCAAAAAAAAATCATTGCGAAGGGAAAATAAACCAAGGGGTTGTATTGAAATTGTAATAGAAATGCAACTAAATAAATCACCAGGAAATGAAAGATTAAATGTTGAGTTTTATATTAAATTTTCGCAGGTAATAGGTGACCTAGTCTTCAATGCTTTTGATGATGCCATGAAATATAAAGAATTGTCACCTTCACAAAAACATGCAATAATTACAATTATACATAAGGAAGGTAAAGATCCGATGTTTATTAGCAATTATAGACCAATTTCCTTGCTTAATGTAGATTATAAAATTCTAACCAAAATACTTTCTAAACGAATTAAGACCATTTTGGATAATATTGTGTCAGTCGACCAAGTAGGTTACTTAAATGATAGGAATATTGGTGATGCTGTAAGAATAATAAACGACATGATTTTTCATACATCAAATTTTAATAAAGAGCATTAGGCCAAAATAGGCTTAAGAAGGAAATTTAGGAAACCAGCTGATTTTTTCAGGATAGGTTCAGAATTGTGTCTAGAATTACATACTAAAAGTCCTCATATATCCTCTTTGAGGGTTTTCCGTAATCCAAGATGGCGTCTTAAATGGCCGCCATTCACAGAAAATTGATATAATCACCCATTATCCACATTAGACATACAATTTTGGTGAATATTTTTATGATATAAAGGGGTAAAAAGATTTATTGACACAGATTCGTGAACATAGGCAAACCAGGGAACCTAAAGATTCAAGATGGCGTCCAAAAATGGCTGTGAAAGCCTAAAAATCCACAATTCATCCATTACTTACTTAAATGTCTTTAATTTTGTTTCTATTAAATGGTTTTCATGATCAATAGAACATTGGGGCAAGTTACATGTACAAGGACAGTCAGTGGTCAAGCATGTCCAAAAATCCAAAATGGCTTCCAAACATGGAGTCTAAAATGGCTGCTATTACTTACAAATTGATGAATTTAATTTAATAACTGCCGGGGATATATAATTTTTGTATCTAAACCATGGTTTGAAGGCGGGTCAAATAATACATCTGGACAAGTTAAAAGGACATTTAGTGGTCAAGTATGTCCAAAAATCCAAGATGGCTTCCGAAAATGGAGTCCAAAATGGCTGTTATTACTTACAAATTGGCATATTTCATTAATATCTGCCTGGGATATATGCCTTTTGTGTCTAAACCATGGTTTGAAGGGTCAAATACATTCGGACAAGTGAAAAGGACATTTAGTGGTCAAGTATGTCCAAATATCTAAGATGGCTTCCAAAAATGGAGTCTAAAATGGCTGTTGTTACCTACAAGTTAGCATATTTCATGTAATATCTGCCAGGGATATATGATTTCTGTGTCTAAGCCGTGGTTTGAAGGGTCAAATAATACATTTGGACAAGTTAGAAGGACAGTCAGTGGTCCAGTATATCGATAAATTCAAGATGGCTGTAAAAGATGGAGTCTAAATTGACTGCTGTTACTGAAAATTTTACATAGTTTATTTAATATCTGTCAGGGATATAAGATATTGGTGTTTTAAAAAATGGTCTTAAGGGTCAAATAACACATTAGGACAAGTTAAAGGGACATACTGGACCACTGGCTATCCTTGTAAGATGTCCCAATTTATCATTTGACTCTTTAAATCATGGTTTAAACACCAAAAACTATATCTTCCTGGTAGATTTAAATTGAACTATACACAAGAAAAAAAGTAAGTCCCCCTTATATGAAAATGCTGTAACTTTCGAACGGAATAATTTTGAGACATAACATTTCGTAGGTCGTTTTTTACACTCATTAGGCAATTCCTGGGAGGAAATGAGATTAATCAGTTGGTTCATGCATGAATAATCAAAGATTGAATTAAAAATGACAATTTTTGAAAGTCACAAGAGTCGTTTTTTCAGATTGTGTAAATACAAAGTTGGATTTTTTTTAGTAAATTTTATGGCGATAATGTTGTTTTACTATCCATCATTTAACCACTCCACACAAAATGTTGATAACGTATGCTCATGGTTGAGTGAGCACATTGTTTCGGTGATGACGCATCCTCTCATATGGGTTTATGGTAGTATCCTCTGTAACTTGTTAAAACATGTTAAAATTGGAAAATGTCAGTGATTCCCCTCCCCAATTTCTCGACACCTCCCCACTTTCAAATTCTGGATCCACCACTTATTTGTCCATAAATTCAACTGATCCTGAAAAATTGTTAGGAAAAGAATACATTTATGCAGTAACTCGAGTATTAATTCCCAAGTTTTCGAGTGTGCTCATTTAACCATGACAGTGTAAAAGTTCGGAAAGTGTGTGGTGATAAAAATTATGGATGATAGAAACAACACCAATTAAGTTACATCTGAAACCGAATTTGCCCCCATTATTTCTTTTTGAAATTCAGATACCCCCGCCAAATGAGTTTTTTGTATCCTTTCTTCAAATTGTTTTTTGCTCACTCATGCGTGAATGAGGAATAATCTAAGTAATATCAGATGAAAGAAGAGATTCTAAGCTTTACATTGGTAGGTCATTTGTCTATTGTATTTGTGATTAAGTTATGATTAATCATTGCTTAATCTCTGAATGTGAAACATTTCAACTTAATCAAATAATTTCAAATCCCACTTGTATTACACCATATAGTAAAACATTGATTGATCTCTTTTTTGTTTCCCATGTTTTTGGTCCATTAAGGTCTGGAGTTCACTCTATTGGTATAAGTGACCACTCTTTAATCTATGCTGTCTTAAAAGAGAATAGTGTAAAATGTAAACCAAAGATCTCGAAAATGCGGTCTCTCCGTAAATTTGACTCTGAATTGTTCTTGAATGATCTGTCTAGTGTGGACTGGAGCTCTTTATTTACTGACATAAACAATGTGGACAAAATGTGGTTAGACTTTAAAGCAAAGTTCATTGAACTATGTGATAAGCATGCGCCATACATCACTATACGTAAAAAGTCAAAACCAGCACCATGGATTACAGATGAATATTTATTACTTTCAAGAGATAGAGATTTTTTCAAAGCCAAATTTGTAAAGTGTAAAAATTCATCTGATGTAAATCAAATTGAACACTTCTGGAAAAAATATAAGTGCACACGAAATAAAATAAATAACATGAACAAAAAACTGAAACGGGAGTATTATTGTAATAAGTTCAAAGAAAGTAATAAAAGAACTCCTCCCAGCCAGTAAGTCGGATTCTCAAAATGACTTTAAGATAGAACATGAAGGTATAATGATTGAAAACAATGAAGACATTGGTAATGTATTTAATGAAATGTTTAATTCTATTGCAGATAAAATAAAGAGCTCCGGTACGCAAAGACAAAATTATTTGGATACTGATTATAATTATATGAATATTTTACCATTCTCAGAGAGTACCTTCACTTTTTCTGAAATTAAAGAGGAGTTTGTATTGAAAGAATTGAATGGTATTGACACCCGCAAAGCCTATGGTCTCGATGATTTGCACCCTGCGTTGTTAAAGGTTGCTGCAATAATTATTGTCAAACCACTTACATGTATATACAACTGTTCACTTAAAACAGGAAGTGTACCCAATGATTTTAAGCTATCAAAAATAATACCCATATATAAAAGTGGAGAAAAAACACAACCGATGAAATATAGACCCATTTCTATCTTATCAACTGTAAGTACATTTTTTGAAAAGGCAGTCCATAAACAGCTATATGAGTATCTCAACGATCATTGCCTGTTGACTGACAGCCAGTCTGGTTTCCGGCCTTTCCACTCAACCAACTCTTGCCTTCTCGATATTTCAGATTACATCTTACAAAATATGAACTGTGGGCTTATAACAGGCGGTGTTTTTTTAGACCTCCGTAAAGCATTTGACGTTATACCTCATGATAAATTGTTAAATAAACTATCTTGCTACGGCATAAAAGAAAATGAATATAGTTGGTTTAAATCATATATAACAGGTAGAATACAGCGTGTTTCAATAAATGGTACTTTAAGTGATTCGTTAATCGTAAAAACAGGAATTCCTCAGGGTTCGACACTTGGGCCTTTGATTTTTAGTATATATATCAATGATATTGCCAATATGAAGTTTATGCCATATTCAAAACTATCTTTATACGCTGATGATACGGTGATATTTTGCAGAGAAAAATCTGAAGATAATTTGAAGCATTCTTTACAATCACAGTTTGATATGATAACTGATTGGATAGACAGAAACTAAATGTATATTAACATCGACAAGACTAAAGTCATGATCTTCGGTTCCACAAAGAAAATAAAAAGTTGTAAAATTGACATATCATGTAAAAATCTAACACTGGAAAACGTAAACAGCATCAAGTATCTTGGAGTTACTCTCGACCCAGTTATGAAATGGACAAAACATGTTAACAGTGTGTTAAGCAAACTTCATCGGGTCACTGCTTGTATTCGGAGGATTAAGCCCTACTTAACACAAAAGACACTGATTGATCTGTATTTTGCAATGTTTGTCCCTCATCTTGATTATTGTTCCGTAATCTGGGGTAACACAACAAAAACGAACATTAAGAGACTACAAAGAGCCCAGAATCGCTACGCCAGAATGATTCTCAATGCCGACCGATATACATCTACTTTATACTTACTGCAGAAACTTAATTGGCAATCCGTTCTCCAACGGATCAAGTTTAATCACTGTATTATCATATTCAAAATAATCAACAACCTTACCCCAAATTATCTAAAGAAGCTAATATCGAACAGGCCAATTTATTATACGACAAGAAATGCTGCAAATACCCCTCTTTTTATCCCAACTCCACGCTCTGAATATATGAAACTATCGTTTTCTTATCAAGGCACATTGATTTTTAACAGTCTTCCACTTAATGTCCAAACTTGCCTTACATTTCAATCTTTTAAAAGACAGTGCAAACAACTGAGCCACACATTTTAAGACCTTTTTAAACAAGTTATTTTTCCTTTTTACTAAATACTGCCAAAATTTCCACAAAAGGGGGGGTCCTATGCAATTAGAGAATCGTTTCGTTTTTATTTAATTGTTATTTTATCATACTAATAAATTGTACTATAATCTGATTGTTTGTTTCACAGTTTTTATATATTTTTTTAAATTTTTCATTCCAGTAGCATGATCATTATCGCTATTTCATTTTATTTTGATGTATTTTTTATTGTTACATTTCGACCACTCTGAGTATCCATCGTGTATTTTAATTTGATATGCATGCTTTTAATTTTTATATCTTTTATATTGTATTTAGTTTTTCATTTGAATTAGTTCTGTATTATGTATTGTATTATGATTGTTTTATGTATTTTTATATGTACAGGGCTCTCTCGAAAAGCAGTTTTTATGTACTGAAGAGACCACCCTGTCTAAAGAAAACAGAAATAAATAAATAATCTCGGTTTCGTTTTTTTCTGGGACGCACTGTACACTGTACAATGCCTCTCACAAAAAACGAAACCGAGATTTAGCGATGATTTATCATAACTTAATCACAAATACAATAGACAAATGACCTACCAATGTAAAGCTTAGAATCTCTTCTTTCATCTGATATTACTTAGATTATTCCTCATTCACGCATGAGTGAGCAAAAACAATTCGAAGAAGGGATGCCAAAAACTCATTTGGCGGGGGTATCTGAATTTCAAAAAGAAAGTCACATGGGTAAAAAGTACAATATCTGCTCTTTTATTTGATACCTTAATCACAGAAAATGGTCAAGAAGTAAAAAAGTTATGATCCCTCGAAACAATGCTTGTATTTCCATAATTTCATTAAATAAACGTGTTTTCACCGGTTTCCCACAGGAGCTATCGCACGGTAACAAAAAACTTAATGCATGGCTGATCGTCAACAAAACAGAGTGTCGAGTGAGTCTGGACGCTAGCCTGTAAAACCTCTTCATTTCATGAAATTATTGAAAATCAAGCCTTGTTTCAAATAACCAGAACTTTCTTATTTCTTGACAATTTTCTTTAATTGAGGTATCAAATAAAAGAGCAGATATTGAACTTTTTCGGCATGTGATTTTCTTTTTTAAATTCAGATAGCCCCCGCCAAATGACTTTTTGGTATCCCCTCTTCAATTTTTTTTGCTCACTCATGCGTGAATGAGAAATAATCTAAGTAATTTCAGATGAAAGAGGAGATTCTAAGCTTTACAATGGTAGGTCATTTGTCTATTGTATTTGTGATTAAGATATGATAATAAAATCATCGATGAATCTCGGTTTCGTTTTTTCTGGGACGCACTGTATATCAGTTGCAATCGATTTTTAAAAGGCGTTTGACTCAATATCACATTCATTCCTTCAAAGGGTGCTTAAATCGTTTGGTTTTGGGTCATTTTTTAACTCGCTGAGTTGTGCTTTTAATGGGGGTCGACCGGTTATTTTGCAATCAAGAGGGGGCTAAGACAAGGGGATCCCCTCTCCCCTTTCCTTTTTTAACTTTGTAATTGAATTTGTAATGATAATTTAGTAAAGGGTATCCGATTTGGTGAAACGGAAATTAATCAAACACTTCATGCTGATGATATGACTATATATATTCGTAGAAGATTTAGATTCAGTATATAGATAAGAATGAATTCTTGACAATTTTAGGAAGACATCCGGACTTAGGATGAACAAAAATAAAACGTTTATTTTGCCTCTAGGACCCTCTGTTAGCCTTACTCACACTTTCCCTTTTGGAAAACAAGTTGATATGGTTAAAATTTTAGGTATTGTATTTTCATTAAATCCTGACGTTGCTAAAGAAATGAATTATATAAATATATTAAGCAAAATTAACAAGTTATTAAATTGGTGGAAACAAAGTGATCTGACTTTGTTTGGAAAAATTCATCTGCTTAAAACATATGCATTTTTTAAATTGATTTATTTAGTTCTTTAACGCTTATGCCGGAGTGGGCTTTTAAAGAAATTGAAGATATTTGTTTCGACTTTTTATGGCGAGGAAAAGATAAAATTAAAAGAAACACATTATGTCTGGGTTATAAACAAGGGGAATTAAATACAGAGAGTGATGTGGGTCAAAAGACTGGTAAATGGTGACCAGAAAGTGAAATGGAAAATATATTTCAAATTTCTGCAAAGAACATTAGGTGGTAATTTAATTTTTTAATGTAATTTTACACCTGATATGATTAATATATAATAAATATCAAAGTACTACCAGGAAACGTTTAAGTATTTATTTTGATATAACTGTGTTCATCAAAAATGACATAAGTAATAAAAGAAATGATTTTTTTTTAATAACAGGTGTATTAAAAATGAAAGAAAAGCGTGTTTTCATGAAAATATTTTCTTTAAAAAAACATACAAACTGCACCATATTGTAGATGAACATGGTGAACTTATACTTATTTTAGATCTTTTGGTCTAAATGACGACGAAATAGTAACAATTAATGAAATATTTGCACACGTTCCTGTGGAATGGAAAGTTGAATTAAAAATAATACTTTAGTTGATGGTTTGAAGATTTGTTTTCTTTGAAAATGTTTTTCCGTTTGAGTCGGTTTGTTCAAAACAATTGTATAGATCATGTATAAAAAAAGATTGCCGACACTCCTGTCAGTTTTTACAATCTCGAATCGTCATATAACATGTCTGAAAAAGAAATCTAAATAGATTTTTATCGTCCAAGATTTTGCACACTAAATAATAAGCTAAGAGGGTTTCAATATAAATTATTATACAATATTATCTTTGTTAAACACCATTTATATAGGTTTCGATTTATATCGAGTAATGAATACTCTTTTTGCGGTAAAGATGAAGAAACTTGTAGACATATATTTTATCAATGTGAAATGGTTAAAGTATTGTGGAGATTGTGTAGCAATATATCAAAATTTCCGATTCTTAAAAGCTTTCAGTGGAAGGATATCCATGTTGGATTAGAATAGACAGCAAAAATAGACAATTATTAAATCTTTTTATCTTAACTCATCAATTTTTTTAATATATCACGGAAGAGGGAATCATAAACTACCAACTGCTGACGAGATACAAGTAAAGCTTTTTAAAAGTAAAGAAGAAGAAAAGAAAATTGCAACTATAAAAAGTGGGAACACCAAAAAAGCAATTAAAAGGATAAGGAAGGGATGGCTTCATCCAATTTGCACACGTTCGGGGTTGGCTGATCTGTCTATCACTATAGATTGTCCTCTTTTCTTTACTTTACATGTTACTTCTCTTTTCCTTTCTTTCTTTCTTTCTTTTTTCTCTCTCTCTTTCTTGCTTTCTTTCCTTCCTTCTGCTTTTTTTATTAGTTTTGTATTGTTTTTTTTTTTTTGTTTGTTTATACTGTCTAATTATTTTGTGTCTTGTTTGTGTGTGGGGGGGGGTCGGGTGTGAGAGCGATTTCTTTCTTTTGTGTGTGTGGGGAGTGAGCACTCGAACCTTTTGCCGTTTTTTTATATTATAAATTTCCTTAAGTTTTATTTATGTTGAGCAAGAAGTTTTCTGCATAACTATTGCATGATTTTGTGAATTTATATTGGTTATAAATGGTTAATATTTACTTTTGTTGTTATTGAATTTATCCACTGTATATGAATATGTTGATACTATGACATTGTGTACGACTATATGTATTATGGATAAATTATTTGTCTTTTTTTAACAGTGTTATGTTAATATTGATATTGTTATATTTTGCAATGTACCATCATTTTGATTTTGAACTGAATGATTAATAAATATTATTACAAAACAAAAAATATCAAGATTAACTGAGATTACTCAGAGCCAATATACTAATTATAAGAATATACTAAAAGGGGTCATCCGTAAACTGCTAAAAAGGCATATTACCATGATCAATTTAATGAATGCAAGAATGATCTTTAAAAACATGGAAATTTATCAATTCTACCTTCAATAATGGACCAAAGTTTTCAAAGATAAGTAAGCTAATGCATAAGTCAATTCAATTCAGTTCTTTGTTCCATTTCCATTCAAAACATAATACAAAGTCATGTAAATCAAGTAAAATTTTCATTTAATTTCATTTATTTCACATTAAAAACCAATACACACAATTACAAAAGAAAGAAAAGGAAATTACATTCAACAAAATCAAAATACGATGGAAAATAATGTGACCGGGGCTAGAAAAAGCAGAGCTTATCGAGTCTAGCCCCAGCAGAAAACCCGGGGGGGGGGCCACTTCCATTGACGAGTGGATACCATGCGCAACCATGCGGTATCAAAAAGCACCCTAAACACGTATTTTCCATAATTATTCTGAAAATGCACCCCTTAACAAGTATTGGCGTCTGAAACCCTACCCTTAACAAGTATTGGAAACAAAACGATACTCTTGGCAAGTATTCCCTTAAATGTACCCCTAAACAAGTACAGCGATATTGTATTGTTATGTCACGGGTCCGTCGGTCGTCGGTTTTACCTTTACAGTTTACACACGATTTGGTTTAGTACGGCCCCAGCTTTCACACCTCGCGCAAATTGGACTCTAAACACGTAGTGTTGGGGCAAAAAGGACATCCTTTATAAAACATTTTATAATTTTGTTTTATCATCCCCGCAAATTTGATCCTAAACACGTAGCTTTCCTAACGAAATAGATACTCTTTTTTCATTATTTTAGTGTTTTTGACACCCTTTAATATTACGTTACGAACGTAACGTGCCCTATCTTGAAAAAGACATCCTTTTTACGTGTTTTTGGGGTCGCGCATGGTATCCACTCGTCAATGTAAGTGCCCCCCCCCCCCCCCCGGGGCAGAAAAGGAGAATACGAGAAGGAAGGAGAGGCCCATCCCGGGAGCACGTACGGTCAGAGGCGTTAGGCAGAAGAGGGTCGGGACAGAAGCGGGTTAGGAATTCCCGATCGGATACGAGGAGCCGCGACCAGGGACGCCGCGACCGACCACACAGCCGGCCGCTCCGCTGACACGGCAAGAGAGCCCATCTCCCCAAGAACACCCGCACCAACACCCGTGCATCCACACAAATTACACTCACGTACAAAATCCACTCAACCCCACAACAACCAGCCACCAATGACGCACGCATCACCCCTACGTTTACTTACACGAAACTCTGAAACACATTCTTAGGGCTCACAGGCCTAGTTCATTTCCCATAGACTCGTGTGTTAAAGTGGCACTTAAAAAGAATTCATAAAAAATAAGGAGGAAATTCGAGGGTTGAATGTTCACTACCAGTGGATAGGATAAATGTCTGACATTACATATCTGACCAGAAAAGTGAACCTCGACCGGCTCATCTTAAAAATAAATCAGCATTTATGAAGACTACACCTGCCGGGACCAAATTCATCACTTGAGAGAGTAAAATGACCCTAATTCTTCCGCCAGTAAAAATATAGTTCCATAGTGGTGATATATCTTTCCAATTTGGAAAAAGTAAGTTCAGTAGGTACCCTCTCTAGAATCAGTGTTAGATTGTCAGTCATATTCATTCATTTTTGTCAATCAGCAATATCAAATTTAAAAATTGAGCAATGGGCTGGCTCGAATGAATATCTATGGCCTGCCAGTTGTGATTAGGCCCGTGCGACCCTTAAGAAAAAAAAGGAGATTGACCACTGATCTCTCCACTAACTGGATGGGAACAATAACGCTGATTGGCCTATTCCGTGTTGAAGCACCGGAAGTTGTACCTCCGCACGCCGAGTTTCCCCAAAAAGCCAAAATCGAAGTAGAGTCTAGATAGCGTTCACGGCAATAGTGTCAATAGATGTCAAAACTGATTCTCTTCAAACATCAGTGAGATGAACTTGTTATCAATGTGTGCAGTTAATATGTCTAGGAATGTAATTTTATTACGTAATGTTTTCATTATTTCAGTACAATGGTGACTGATATTTATCTACTTTTTGGAGGGGGACGCGGGGTTGGTTCTGACATTTTCCACGTGAAGTGCAGATGTAGATTTGTAATCATGTTTTCAACTGAGATTTTCCATTCTATAAGATCTGTTTGTACTTACAAATCATATAGTAAGATTTTTTTTTATTCCTACATGTAATTTGAATTTTGTCGGGGATGAGTTCCACATTATAATGAAATGTAACAAATATAAATATTTGCGTAAAGATTTTTTTGAAAAGATAATTACCTTCAATATTAGGTTTACTGAAATGGAGCGCCAGGAAAAATTTATCTACATCATGAAATTGGAAACTGAAGCCTTGATTAAATTGTTTTTTTCTTTTATCCAAAACATAATTGCTATTAGGGGTGATTTCTAAGTACTAAAAATATCAACCGGTAATATATTCGCAATATTTTTACACAATGAAGTTACATGTAATGCCATTCTTCTCATTCTTCCTCTCTTTCCCGCTCTCTCCATTTTCGAACTTCTTCCCTCTTTATTTCCCTTTCCTCTCTCACTTTCTTTATGTTTTCTTTATCTTTTCTTGGATATCAGTCTCTATATTCATTGTCAAAATATCTATCCGAATGATTTCTATGTTTATTGTGTATATTTGTATATAAGTTGTTTCTTCTTTTTTTTTCTTTTTTTTTTGACGAAATACTATTTTGTTTTTGTTTATTTGCTTATATTCCTTGCATTGTATATTTGTCTTGTATCATTTTGTACTTCTTGTTATGAACAAAATACTGGCAATTGCCAGTGAAGTTCTAATAAATTAATTTCAATTCAATAAATTCAATTCAATTCAATTCATGTAGCCAACTGGGGGATGACAAGGCAAATGATCACTCATATAGAAATAATATTTCTTGCTCTGAACTACAATTGAGCAATGAGCAATAGTTTTATCCGTCCATAGTTTGTCTTTCAACCATTGGAGTGTTGTCAAATAGCAAGTGTCAGTATTGATTGTTATAAAAAAAAAACATATTAGAATTTTTAGATTAAGATTGGGGTCTATGTTCGAACTGGTGTTTGAAGCAAAAATGAGAAGTGTGTCTGTGTGAGGGTGTGTTGAGGGTGTGTGTGGAGGTGTGCATGGGTGCGTGTATTTGTGAAGGGGGTGCATGGGGAGAGTTGGAGAGACAGAGTTTACAGCAGGAGTGATGTTGTGCAAGAATGGAATGGCAGATTTAACTACGAACCATTGGCGGCGGAAGCCCACATATTTATGGTTGGACATAATAAAAAAAATTGACAAGCAAAAAAAAGTGGGGTTATCAACCAAAAAGTTAGGGGGGACGCAAGAAAAATAATCTGACAAGCAAAAAAAAAGGTTATCAAACAAAAATTTAGGGGGGATGCAAACAAAAGAAATAATCTGACAAGCAAAAAAAAGGGGTTATCAACCAGAATTTTAGGGGGGACCACAACAATTTTAGGGACGTCCATGCACCTGAATTTAGGGGGGAAGCAGGAAACAAAATTGACAAGCAAAAAAAAAAAAAAAAAGGATATCAACATAGATTTTAGGGGGTCCGTCCCCCACTTAAAATTTAGGGGGGACAGGACCCCCGCTTCCTCCGCCTATGCTACGAACAAACTGGGGAGAGGATAATTGAAGAGGGTGGGTGTGACGGAGGGAAATACACTCTTAAAGGGCGAGTCCACCTCATGGAAAAGATTATTTGAATACAGAGAAAAACCACACAATAATGCTGAAAATTTTATCAAAATCGGAAGTAAAATATGAAAGTTACGACATTTTAAAGTTTCACTTAAGCGATGAAATTTTCAGTGTTATGCTTGTTTGATTTTTCTCTATTTATTCAAATCAACTTTATTTTGGGTCGGACTTGTTCTTTAGATAAAAAGGGGCTTCAAGCCCAGTGTTATAAGCCTGCATAACCTAGAAAGTCCTCGCCCTATCCCTAAGATGTTATTTGGCAATGCCTCCAAAATACCCCGAGACAAGTCAAGGATTTCATCCATTCTTCCTCAGGTGAGAAAAACACCAACCCCTTCAAAATTATGTTTCCGAAATGTACTGGGAAAGTACCATGGTTTCAAGAAAATTGAGGATTCTGGCACCTTAAATATATGAAGTTTTGTATGAAAAGCAATGAGAGCTTCAGGGTGCAGACAGCTAGCGTACCGCTCCAATGCACAATATGCAGTGGAGCGATCGCGTTCCTTTTGGGGGAACTGGTATGGCGGACAATAGAAGTCGCGGGCTTCAAACAAAGGACCGGCCCAGCATATCCAGTTAGTTAGTGGAGAGATCAGTGAGATGGACTCGCTCGCCACGCCAGCGAAGCCACCAGCCCATGCCCCGCCCCCTCCTCAGCCTTGACCGGGACCAACTAAGCTCCCGGAGTAGCTCTCTCCAGTGAACAATTTAAAATCGACCTAATGGAAAGTAAGGGGAGGACAGAAAAAAGGGAACTAAAACGAGTTACACACTGATTTTGATTAACGATTATTTAGAATTGCACAGATACCTTTTGTATTTCATCTTAAAGTGCCGTAATGATGGACTTTGTTTGATGTTATCATCTAAAGCAGACCATACTAGATAGCCCTGATACTTCACACGTCTCTGTCCTGTAGTGGTCCTAAAATATATGCTATGTAATTTCTTTGAGTTACAAGTATTATGACAGTCGACATCACTGTTGCATTTAAACCCATTTTGGAGTGATTTTGGTAGTAATCCCTTTTCAGACCTGTACATGAATTCTCCAATTTGTAACTTACACAATTCGTATATAGTTAGTACTCTAAATTGTTTAAAAAGGTCTTTTGTGTGAGCCAGATAATGAGTTTTACCAATTATACGTAATGCACGCTTTTGCAACAGATATAATCGATTTAACAATGTATTTAATGCGTTCATCCAAAGCATATAAAGCATTAAGCACCAAAGAGGGAATGACAAGACATAGAAGACAAGACAAAACAAGAGACAGGACAGTACAAGACAAGATAAGAACATAATAAGTAAATTTTAAAAGAGGGAGGAAAAGTCAGGATGGGAAAGGGCTTACCACAAACTAGCTTGATCTGGTGAAAAAACAAAAGATTATATAACTGGACAATATAAGATGAAAAAAAAAACGAAAAAAAAAGAAAAATGTAAGGATGATAATCAAGATAATGAAGTGTTAGTTCCGTTGCGAAGAATTATAGGAATGAAGCAGGATAAGTTTGAGTTTAAGTTTGAATGTATCTAAAGAGACACTGTCTTTAACATTATTAGATAGGGAGTTCCAGAATTTAGGACCGTTGAATAGGAATGTATTTTTGGCCAGTAAAGTTCTGTTAAGTGGTATACATGAAGTTCGTCAGAGTGTCTCGTGGGGTAGTTATGATAAAATTGATTTTTAGGGAACATGGCATCAAAAATATAGGGAGGTGCATTGTTATTATAACTATACATAAAGTGCCCTAACTGTAGTAATACAGGTCTTTGACTTTCAACACTTTACTTTCTAGAAAAAGTGAGTCCGTATTAGAACGGAAAGCTCTACTATAAATAATACGAAGTGATTTCTTCTGCAAAAGTAACAATTTTTGGGTATTACCCCAAATAAGAATCCTGTAGTTAAAAAAATAAGACAAAATTAAGGATGAGTAAAGCATGATTAATGATGTGGAGGGAATGCTAAATTTTAGCCTATTAATAATACCTATATTTCGTAAAATTATTGTTGATATATTTTCAATATGAATTTTCCAAGAAAGTTTGCTATCAACTGTTATTCCAAGAAATTTGGTGTACGGTACCATTTCTAATGGGGTACTATCAAACATAATGTTCATCGGTAACCTATCTATGGAAATACTAAATAACATGTGTTTTGTTTTGTTAATGTTCAAAGATAATTGATTGGCTCTTATCCATTCAGTAACATTAATAAGTTCAGAATTGATAACATCAATTAAAGTTTGTGGATTCTGATGAGAAAAAAAATGAGGTCGAATCATTTGCAAAAACAAGATAAGGGACAAGATTTTGGATAATCTGCAGAAATCATATTTATAAATTGCGAAAAGAAGCGGGTCCATTAAGCTACCCTGAGGGACTCCACAGTTAACATATTTCAAATTGGAGTTGTAATCTATAAAAAAAAAAACATATTGCTCTGTTAAATAAGTAGCTTCTAAACCACTCCAAGGCCTTCTAGTCAGTTTCACTATGTAGCTTCGCCGGATTTTTGGGGGGAGAAATTGAAAACTATACATTTTTGGAAAGGTTATTGTATAAGGAATCAAAATAAAAATGTTTCTATTTGCCCCGATACCTATATGGCCGCCATCTTGGATTTCTTTTACAAAATGGCCGCCAAAAACAGGGTTTTCGACAATATATCGGCTTTTAAGTAACCTAGAATCATGAATGTGGCATCTAAACCACTATTTATGGGGTCAAGGAATCTATAGGTATCAAAACAATCAACTTTTATCAAGAAAGAAAATCATTTTAATGATATATTTTGTCCTTTCCTATGTATTTCCAGACTCAAACACACACTCATTAAAGTCAAAATTAAGTGTTGCAAATTAAGCGACCTGAACATACCTTTCAGTAAGGGAAAATTTAAACTGATGTGTCAAACACGCTTTTTATAACCATTTAACATGTGTTTCATGTCACATGAGAAAGGTCAAAGGTCACGTAGGGTCGATGAACTTTGACTATGTTTGGGTATCAACTTGAAATCTTAACCAATGTTAAGTGTTTGAAAGGTCACCATAACCTAGAGAGGAATAAGGGTAAAAAAGACAGTATCAATGATTATGTTGCATCAGCTTGAGGTCACATGATCAAGGTCAAAGGTCACTTAGGGTTTACGCAATTTCACCATGTTGTTGTGTCACTAATTAAAAAATAAAACTTACGCAAGGTTACGATTTATCTTGCAGATAATGGTAATCAAGTAGGCCATCAGTAAATCGACGAATGACTTACGGGTTACTAGGCGAAGGTCAAAGGTCAATCGGGGGTCAGCTCAATTAAAATAATTTAAAAACGGTTAGGATTTTACTTTTTTTTAGACCATTTTTTGTATTATTAGTCAAGATAAACATGCATATAACGGTTATAAGATATCAGAAATGAGATAAGAATACATGAGATTAATTTCATGTTACTGGTACAAGGTCAAAGGTCATGTCAGATCAATTTACTTGGATAAGTATTAATATTTTGTTAATAACCTGAAAATACTTAATAACAATAAATGAAACCGGTTTGCATCAACCGATATATTGGATATCACAAATGATATGAATTGAAAAGAATCTTTTAAGTCAAGGTCAAAGTAACTTTATTTTCCAATAAATGGGGTTTTCTCTTTTCTTAAAAGAAAATAAATATTCATCTTACAAGTAGGGTAATTCTTTTCAAAGTCATTGCTACTGATACGTGTTTATTGGATTGTGTAGGCAAGCGATCTATCAGAATTTAACTTAGTTTAAGTTGACAACAATTTATTGACATCAAATGACCATTGATCTTCTTTAAGTAATAATTGACCAGACAAGTCAGTCGATTTGGTGACATGCCTACGTGATAATTATTATGTGTAATATTCATGAAATATGTCCTTGTACTTTCAGAGTTGTGATGACATTTCAAAAACTAATCCTTGGTTAAGATTGAAATGTTGATACCACAACATGATATGGGTAATAAAGTATCACTAATCTGCTTCCTTGAGTTTCAGGCTGTCACATGATCAAGGCCAAAGATCATTTAGGGTTAATGAACTTTGACCATGTTTGTGGTATCAACATTAGAGTCTTAACCAATGTGAGGTTTTAAAGTGTCAACATAACTTTGAAAGTGGAAAGACATATTTCATGACAAAAGGTTATCAAGTAAATTGATGAGTGAAATTTCAGGTCAGTAGGAGGTCAAAGATTATTTTGGGGAATATTTTTTCAACTTAAAAAAAGTTGGAACGCTTCTGGCAGCATCACCTGCACTAAATAATTCAACATAGCACCACTGCTGACTTAAGAAAACAAATACCATTCATGTAAGATGAATGATTTTTCAAAAAGAGAAAAGAAACTTCATCTTACATCCAAACTTCATTGACCTAAAGTGACCTTTTACCATGAATGAAAAAAATTCCTTTCATTTGATAACACTTGTGATCAAAAAACGATCTTATAAAAGTTTCATTTACTGTGATGAAGTATTTAAAGATTATGAGCAAAATGTACATTCTTATCCAAATTAATAGATCTGAAATGTCCCTTGACCTTGACCAAGTAACCTGAAATCATAGTAATTGAATTCCAGATACCTGTTTTTATAGACATCTTAAACTCAATATTGATTGATAATTTCAAACTTGTTTAAAATATACAATCTAATCTAATCTTTTTTTACTTTTTTTCAATGTTGACCCCCTATTGACCACTGACCTTCACATGGAGAACTGAAAGTCATTTTTTTTCATTTGCTGATACTTGATGAACATTATATGGAAGTTTTATAGAATAGGGACTCGCAAATATTAGGCCTAGCTTGATAAATCATATTCTTAGCAATGCCTAAGTTTTAGGTAGAGAAATCACAACATGGTCAAAGTGCATTAACCCTAATGACCCTTGACCTTGATCATGTGACTTGAAACTCATGCAATATGATCTATGATACTTTATTACCCATATCCTCTCTAGGTTATTATGACCTTTCAAAAATTTAACCTAGGTTAAGATTTACCCAAACATGGTCAAAATTCAGTGACCCTAAGTGACCTTTTACCTTGATCACGTAGCCGGAAACACATGAAAAATGAGTAGAAAAAACATGTATGACGCACTGGTTCAACATCTCCCTTATTGAAAGGTATGTTCATGTGGCTTAATTTGGAATACTTTATTTGGACTTTAATTTGAGTTCGAGTCTGGAAATACGTTAAAAAAGCGAGAAAACATCATGAAAATGATTTTATTTCTTGAATAAAGTAGATTATTTTGTTTTTTATAACAATAGATTCCTTGACCTCAGAAATGGTGGTCTAGGTGTCAAAATCATGATTTTAGGTTACTTGGAAGCTGAGATATTGTCGAAAACCCTGTTTTTGGCGTCCATTTCGAAAAATCCAAGATGGCGGCCACTAAGGTCACGGTGCAAATGGAAATATTGTTTTTCTGAATCCTCATACAACAACCTTTCAAAAAATGTATAGTTTTCAATTTCTCAAAAAAAATCCGGCGAAAGCCCAGATATTTTTAATAATAATAATAATAATGGATATTCAGAGGCGCTAAAAACAAAAAGTACCATAGCGCGTACAATGTATGAATAATAATTTAACAACTACAATATTCAAGATAAAAAGGGAAATTAATTATTGAGGAAAAAGGTATGTCTTAAGGGAAGATTTGAAGCCAAGAACACTGGAAGCATTTCTTATTGAAAGAGGGATAGCATTCCAAGTCTTGGCAGCTGCTACAGCAAAACGTTTTTCGGCAGAGGAGAGTTTTGACAAGGGAATGCAAAGTCTGCATGTGTCGGTGATTGAACGAAGATTTTTAAGTAGGATTTCATGATTGATGGTATCGAAAGCCTTGGAGCAGTCCAGGAAAATGCCCACAAGGTAAACATGCCCACATCAGATAAAATATTATGCGTTGACAAAAAATTTTGTTCTAACGTATACTATTCTTTTAAGGATCTTAAAAAATGTGGACAAAAGAGAAATAGGTCGGTAATTACCGACATCCAAATTATCAACTTTTTAAAATGAAGGAATTACTTTGGCTATCTTCATTTGATTTGAAAATGTTCCAGTTTCTAAGGAAAGATTGAATATCTGCACCAACGGGGCAACGATATAATTTATTACGGATTTTAAAATGAAATTATTAATATCATCAAAGCCAAGGCTTTTTTTATTTTTCAAATCAGATACAATATTAATAACTTCTTGATTATATGTTGGAACAAAAAAATATTGAATTTGGGTTAGGCGGGCCGAGATAGTCCGAAAACCTTTTCGTCGCGGGAAGAATATCTTTAGCCAGATTTGCGCCAATAGAAGAGAAATGGTTATTATAATTTTTTGAAAGGTTGTCAGCATCATTAACAATAACATTATTAATCTAATTTTGGAAATATTTGATTTATTATTGGATAAGTTCATGGTCTGTTTTAGAACCTTCCATTAATTTTGCATGTCGTGTTTATATTTATATTCAATGAAATCAAATTTGCTGCTTTTCTTTATCAAAGAAACCCAGGCATATTGTTTGGATTGTAAATTTTCATTTAATATTTACCAACAGCATGTTGATGTTTTATAAAATTGGTTAGATCGGAGAAAAAAGGAGAAAGGAAAAAAAATCTCAAGGGGGAGCATGGCATTTGAATCCCCTTCATGTTTCTTAACAATATCATCATTTCAATGCCATGGCTAGATACAAAGAGAAGCGTGTAAAATCCATTGTTCTCTGTATCTTTTTCTAAAAAATTACCTGCTTAATGTAATCTCTGAATTGGTAACCACTTTATAAAAAATTTTGTAATTTTTTATCGTTCGATCACCTATAGGCTCTTTACAATTAAAACGTAATACTGAATGAAGCTCAGATGTATTCATGTGGTTATTGAACCTTCCTTGATCACCTTCTCAACTATTTTAATCGATGTTATCCATTTGTTTTGACTAAGCAATGGATTATTGTTCATGATACCAACTATGTTAAACGATTAGTAGTCCAATTGTGTGACAATCATTGAATTCTTGTGGTTAATTCCGTTGTTCATGCATCTCTCTTTTATGAGGCGCCGAATGTACCAATATTATATAGAACAATTATTTGTTATATAATCATTATTTATTAAATAATAACTATTATTTATAAATAATTTACATTTTATTTGTAAATAACTACTTTTATATAAAATATCATTTCTAATTATTTATATATAATTCCAAGTAATACTTCATTATTTGTAAATAATAATAGTTCGACATTCCATTATTTATAAATAATATTAATTTGTTTTTCATTATTTATAAATAATGATTATTTGTTTTTCATTATTTATAAATAATGATTATTTGTTTTTCATTATTTACAAATAATGATTATTTGTTTTTCATTATTTACAAATAATGATTATTTGTTTTTCATTATTTATAAATAATGATTATTTGTTTTCATTATTTACAAATAATGATTATTTGTTTTTCATTATTTACAAATAATGATTATTTGTTTTTCATTATTTATAAATAATAATTATTTGTTTTTCATTATTTATAAATAATGATTATTTGTTTTTCATTATTTATAAATAATGATTATTTGTTTTTATATTATTTATAAATAATTGGTCTTGTTTCTGGTGGTTGTTACTGGTCTCACTGGTCTTCATACTGGTATCCAATTCAAGCTGGTTTTTACTGGTATTTTCTACTGGTCCTCAAACTGGTCGAACTGGTCCTCGTACTGGGGAGCGTTTCATGAAAGGACTTGTCGGACGTTTTATCCGACAAGTACTGTTTTATCCGACAATTACCATAGTAACAGTACCCATCAGCCAATCAGAATGAAGGGAAGATGTCAGATCTGACAACTTGTCAGACAAAATTGTTGATGAAACGCTCCCCAGGTCTTACTGGATCAATTTATTACATGCATTTGGTTTGTTATATACCATTGTCAGTGAAATGTGATGGAAAAGATGGTTAGTAAATTATTTTTTCTGCTGTTATTTTAAATGTGATATATGAAATTACACATTTTCATTGTGAATTAGTTCACACACTTATTTGGAAAGTTTTTAAACAACAATGAGTGCCATTGCAAGGATATTCCATTCTAAATCCTGATTTTTCTTTTTAAAATACGAAATATGCAAATGAGGTTAACCACGTGATCAGCATCATCAGAATTACTGGTATTACTGGTCTTGACCAGTTTAATTTCAAACAATGAATTACTTTAGACCAGTTGACTATATCAGAGGAATATATCTTGCTTTGATCTTAATCATAATTAAAGGAAATAATTATTTTAATGATAATGTTAATACTTGATAATTATGATAATATTAATAATTATTATTACAATATCGATAACAATGATAACAGTAATAAGAATGATGACAACAATGATCATAATAATAATAATAATACTAATTATGATAATTATAAGAAGAATGGTGATAACAATGATAACGATAATAACTTTCTCTGAATTGCAAAATTCATTTTCCATAATTCGTCAAATGATCTGACTTGAAATAAAGTCATTATTTATTGGACCAGTAACACCAGTTTGATGAAAAACAATTTAATTGGTATTACTACTTTGCTTCAACTGGAATGCAATTGTTTGAACTGGTCTTTGAACTGGTCTCCAGTTGATTTTTACTGGTCCAGTTAAAAATCAACTGGTCCAGTAAACATAATACTGGAAACCAGTAAAAATCTACTGGAAACCATTTATTGGACCAGAAACACCAGTTTGATGAAAAACAATTTAACTGGTATTACTAATTTCTTCAACTGGAATGCAATTGTTGGAACTGGTCTCCAGTTTATTTTTACTGGTCCAGTTAAAAATCAACTGGCCCAGTAAAAATATACTGGAAACCAGTAAAATTCTACTGGAAACCAGTAAAAAAAATTACTGGTCTTACTGGTTTTTCCTTCTGGGAACTTATTTTTCTATTGAAAATTATCACAAAATTCACCAAAAGTGTGCACGAAAGCCTTCGTATTTCACTTGTAAAACTCAAAAAAGTGCCCAAATGACAAGCTTGGTCGCTTCGCTGTGTCGCTTTCAACTTGAGAACGTTTACGCGTCTGCTAGCTTCCCCCCCCCCCCTCCTCCGAAAGAAATTCTGTATACGGCCATGCTCTAAAGAGCCTGGCACATTGATTTATGTATACTTTCATTTTCATTATCAACATGGCCTTACGCAGAATTTTTTCCAGGGGGGCCGGAGCATGACGCGCGTAAACTTTCTCAAAAAAATCTTGAAAGCGAGACAGCCACGGGACCAAGCCCAAATGACAAGCTTGGTCGCTTCGCTGTCTCGCTTTCAACTTGAGAACGTTTACGCGCGTCTGCCCCCACCCCCCGAAAGAAATTCTGTGAACGGCCATGCTCAAGAGAGCATATGGCACATTGATTTATATGTACTTTTCATTTTCATTATTTTTATCACATTATCATCATGGCCTTACACATAATTTTTACCGGGGGGGGGAGCAGCTAGGACGCGCGTAAAGTTTCTCAAAAAAATCTTGAAAGTGAGACAGCGACGCGACCAAGCTCAAATGACAAGCTTGGTCGCTTCGCTTTTTCAAGATTTTTATGAGAAAGTTTACGCGCGTCCTGCTCCCCCCACCCCCCCCCCCGGAAAAAATTTTGCGTAAGGCCATGATGATAATGAGATAAAAATAATGAAAATGAAGTATACATAAATCAATGTGCCAGGCTCTTTAGAGCATGGCCGTATACAGAATTTCTTTCGGAGGAGGGGGGGGGGGGGAAGCAGACGCGTAAACTTTCTCAAGTTGAAAGCGACACAGCGAAGCGACCAAGCTTGTCATTTGGGCACTTTTTGGAGTTTTAAAAGTGAAATACGAAGGCTTTCGTGCACACTTTTGGTGAATTTTGTGATAATTTTCAATAGAAAATAAGTTTTTAAAAATGTAGGGGTCATCATGCCCCCGTATTGTCGTTGCGAGCATTTTGGGGCCAGGGTGAAATCGCCCCAAACGCCTCAAACAGACACTCCAAAATGTATTTGAAGTGCATTATTAGAACTGAAACTTTTCTCTACACCAGGAAAAATTAACTTAACAAAAAAAGCAACAAGAAATATTTATGAAAGATAGAAGGGCCTGTACAAGTACACTGATATTTCACTCTCTCAGCTCATATGCACTTGATCGACTTCCATCGAGGATTCGGGCTAAATTCCGCCCGCCACTTCCGGGGACCAACCAACGTAGTATTTCGATGAAGAGCACTCCGTCGATTCACCGGTTGTCCCTACGATACACGCGCGCCTATGGGGATTGTGAACTGTAGGAAAAATCGTCTAAAATTACACTTTTTGATATTTCTACGAAGACGAAGTTATATAGAAAATGAAGAATATTACAATCAGACCATATCCCTAGAAAATTGCTTCAAGAAATGTCATTATGAAGAGGAAATGGACAAAAATTTGTGAAGAAAAATCACGAAAAAGGAAATCGCCTCATGAATATTCATATCATGGGCGGTCCCACATTTGCATGTTATAGCGAGTTTTCCATTATTTAATAAATAATGGCATTATTTAATAAATAATGGTTATTTGTATATAAATAATGATTATTTGTATATAATGGCAAACTGCAAAAAATTTTTATAAATAATGATTATTTATAAATAATGGGATATTGAAACTAAATTATTATTTATGAATAATGAAGTAGACGTTTTCATTATTTAACAAATAATCTTTATTTATAAATAATGGAAAACTCAAACATTAAATAATGATTATTTATAAATAATGAGAATAATGGTGCACTCGAAAAAATTATTTATAAATAATGAAGTAGACGTTTTCATTATTTAACAAATAATCATTATTTATGAATAATGGAAAACTCAACAAATTATTTATAATTAAAGAAATGTGCACTGGCATTGATAATAAATAATTATTATTTACAAATAATAGAAAACTTATTTATAAATAACGGAAAAACGAATTGCAATTATTTATAAATAATGAAGTATGTAGTGTCATTATTTATAAATAATGAAGTATGTAGTGTCATTATTTATAAATAATGAAGTATGTAGTGTCATTATTTATGAATAATATCAAAACAAATAATCATTATTTATAAATAATGAAAAACAAATAATCATTATTTGTAAATAATGAAAAACAAATAATCATTATTTGTAAATAATGAAAAACAAATAATCATTATTTGTAAATAATGAAAAACAAATAATCATTATTTATAAATAATGAAAAACAAATAATCATTATTTATAAATAATGAAAAACAAATAATCATTATTTATAAATAATGGAATGTCGAACTATTATTTTTTACAAATAATGAAGTATTACTTGGAATTATATATAAATAATTAGAAATGATATTTTATATAATAGTAGTTATTTACAAATAAAATGTAAATTATATATGAATAATAGTTATTATTTAATAAATAATGATTATATAACAAATAATTGTTCTATATAATATTGGTACATTCGGCGCCTCATAGTGCACTGTTCAGAGAAGGCGTGGCAACTCCGACATGTATGACTATCACGAATATATGCTCGCCAAAGCAGGAGTAAAGTGATTATTCGATAGGCCTACCCTGGGCATGAATCTGCTATTTAAAATTGATTGATACAATATGATTTTTTTTTCAATCGTTTGCTAGACTTGTACCTAACTTTTGTATTAAATATCCCTCACATCATCTTAAGGCATATTTCTGGGTATACTCTTAATTCATTTTCATATGACCGCTTATTATTATTTTTTATGTGTAATGATTTCAAATCTTATATGTACTTGGGTGGTTGAGCTCTGCTCTACTCTTCCAATGATATGTTTTTGCTGACCAAGATGGGTCTTGTTCTTTTTGTACATGTAATATATATTGATATTGACTGCACATTTGCACCACAGTCACGCATGAACACCCATTCAATCACTAGCAAACGCACCTACACCACAAGCACCCTTGCAGTTGACCCCTTAGGTACTTTACATTTCCCTCTCTTTTATTCTTGATAATTACGGTTACACTTCGTAATTCCGAAGGTTCGTAATTCCGAAGGTTCTTTATTCCGAAGGTTCGTAATTCCGAAACACGTAAATTGCCTATACCTCGATGTTCGTTAATCCGTAAACGTAAAAGGGTTCGTTAATCCGAACATTTGTGGCGTTATTCCGAAGGTTCGTTATTCCGAAGGTTCGATAATCCGAAAACGAAATAAGGTTCTTTGTTCCGAAGGTTCGTTAGTCCAAAAACGAAATAAGGCTCGTTAATCATTAGTTTTCGGACTAACGAACCTTCGGAATTACGAACCTCATTTCGTTTTCGGACTAACGAACCTTCGGAATTACGAACCTTCGGAAATACGAACCTTCGGAATAACGAACCTTCGGAATATCCGAACCTTCGGAATAACGAAGCTTCGGAATTACGGTTGTATGCGATAATTACATAGAAAATTCACATGACAGCAAATACTATACACCTCAAGAATTTAATAACATGTCTGATAGTAATTCCGATCATATTTCCCTTTTACATGCAAATTTAAGAAGTCTCAATAGAAACTTCGAATATTTTGAAAATCTCTTACACACATTAAATAATTTCAAATTTTCTGTTATAGGTATTAGCGAGACATGGTTGCATGATAATTCCCCAGATTTGTTTAATTTACCAAATTATAAGTTGATAAGGGCAGACCGCAAAGGAAAAAGAGGCGGTGGCGTGGCCTTCTATATTATTGATAAACTGAAATTTAAGATCCGTTCCGATGTAAAACTCTTACATGCAGAGTCTTTGTTCATTGAAATTGAAAACACAGGATTTAAAAATATCATCATAGGTTTGATTTATAGACCACCAGGCTCTAATTTTGATTTGTTTTATGAGGAACTAGAGCAATATTTATATGCAATAGGTAATGAAAATAAACATACTTTTATTCTTGGTGATTTTAATATCAATTTCCTACCTTCAGTCGACAATAATTACTCAATCAATTTTATGAAACTAATGTACTCATTCGGCCTTCATTCATTCATCAATAAATCCACTAGAATCAACCCAAATTCATCTACTCAAATTGACAATATTTTTTCCAACGTACATAGCAACATGAATAATAAAATGATAGGAGGAATTCTTTGCTCTGAAGTTTCAGACCACCTACCAATATTTTTAACTTGTGAATTGAAATTACCGTGCCCCAAATCATTTAACCAACGCTCATATCGAAAAGAATCTAAACGTAATATTGAATTAATGAAGCAAGACTTATTACTTGAGGGGTGGGAGGATGTCTATAATGAAACTGACGCAAACACATCGTATAATCTCCTAAATAATAAATTACAACATTATTATGAAAAGAATATTCCCATAGGAAAAGTAAAAAATAATCGAAAAACACCCAAACAACCCTGGATAACAAAAGGTTTATTAAAATCGATACAGACACGTAATTGCCTTTACAAGTCACATTTACGCAATCCTACTGAAGCCAATTAAAAAAATACAAAGTATATCGCAACAAGTTAACAAAATTAATTCATTTATCACGTAAAATGTATTATACTAATAGAATAAAAGATGCCAGTTCAAATACTTATACTACCTGGAAAATCGTCAAAGAAGTAATGGGAACAAATGCAGATCCCCCACCTACCGATAATATGACTTTAAATGGTTCCAAAGTTGACTCTTCCCTTCATGCAAACTCATTCAATTCATTTTCACAAATATCGGACCCGAACTTGCAAGCAAGATCAATAGCCAAAATGCGCATTTCACGGATTATCTCCCCGAACCTAATCCACATTCATTTTTCTTGAACCCTACGAACCCCACAGAAATTCTCAACATAACACGGTCTCTTAGTAGCTTAAAATCTCATGGGCATGATAAAATTAGTATGTCTCTTTTAAAAGAAATAATTCACCCGCTTGCAAACCCTCTTAGTCATGTTTTTAATAAATCTCTATCACAAGGTATATTTCCTGACTTATTCAAAATCGCCAAAGTCAATCCAATCTTAAAAAAAGACAATCCTCATGAAATAAGCAATTATCGCCCTATATCTCTACTCCCTAGTATATCCAAAATCCTCGAGAAAATAGTATATAATAAACTTTATGAATTCATCAACAAACACAATTTATTAATTTCTAATCAATATGGCTTCAGAAAAAATTATTCAACAAACTTGGCTTTAATTCAAATTTACGATAAAATAACAAACGCCATAGCTGACAAAGAGCATGTCATTGATATATTTTGTGACCTCAGTAAGGCGTTCGATACACTTAATCATAATATTTTACTTTCGAAACTTAATTATTATGGTATACGAGGTCAATCACTCCTTTGGTTTAAAGATTATTTAATAAATCGAAAACAATATGTCACATTTAATGGCAACGATTCTAGTTCACTTTCAGTTCAATGTGGTGTCCCTCAAGGCTCCATTCTAGGCCCGCTTTTATTTTTATTATATGTCAATGATATTATCAACACATCTTCCATTTTATCATTTGTATTATTTGCTGACGACACAAATATCTTTTTTTCTCATAAAAATATAACTTCCCTAAACAACATATTAAATCTTGAATTAATTAAAGTTTCACAGTGGTTTAAAGTAAACGAACTATCCTTGAACTAAAAAAAGACCCACTTCATCCATTTTAAACATTCTTATATTACCGATTCACTTACAGATTGACGGTACACCATTAGAGCGGAAGACTCACTCTAGATTTTTAGGCGTCATCATAGATCAAGCTTTGTCTTGGAATGAACATCTGCACCATATCATTATATGTATCTCGAAAAATATTGGAATAATTTCCAAGTTGAAATTTATTTTACCTCATAAAACTCTATTTCTATTGTATAATTCGTTAATACTCCCGTATATAACATATTGTAACGTTGTTTGAGCTAATTGTGGTTCCACAAAACTTACTTCTATTTCTAAATTACAAAAAAGAGCAATTCGCATTTGTACAGGATCACATTATTTGGCTCACACCGATCCTTTATTTTTTAAACAAAAGACATTAAAAATTGCCGACTTATATACTATTCAAATAGCTATAAGTATGTTTAAATATATTAACAATCTGCTCCCTTCGTCTTTTGATAACATGTTTAGATTTAATAGTTCTGTCCATACTTACCCAACGCGCATATCCGGAAACTTTCATCTCTCTAACCCCAGACTGTTAATTGCCTCTAAATCAATTCGGCATCATTCATGGTCCAGACATTTGGAATGATCTTCCAAACAATATTAAAACTTGTTCAACCATATACTCATAAAAAGCCACTCTAAAGAAACTATCATTCAATCTTATCAACCCCTCGCTCCAAATTGAAACATTCACTCAAATATCCACATTCGCTATTCAATATTCTGATTTTACTCAACTGCTATACACAGCACCTGCACCTGCAATGCACCCACTTGACCAGTAAATATCAATCTAAGTCACAAATCTTTTTATGAGGCCGCCATCAATTCAAGCCTAACCGCTCACGATGGCGGTCTCCTGCGTTCATTTATTACATTATATATCTATGTTTACATTTATAAAAGATTAATTTATACTCACACCCTTATTTGTATTTATCATGTAATATGACTACATTATTTATATTGTGAATTATTTTGTATATTGTAATTGTAAATATTTTTGTATTGTGTTTTTGAACGCAGAAATAAATGCAAGCAAGCAAACAAATATAGGGCCAACTGCCTCGCAAAGTAATTATTCTTTTCAATGCGTAATATTTTAGTGAGTTTATTCTTTATTTTTCTGTACCTTTCATTTTGAATTTAATAAAATAAGTTATTTTTTATATTAATCAAACGTAAGATAGATGGCGGTATCCAGGGTGATTCAGGAATCGCTTTGTATGTACTACGCTTATCCTTTTTAACGGCATATGCAGGTCTAATTTCTCATTAATTATATTCATAAAAAGGTCAAAGGACGCATTAACATCTTCAGAATTGTATACAACTGACTAGTCGACATTATCCTAAAAGGCACCCAAACTGGTACGTACGTAGGTCTGCGTCTTCGTTGTTGGGAGTGTATCGGTCTAGTTGGGCGTCTTAATGAAAAATTAGTAAGAATCGGGAAATTGTCCGTTATGTCAGAAGTATTATAGAAGAATCGCGAGGGGGGAGAATGTTACAGAAAATATTGTCAATAAGTGTAGCAGTTTCATTAACTACACAAGTAGGTTTAGAAATCAGTGGCAAGAAGGAGGCAGAAAAAAAATATATAAGATTTATTGTTGTGTTTCAATAAATCAATGTTAAAATCACCGCTAGATACAACATCCTTCGAGAGCTGGATTATTTGTTGTTTCGGAAAGGTAAGTTAGAAAGTCATTCGTATTTGACTTTGGGAGTCTATAAACTACACCAATAATCATATTTTTGCTACCAGGAATATCAATTTCAATAAATAGAGATTTCACAGTGGGGTTCATGGAGTTGAAATAATCACAAACCGTATAGTCATGTGAAATAAAGAACGCTACCCCCCCCCCCCCCACCAGGTCTGTCTTCTCGGTTATTTTTCACGAAATCATATCCGTTTAGTGAAAATGGATGGCGAGAATCACACGATAGCCATGTCTCGGTGGGGCCAATTCAAGAAAAGGGGCATTTTTTTAATTGGAAGAGTTATTCAAAAGGAACTGAAGTTCATCAAAATATTTATTCAAATTTCTTATATTGACATGCATTATACAGAATTTTCAAATGACACCAAAATGCTGGAAAATTGTTCATGCTTGAGTGAGCACTGCCCACTGAAACAAAGGGTATGAAAATTAGGGTGGGCTGGAATTAGCCTTCCAATTTATGATAGTTTTTAAGAGGCAAATCCTTTCGAACTAGCAAAGTTAAGGGCGTTGTGATAAATTAATGATCAACCGTGACCAGTTTTGGTTGCTTATGCAAATTTTATAAATTATTAAATTGAACTTTAATGCCTGAGTGAACACAGCATTTCAACTTTATCATCTCTTTTTGGGCAGCATTTCAACTTTATCATCTCTTTTTTGGCAGCATTTCAACTTTATCATGTGGATCTCAGCAGTGTGTTCATGGGAGTCGGGAGAATAGGGGGTGAGAAGTAGGTTGATAGAATAAGGGTCAACAGAACATTCAGCCCCCGACCCCTCCCTCTTTCCCGCCCTCCCCTCCTGTTGAGAGACTGATGGCTATTGTCATGTACACGTGAAGTCCAGAGCGGAATGTTGATTAATGATTAATTCTGAATTGGGGCATCAACTTTTTCCTATCAATCATTTCAACAATTTATCAGTAAATCAACTCATTCAATGTGCAATGTGATCAATTATTATTCTAAACTAAAATTTTGCCTTGTTGCTAGTCTATTATCTATGTTTATACAGAACATGACATATTTTTTCCAATTAGACATACAAAAGTTATAGCTTGTCTATACATTATATTCTACTTTTTATATTGTATATGTGTATGTGTGTATGTCCGTATGTATGTGTGTGTGTATGTGTGCGTGTGTATGTGTGTATATGTATGTATATATATATATATGTGTGTATATAACTGTATATGTACATGATGTGTATGTATGTGTAGACATAATATATATGCAGCAGATTAGCTTTGCATCCCTCTCCCTATCTCTATTTTTCTTTCTATATTCTAGGCAGTTGTCATCGTACTATTGTCCACCCTCATGTACCGTCCTGTGTTGTGTTGTGTCGTGTTATTTTCTTTTGTCTCTGAATTTCACAATCCTGTATATAAGATTTGTTTTGCCCCTTTCGTTATCTTCATGTATTCCTTTACATATATTTCAATATTTTTTCTATCCTAACCCTTTGAGGGGTTCACATTTTACAAGCTTTGCTTTTCAGTGGACCCCTCCATTCTTCTCATGATATATGATTATATTGATTTAATTATATTTAATTATATTGATTATATTGATTTAAATATATTTGAATCACTTATTGAATATGTCTATTATTTATTCAATGTTGAATTTTGTTCATGCTTTTATTTTGAATTGAATTGATTTATCATGTAATTATTTGTATTATGTTGAAGAATGAAAATAAATTGAATTGAATTGAATTGAAATCAAACATTCATTTTTTTTTCAATAAATTATTTCATTAATCATCATAATCATAACATTTCTTGGTAATAATTCAATAAAAAAGTGACCATCAGCCACCGGTCACTTGGCAGCTAAGTTTTGAATAGGCTACAATCCAGGAAGTGAGACAGAGGGGGGGGGGGGCTGGGAAATGGAGATGGAGAGGGGAGGGTACATATGACTTTTAATTTGTAAAAGGACAAAAAGAAGAGGAATGCCCTTTTAACCAAGTCTTAGTACATCTCGCCCTCTTGCTTGTTACAGGTACCATCACATTACTCTGACTCTCACGAACACACTTCTGAGGTCCACAAGATGAATATGCTACACTAAAATTTAAATTCCTGTTCACTCATGCATTAAATTTCAATTTAGTAACTCATGAAATTTGCCTAAGAAACCAAAACTTATCTCACTCATTAATTTAGCTTAGCAAGTTCCAAAGGACTAACCACTAACAAAAACTGTAAGGCTAATTCCTGCCCAGCCTAGCCGAGCTTTGTGTCTGAGGAGGAGAGAAGCGGGGGGGGGGGGTTGAGTTGGAGGGAGGGGTTGCTAAATGTTATGTTGACCTTTATCCCATCAACGTACTTCACCTACCTAAGTCATATGACCCCCTCTTCTCCTGACTTTCATAAACACATTGTTGAGATCCACATGATAAAGACAAAATGCTGCACTAAAAATTGCAATTCACAATCACTCATGCATTAAATTTCAATGCATTAAATTTCAATGTAATAAATTCAATTTAATAACGCATTAATTTTTCACAAACAACAAACTGATCACAACTTATCTTTAATTCACCAAATAACCCTCAACTTTGCTAGTACCAAACAAAATACCTGAAAGAAATTGGAAGGCTAATTTCGGCCCACCCTAATTTTCATACCCTTTGTTTCAGCGGGCAGTGATCGCTCAAGCATTGAATAGTTTTCCAACTTTTTGGTGTCACTTGAAAGTTGATATTATTGGCTTTCCATATCTATAAGTTATTTCCCCAAAGTGCTATATTTTTTATTTGGCAGCCATTTCAAAAGTGTATAGTTTTTTGGGGACGCACTGTATTATGATCCTGTTCAAAACAAAATTATCATAAAAGGAAGGATGCATTGGGTTGCTAAACAGTATCCTAAGATCTCAATTCGCGAAAGAGGTCATCCTTATCCAACGATGTAAATGGAAACTTGGGTGTATCGTCTGTGCTAAGAATTTAAGTCAGTACATATCCGAAAGTGTTGTGTTGTGTCCGATAAAGTGTTGGTCAAGGTCATATAAAAGGCAGTCAAGCAAAGTAACAGATCGAGGGGAGAAGGTAAAGAACACAAATTTAAAAATGTTTTAACCAATCAGAACTTGCAATGTAATATACAAACATCGTTGACGAGTTACAAACAGCAGAATTGATTCATTATCTTAGAGTGTATACATATTCTGTTGATTAGATTTATGATATAACAAGGAGTGAAAATGTGGTTAATCTTTTCTGTAAAAAATGTTGAGTGCCAGAAACTTTGTATCGTTAACATCTTTACTGTAATAAATCAGATAAGAACCTGTAGCCTATTGCCAGGCACAGAACAATATTTTTCTTATTTATCTTTATTTGACCACGCTTCTTACAAGATCCGAATAGAACTTAGGTTGTAAAAATAATCTTCTGATTTCTAAACAGAATTTTCCCTTGATGAAAATCTATCACATTGCAATTTGATTATATTTCTACAGAAAAGTTCATGAATATGCTAATTAGGGTCAGCCACTATTAGAAAGCTCAGATTGTAAATTTATTTCCCCACGTAACGATCGTGAAAATTTTCTCTGTTGTCTACATTTCCAGCCCCCCCCCCCCCTCTCACCGCCCACAATCATTCCATCATATTATATTGGATTCTTAGGAGATAATTATGGCTTCATTGATTCGAGCTTTAGATGGCGCTACACATTCTGATTCAACAGGTCTGATGACCAGTTCTTGTATATTTTGTTAATACACCAAGTCCAACATTATATACACAACAAAAAAAGTAAGTCCCCCCTTAAACAAACATCAATAATTTCCGAACCAATACGAGTTTTTGATATATGTTTACATGAGCGTGTAGGTAATTTTATAGGCTACCCTCTGAGTAAATGTTATGGACGTATTTTACGCCATGCTTCAGTGAGCACCGTCAGAAGGCAAAAATGTCACTTTTCAAAAGTCACAAACCAAATATCATGACTTTGATTCCATTTTTATTGGAACTAATTCCACATTCTCATCATGAAAAATAGTCAGAAGGCTTGTAAAAGGTACTTTCTAAAAGACGATACAACTTTTCTGGCTAAATTTCACGGTTGAATGAACACAAGTCCAAATTTGCTATAATTGGATTTTTTACACATTTCTATCAATAAAAATGATAATATATGATGACAGTTATTTTCGGGAAGAGTATCTTCAACAATATTCATTGTTTCACGGTTCAATGAACATTTATTGAAAACAAAAGATACGATTTTCAAATATCATAGGCAAGTATTGTTTCATTTTGGTAATTGAAAATGATCTTTTCTAAACTTTTTCGTTATGTTCATGACCAATTAACATGCTTCAATGATTCAAAGGCGTTTAATTAAACATTCACGCTTGAATGAACATGTGGAATGTGATTAGCTCTTTTTTATGTTATTGGAAAAAAATGCAATTTGTAACTATTGATATCTCTCACAAACCTCCTTGCATGGTTCATTTGATTAGATTTTTATGAATATCCCGATGTTTAATGCAGCAGTGAGCACACAATATTCGAAAATTATGCAAATGAGAAGAAAGTTCAAGGCCTTGGCCCCACTCTGTGCCGTATCAAATGGTTATTTTGGTGTGCGCACATTTTGGATAGTGTTACACTGAAGCCATGTGCGATGTTCCATGAAATAACTGTTGGCAGAAGTAACAAAAACCGTCCATAAAACAAACCCTCATTTCATATTTGTTAAAATGTTGACTTCCTCTCTCATAGACTTGTGTACATTATGGGTGCATACGTTTAAGAATAAGTAACCCCCTATTCAATGTGGTGGAACTTTTTTTCAAGGCTGTCTTTAGCAATGTCATTTGGCAGTAATGTTTATGAACCTATGGGCAGAATTCTGTGCAAAAATGAAATCGATTTGTTTATTTATGGATGAGTGAGCACACATCAGAGTGGGAAATTGGGTATTTTCAATGTCACAGACCCATTTTAAATGGTAATAAAGTGAATATTGGGGGCAAATTCGGTTTCAAATGTGACTTTAATTGCTGTTGTTTTTATCATCCATCATTTCTATCACCACACACTTTCCGAAGTTTTAAAATTTTCATGGTTGAACGAGCACATTCGAAAACTTAGGAATGAATACTCTATATACTGCATAAATGTATTTTTTCTTACAAATTCTCATGATCAGTTTAATTCATGGACAAATCAGTGGTGGATCCAGAATTTTAAAATGGGGGAGGGGCCTATAATCGGGGGAGCCACCAACATTTTCAAATTTTAACATGATCTAACAAGTTGTAGAGGATACTACCATAAACCCCTTTGATGATACGTCACTATACAGGGGCCGCAGAACGGTTTTCAAAGTGGGGGGGCTGACCATGCAAAAAATCACAAATCACATTTTTGTACATGCTTTTGGAAAAAAGTGGGGGGCTGAGCCCCCCCCCCCCCCCCGCGGCCCCTGCATTATTGTGCTCACTCAACCATGAACATACGATATCAAAATTGTGTGTGGAGTGGCTAAATGATGGATAGTAAAACAGCATTAACACCATAAAATTCACCTAAAAACAACTTTTGCCCAGCTTTGTATTTGCACAATCTGAAAAACGACTCTTGTGACTTTCAAAAATTGTCATTGTTAATTACTCATGCATGACTCAACCGATAAATCTCATTTTTCCCCAGAGTGTAGAAAACCACCTACGAAATATCATATCTCAAAATAATTCCGTTCAAAAGTTACAGCAATTTGATTTAGGGGGGACTTGCTTTTGTTGTTGTGTATATATACAGTGCGTCCCAGAAAAAACGAAACAGAGATTAAGCGATGATTTATCATAACTTAATCACAAATACAATAGACAAATGACCTACCAATGTAAAGCTTAGATTCTCTACTTTCATCTGATATTAATTAGATTATTCCCCATACATGCATGAGTGAGCAAAGACAATTTGAAGAAAGGATACCAAAAACTCATTTGGCGGGGGGTATCTGAATTTCAAAAAGAAAATCACTTGTCTAAAACGTTTAATATCTGCTCTTTTATTTGATACCTAAATCACAAAAAATGGTCAAGAAGTAAAAAAGTTATGTTCCCTCGAAGCATGGGCGGAAATCCCAGGGGGGACAGGGGGGACGTGTCCCCCCTACTCAAAATAGTAGGGGGGACACAATATCAAATGTCCCCCCTACTATTTTTGGTCTTTTATGATGGTAAGAAATACATCATTCTAAATCGAAATAAAACATGTATTTTGGGACGAGATATGACCTTACTTTGGCGATGATAACTTTTTTTGCTTGTCAAATTGTCCCGCCCCTTGTCCCCATAGGCGGATCCAGGGGCCGAGGGGCCCGCCCCCCCCCCCCCCTCTTGGCGGAGCAAAAAAATAAAAAAAGGAAAGAAAGAAGGAAAAAAGGAGGGAAAAGAGAAGAGAAAAAGAAGAGGACGACGAGTGCATAAAATAAGATGAGGGGAAGACTTGGAAAATAAACGAATTTTTCGTGCCACTATATAAAATTTTTCGCTCGCGCTTCGCGCTCGCATTGCCTGTTAGGTGATTTACATATCTTGTTCAATATGGAGTTCGAATATCAAGTTTGGAAGTCAATATACAAAACATGTTTCACCTCGGAAATCGAACTTTCATTATTTTGTGTGATTTACAAATTGGTTTTTAAAAAGTGCTCTGTAAAAATGTCAGCTTTATGGTCTGAATGTTAACATTTGCTGCTTGCGCTGCGCGCTCGCAAATTTTGATTTATCAGGTACCTATTATTTTCGTGTATTCCATAAAGTTTTCAAAATATCCCTTTTCAGGTCTGATTGTCAAGACCAAGACGTATCAGCTAGCGCGCTGCACGCTCGCATTTTTATTGGCGAGTTATATAAATGTTTCAATATTGATTATACAACAAACTACTTAAAATCCCCTTTTCATGACAGTTTATCAAAAATTTTAGCTCGCGATTTGCGCTCGCATTAATGGTTAAAAATATATTAACTGATGCATCCCATTCATAATCACAAAAGTGAAATGTCCAATTTTTATGCCAATATATAATCAGATTTCGCGCCCTCATAAGGCATTAATAAATATGATATTAATCTAATAATTAAATTGTCCCTTTTGTTTCATCTCGCGCTTAGCAAGAGGATTAGGAAGATAGTCATCATTGTCATATGATGACATGTCGTAAGAATGTCCCGGTCCTATGTCAAAACTCAAAGTAATAATAATATCAGCTCTTTTTTATAAAGAGCGATCCATATCCACCTTACAATTTTTCTACAAAGGGCTTGAAATATAAAGCTGAAATTGACACTTTTTTCAGATCGGAATATCAAAGTTTCATGATTTTCATGATTAAACTTGTATTTAGAATGCCTAGATACAAGGTCTAAATATGAAACACGCTCGCGCATGTTTATTCAGATACTCAACTTGTTCTCTAATTTAAATCATTATCCAGTTTCAGATCACAATATCAAAAATTTTCTGCTCGCGCTTTGTGCTCGCATCATTATTGTAGGAAGACCCCATATTACTCATCCTTTTGATGATTTACAAAACATTAACAGATTGGCCCATTTTAGGTCTAAATCTCGAAAAAAAATTCTGCTCGCGCTTCGCGCACGCATCAATCGTTAAATTATATAGCTATCCTGTTCACGATTACAAAAACTGATTAAAATTTTCAATTCTTTCTTTAGAAAGTTCAAAAATTTTCAGCTCGCGCTTCGCGCTCGCATTTTTTAATTGTTGAAATATGTAACGCCTTCATGGCTAAATGCAATCAGTCCTTAACAGGTACCTTTTCAACAGGTACCAGTTCAAAACGTATATAAAAATTTTCTGCTCGCGCTTTGCGCTCGCATTATTAATACTCATCCTTTTCAGGATTTACAAAACATGTATAGAGTGTCTCGTTCAGTAAATATTATAGGACTAAAATCTCGAAATTTTCCGATCGCGCTTTGCGCTCGCATTAATTGTTTACTTATATACCTATTCTGCTTGAGTTACAAAAAGTGCTTAGAATTTCCATTCTTTAGGTGAAATGTCAAAAAAAAAATCAGCTCGCGCTTCGCGCTCGCATTATTTGATTGTTAAATGCTACTTTAACAGGTATATTTTCCATCATTTCATTTCTGCTCGCGCTTTGCGTTCGTAGTAATCATTAAGTTGCATACACATCTTTTTCAGGATAGCAAACATTGCCCAGAATCAGTTCAAAGATTAGGAAAAAATACATAAAATTTCCAAAAAAATTAGCTCGCGCTTCGCGCTCGCATCATATAAATAAAGATTATGATATTATATATTAATTTATAAGAAAGAATAAAGCTAAGAAGTGATTAATGAGGACTACCCCTTCAAAGAAACAACAAAAATCATCTTCGAGCTGCCGATCGGGGAAAATATGGCTGAAACAAATTTCCGCCCCCCCCCCCCCTATTGGCGAAGGCTGGATCCGCCCCTGTGTCCCCCCTACCTTTTGGGAGAGATTTCCGCCCCTGCCTCGAAGCAATGCTCGTATTTCCATAATTTCATTAAATAAACGTGTTTTCACCGGTTTCCCACAGAAGCTATCGATTGGTTAACAAAAGACTTAATGCATGGCTGATCGTCAACAAAGCGGAGTGTCAAGTGAGTTTGAACGCTAGCCTGTAGAACCTCTTAATATTATGAAATTATTGAAATTCAAGCCTTATTTCAAATAACCAGAACTTTGTTATTTCTTGACCATTTTCAGTAATTGAGGTATCAAATTAAAGAGCAGATATTGAACTTTTTAAAGATGTGGTTTTCTTTTTGAAACCCAGATATAGCCCGCCAAATGACTTTTTGGTATCCCCTCTTCAAATTATTTTTGCTCACTCAGGCCTGAATGAGAAATAATCTAAGTAATATCAGATGAAAGAGGAGATTATAAGCTTTACAATGGTAGGTCATTTGTCTATTGTATTTGTGATTAAGTTATGATAAATCATCGATAAATCTCGGTTTCGTTTTTTCTGGGACGCACTGTATATATATATATATTATATTCAAATATAGATCTCTCAGACACGTCACAAGGCGTAACCGGTTTCAGGGCCCCATTGCAAATATAGTCCAGGAAAAATAAGGTTTGACCGCAAACAGATTGCAATAGAATTTTTTTCAACGCAATGCATTTCCATGAAGTCCCCAAAATGACATACTAAAAGTCCAGAAAAATCCATTTAGTGGAAAGATGTCTAATTTGCATAAATCCAAAATGGCGGCTACCATAAGAATTTTTGATGATTATTGATAGTAGTACAAACATTGTTTTGATCATAGCACTTTCAAAAATCATGATAAAAGCATGAAACTTTCACCAGTGTTATATCTTACTATAGGCCTCATTTTAAAATCAGAATACAAGTCAAATTTGACCTCCGCTGACCTCTAGAAGTCAATGACCTTAAGGTCAATGACCTCTAAATATAAGAAAATTGATGCTTTGCATCATTGGTACATAATAAATATGGTTATAATGAAAACAAAATGATTCAATATTGACTTTCAAAGTATCTTGATATTTTAGAAAGAATTTGGTGGGTTATAAGTCTTGACCTTTGACCCTGGAGAGCTGGAAAAGGTCAATGACCTTAACATTTTAGAATATTGACACGTAGCATCTCTGATTTATGAACAGGCTTCTAGTGTAAAAATTGCAATACAATTATTTTGAGCACGATGCATTTCCATGAAGTCACCAAAATGACATACTAAAAGTCCAGAAAAATCCATTTGTGGAAAGATGTCTAATTTGCATAAATCCAAAATGGCGACTATCGTGTGAATTTTGATGATTATTGATAGTAGTACAAACATTGTTCTGCAATCATAGCACTTTCAAAAACTATGATAAAAGCATGAAACTTTAACCAGTGGTATATCTTAATTACCATAGACTTCATTTTGAAAGCAAGATACAAGTCAAATTTGACCTCCGCTGACCTCTAGAGGTCAATGACCTTAAGGTAAATGACCTCTAAATATCAGAAAATTGATGTTTTGCATTAATTAGTGCATAATAAATATGGTTATAATGAAAAAAAAATGATTAAATATTGACTTTCAATGTATCTTGATATTTTAGAAAGAATTTGGTGGGTTATAAGTCTTGACCTTTGACCCTGGAGAGCTGGAAAAGGTCAATGACCTTAACATTTTAGAATATTGACACGTAGCATCTCTGATTTATGAACAGGCTTCTAGTGTAAAAATTGCAATTCAATTAATTTGAGCACGTTTCATTTCCATGAAGTCACCAAAATGACATACTAAAAGTCCAGAAAAATCCATGTAGTGGAAAGACGTCTAACTTGCATAAATCCAAAATGGCGACCATCATGAAAACTAGTCATGATTATTAGTACAAGCACTGGTCTGATCATAGCACTTTTAAATATTATTATTAAAGCATTGAACTTTCATCAGTGTTATATCTTACCATAATTTTATGCTTCATTTCAAAATTAGGATGCAAGTCCGATTTGGCCTCCGCTGATCTCTAGAGGTCAAATACCTTAAGGTCAATGACCTCAACATATCAAAAAATGATGTTTTGCATCATTAGCTCATGATAAAAATAGTAATAGTGAATACAAAATTATTCAATATGGACTTCCGAGGTATTCTCGGATTTTAGAAAGAATTTGGTGGGTTATAAACTTTGACCTTTGAACAATGGAGAGCTAGAAAGGGTCAATGACCTTAACATTTTGGAATATTGACGCTAAACATCACTGTTTTATGATAAACAGGCCTCAAGGTGTAAAAATTGCAATACTATTTCTTTCAACACATTGCATCTCCATGAAGTCTCCAAAATGATACACCAAAAGTCCAGAAAAATCAAGATTCAAGATTCAAGATTCAAGATAATTTATTGTCATGTATAAAAATACACAAAATTCACTTTCGGGCATAGTTACAAACATGAATACGATAAACAATGACATAAATAATACATTAAACAAACAATCATAACTTTTAAAATATGTATTGCACAATTGTACGAGAGAAAAGAGAGAGAAGGTATTAAAGGGGGAGAATGAGATCATAGAGGATAGATGAGAAAAAATAGAAGATAATAAAAGAAGAGAAGTTAGAGAGAAATGGGACAATGCAATTGTGCAACCTACTTGCACAGTACCAGTCACACATCTCAACACCCGTGTACCCGTCCTACCAGAGAACGATAGATTATCTAATGCTCTCTGACCGAAACAGGCAAACAGGTGCCGAGGACGTACGACTGGCACTGTACCTCCACCCAGCAACCCCCACACCAGAGTACCCTTCTGTCGTGACCGCAATCACCATACAACAACTACCCAGTGTTCAAAAGAACCACGCACATTTCCTCACATTCTACACACAACCCCCCCCCCCCCCCCCCCATGTACACTCCTCTACAAATATGTCAATCATACGCTCAGACAGTACACCGTACATCCACTCAAACATAAGTCAATATGAAGGGCACCCTGATGTGAGGATGCTTAGATGGAGACATAGAGACAATAAGTCATCCATTATATAGCAATAAAAACACCTATGTAATACTGTAGTAAAAAAGTTAAAAGCTGCGCGGCTGAGGTAGGAGAGCAAGGAAGTGAGAGAGAGAGGGGGTATTTATGACATTGTAACTTCCTATACTTTGTAATAAATAATAAATAACATATATGAATTGGTAAATCAATAAGTAATGTGCATGCATACAAATAGATCTACATAAAGTATATATAAAAAGTGGTAATGACCAAGTATGGTGGACCAAGCCATACGTACAATGTACTGTGCAATAATCTAAACCAGGGGACAATACATTCCTCCGCGGTTAACGGCCCCGATGCGCCAGGTACGGAGACCAGAGCGCTAAGGCAAGCCCGGTGCGCAAAGTACCACGTCCAACAGCCCACCCCGACCACCGCCTCCACAAGACCAACACCGCACCCCCAGCCGACCGAACAGAACCCCCAACAACGACACACTCCCGGACGGACCCCAGACCCCACCGACAACCGTAGGCATACATCGCCCATAGCCCTCGGCAAGCATCGGGACTCCGAAAAAGAATTATCGCCGCGGGGGACCCTGCAAAGCCGGACGAGAGGGCGACGCCGAACCGATCAAGACAGTGCCCAGCGAGACAGCAAAACGCAGCACTTCAAGCGGCCGAGCCCACCCGCACTTGGACTCCGCCCCACGACGCATACATGCCAGGAACCGCAGAAGCATAATGCCTGAAAAATAATACATGTAAATGATGGAATCTATTAAAGGTTAAACATACTGAGGTAATTCAAATCCCTGTCAAGGGTACAATACAAGTTACACAAATGCACTTTGATTTATGTGCGGGGGGGGGGGGTGTGTTGCAAGAAAGTATCTACAACCAGATGCCAAATTCAGATTTAAAATTCACAAGTGGCAGATAAACCTCAACCAAAATTTCCGTCAACACAAGAAGCAGGCCAACAGTCAATCAATCGCAAACCTACAATTAGTAAAAGATTTATGAATACTTGACATTAAAACCTAAAATTGACATACAATCGATTGTGAGTCTCCTGCAACACCCTAATAGATCATATTGCAAATTTGTGGTATTGAATGCTCAAAAGCACACCGTAGACAGACAATATATAGAACATTCAATAAAATGCATACATGTAATTACATGATTACACCTCAGTTAACTGCCCAGAGTTATATTTTGCCAGTTTTATTATTGGATCACCGGAGAAAGGGGACTTTTAAGCTCAGAAGTTAGAAGTACCGATAATTGTATAGGTAGATTTTATTCAATCTGCATAATCAGAAAAAGAAATGAAAAAACATCATAAGTATGCTGCAAGTGCAAAATACACTTATTTTGTCAAAAACCATAATTTGACTCTTGTCATACGGTTCGATTAACTGAATCTAATTATCGTTCAAAAGCCATGCCTTGATCTTTATGACAGCTATTTCATGTATTTAAACTGGATTATGTTTATAAGTAACACATTATCATAACTCCTTGCTATAATGTCATTTAGAAATAGATTTGTTCAAACTAAAATCAAGTCTTCATTGACTAATTATTTGTGTACCGAAACTCTCTAAAAAGAAATAGTACCTTTCGTCTAAATATTAATTGTAAACATTCTTTAAAAGAATTCAGTACCTCTGATGACTCGTATAATTATTCATGAGTCTGATAAGCAGTAAAATAGGGCTTATTTTATGTAAAGTATCGCCTTATATCATTTGCTCTCAAAGTCTTATCTAATCCATTCTCAATAGTCATAAATGGTTTTGTCTTTATAAAATCCTATGAGAGCTGATAAGCTACAACTAAAATCACCCTCAAGCTTTGCACATAAACTGCCAGCTACATCACTATCATGGTTTATGAATTAATGCAAAATGTTTATATATTCATTCCTCACTTTAAGCTAAAGGTCAATTTCTCCTGATAAGTCATAAGACTTCTTTATCTAAACCTTCAATATCAGAATCTGTAATAAACTAACATCCATTCACCAAATACGGTTTGTTTACATCTCTTACGCCCTCTACGTCTTTACGCTACTATAGTCATTAGCATAATTTGCCTGATTTACTTTCATTGACACGTAAGCACTCTTACGCTAAATTGACCTTGACTTTCTATGAAATGAACCAAAAATAATTCCCCTTTTTTTACATTAACTAAACAAAATATCATTCTTTCTAAGACATATACAGATACAATGAGTATTAATTATGCAAACTTACTTCTTGTTCGGCATTCTAACTGCTTCAGTTTGGGGTAATTCATGGTTATTCTGACATATCGTCGAAGAGAAACCTTCACGTTTTCTAGCTTTCGGCAAGTGCGCTGACCTCATGCGGTCGATTTAAAAAGCCAAATCTAAAAGGAAAAATCTAAAGAAAAAGGTTTGCTCGGCAAACCATCCTCCCCCGCCAGAAAAGAAGTAAGTATACATATGTCATGAACATCTTATTCCTCTACGTAACCTTCCGAAGGGTATATAACTACTATCTTCGTGATGGGTCTCTTATATTCAGAGTCTTTAGTTTTGACTTTGACTGATCTGACCTTCCCGTCATCTCCAGGGTACACTTGAGTTATACGACCTAAAGTCCATTTACCCCGGATGGTATTTGGATCCGCTACTATCACAACATCGTCGACCCTGAGATTGCGTCTGTCAACGTTCCACTTCTTTCTTGGTACAAGCAAAGGGAAGACATCACGAATCCAAGATTTCCAGAATGAATCGACGATCTTCTGGACGAATTCGACTCGGTGACGGGGATTCTTGGTATCACGGAAAGGTCCTTGAGGAACGTGGCTAGATGCCCTACCCAACAAGATATCATTAGGGCATAGGTAAGAATCATCATCTGGGTCTGTGGGAATCCTCCCGATGGGGCGTTGATTAACTAGATTGGCCACTTCTTGAAGGTATGTGTACAACTCGAAAGGAAAAAGGCAATGATCCTTGATAGCCTTCTTCAATGCTAATTTACAGCTTTTGACTAGGGCTTCTGCGCACCCGTTATGATGAGGTGCTAATGGCGTCACAAACCTCCAGTCGGTGCCCCTCTCAGCACAGAACTCCTTTAGCTCATCTGCATTCCAGCCCTCTAACATTTCTCGCAGCTCTCTCTCGGCTCCAACAAACTGCTTCCCATTGTCACTGATTAAGCAAGAAGGTTGGCCACGGATTGCGAAAAAACGTCGTAAAGCCTGCAGGAACTCCATAGTCGAGCAATCAGGTGCAACCTCTAAGTGGACTGATCTGGTGTTCAGACATGTGAAGATGATGCCATAGTACTTCGCAGTCTTGTTACGCCCTATTCTCACTGGTATCGGTCCGAAGTAATCACAAGATGTGGCGTAGAATGGTGGCGTAAAAGGCATCATCCTTTCAGCAGGTAGCTCAGACATAAACTGAGTTTCCGCTCTTTTCTCCATCTCTCGACATGTTACACATCTGTACTTCTCAGATTTGGCTAGACGTTGAACTCCTGGAATCCAGTATCTCGTCCGGACTTTAGCTGATGTTGTAGCTACTCCCGCATGACCTTGCTGATGATAGTAGCGAGTGATAAGCTTAGCTACATGATGGCCATTAGGGATAAGAGTTGGATGTCTTGCTTCATACGATCGTTTGATCTTATCTACCCTTCCTCCAACTCTGATGATACCTTCACTGAGAAATGGACTTAGAACCTTGAATTCACCAGACCTCAAGCGTTCATGAAGTGGTTTCTGTACCTCCTTGATCCAGTACAGTTCAGCAACACTTAACTCGGATGCAGTGAGTGGACCATCTTCTCTTGTCAGTCCTTCGTCAACTTTCGTCTTGCATCTGGCCTTCATATTCTTGACAAATCGATGCACATAAGCTGTGACTCTGAGGAGTCTTCTCCAAGACGAATACTTCTCACAGCCAATGACACCAGAACAGGTTGTATGTAGAACTTGCTTTATCTTTCTCCTCTCCTTGTCATCATCACCTGTACAGGGAGCGATTTGTCCTCTGGCCAGTCATCTATAGGCTTGAATAGGAATTCAGGACCATGTTCCCATTCTTTACTCAGATCTCTGACTGCTAAGCCTCTGGAGATTTTATTAGCAGGGTTCATATTTCCGGGAACATATCTCCAGTTCTCTGGATTGGAGGCACTCTGGATCTCTCCCACTCTGGATGAGACGAATGACTTGTACATTCTGGACTGACTGTGGATCCATGCTAGAGTAATGAGACTGTCTGTCATGAAGATTGTCTCTAGCAACTTCAAAGTTGTCTCTTCCTTTATTGCCGTAAACAGCCTTGCCGCCATCAGAGCAGCTTGTAGCTCTAATCGGGGAATGGTCAGCCTCTTTAAAGGGGCCAGTCTTGACCTTGCAGCTACAAATCTTGTAGTAAAACTGCCGTCTGCTATCTGCCACCTAAGGTAAGCGCAGCACCCGAAGGCAGCTTCTGATGCATCTGAAAACACACATAATATTGGATTGTCAATAGCTCTTGGTGGTGTGAGGCTTCGGTCAAGTTTAGCCTCGCTCAGCTCTTTCATTTCGTTGAAGAAATTTATCCACCATTTCTGTTGTTCCTCTGGCAGTCTTTCATCCCATTTGTATCCCTTCTCCCAAAGCCTTTGCATTCCCATCTTGGCTCGAACAATGAAGGGTGATACAAATCCAAGTGGGTCGAAGACTCTTGCTATTTGGCTCAGGATTTTTCGTTTTGTCCATTTTCCTTCGTTGTTGGATGATTTCTCTTCTCTACTGGACCTGTCCAAGGTTGACTTGTACGAGAATGAATCGTTATGTTGGTTCCAAACAACTCCTAAAACCTTCTCATTGGACAACTTACTCAGCAATTCCATCTCGTTCTGGCTACCGGGTCTTATATTTTTGTTCGACACCCAGCCCTTGACGTTGAAGCCTCCATCCCCCAAAGCTTTGTCGATTTCATCAGTTAGCTGAATGGCTTCTTCTTCAGTTGGTGTCGAGAAACAAATGTCATCCATGTATGTACTTTCCTTCAGGATCTGTGCTGCTTTAGGACTTTCTTTCTCTGCTACTTCAGCTGTTTTTCTCAAGGCAATTTGGGCCATTGCCGGGGAAGGCTTGTCGCCAAAGGTGACAACCAACTTGATGTAGACATCAGGCTTCCTCTCAACTTCAAGATCACGCCAGAGATACCTGTGTACATGTTGATCAATTACTGGTACCTTGACACGGTGATACATCTTGGATATGTCACCACTGACTGCAACAGAGTGATCGCGGAACTTCATCAGAACTCCAAAAAGTGAATTTAACATGTCAGGACCCTTGTGCCAGTATTCATTGAGAGAATGTCCTTGATAGCTTGCTGACGAGTTGAATACAATACGCACTGGGGTACTTTTCTTTTCAGGTCTAACTACTGCATGGTGACCAATATAGTGTACCGGTCCTGAATATCCACTGACTTCATTATCAGACAACTTCCGTGCGAATCCCATCTCTACCAGCTGGGTCATCTGTTCTTGGTAAGCTTTTGCATGATCAGGATTCTTTAGAAGCCTCCTTTCCGTAGCTTCCAACATCTTCTCAGCTAACCATCTGTTATCAGGAAGTTTGTTTGGGTCTCGTATCCATGGATACGAAACTTGCCACTGATTACCTTCTTTGACACAAGACCGTTCAATCATATCATACTCCTCTTTGTCTGCCTTGGTCATCCCTGTAGGTTGGCATTGGCAGTCGATGTCCTTGACTCCCATCGACTCCGTCGTCCAGAACTCAGTCAGATCCACTGGCTTGGCTAACTGCACATGCAAAACTTTACTTGATTCCATCCTTCTATGCGGCAATGTTCCTAGTATCACCCATCCAACAGGTGAATGACGAGCAGTAAAGTTGTGGGTCTCCTTTGACTCACCTCCATGGAACTTGGGATGATCACTGCCAACTAGTAAGTCAATCTCTCCACCATGCCTGTTGAACATCTTTCGATCAATCTTAAGTTGTTTGGCTGCTGACTGTAGATATTCTTCTGGTACACTGTCTGTGGTACTGATATGAGGCAGGCTAATCACCGTAACTGGCAAGGAATTTCGTCCTCCTAACTCCTTTACGCTGACCTTATATTCATTCGTGATCACCTCCTCTTCCACTCCTCCCAACTTTGATATTACAATAGTGACTTCTTTGCCTTTTAACTTTAACTTGTCTGCAAGTGACTGTTTTATTATTGACAATTGGGCTCCACAGTCTAGTAACATATTGCACTTTTTCCAGGTTTTCTTTTCAGCCACTTCCACTGTCACCACTGGTAGGAGAGCTTCCTTTGCACCAACACAGGCTACACCAACTTCTCTAACATCTGATGAATTGTGTAGAAGAGGATGATGGTAGTACTTGCACTGTTCTCCATTCACTCTCTCGGTACAGCGCCGTCGTCTTTTGCAAGTAGACATTCTGTGACCATAGGTAGCCTTTTTCAGACAAGCAAAACATGCCTTATTTTCCTTGACAAGCTGCATTCTCTCCTTGAACGACTTGGACAGAAATGACTTGCATTGGTCAGTCCAGTGGGAATCATCTCTACAGAGCCAGCATCTGTCGAACTTCCTTTCCTGGTTATTGGTACTTGGGCTGGGCTTCTTGGTCATAAAGTTGACGCTTGCTTTTACTTCACCTCTTACCGGAGCTGCTGATCTCATCCTTGCCTTCAACTCTAGGGTGAGGAATTGAAGAAATTTCTCAAATGTTGAAGAAGCTTCACCCAATTCTTGATTCCTGAACCAGATCTTTCTATCTTCAGGGGTGAGTTTCTTCTCCATGATAGCCAGCATGTGACTGTTATTCATGTCGTTCTCCTTCCCAATTTCTTTGAGCACATTGTAACTTCTGCGTACTATGTTCACAAATTCACAGAAGCGATCATCTTCACCTGGTTTCAAGGAGCGAAATTTGGTGATGTCATGAATAATTGCGTCTGCAACTAACCTTGGGTCTCCATACACCATATCTAACTGCTCCCAAGCTGCTTTGAAGTCTCGTCCTATTCCTTGAATCATCTGTAGGGGTTTACCTTGCAGACATGATCGCAATATCATTAGAGCATCTCTTTCATCAAAAACTTCTCCCAGAGCATGTTGAAAGTCAGCCTTGAATATGCAATAATCTCGCACATTTCCGTTAAATGTGGGCATCTTTGGCTTTTCCATTTTGAACATGGATCCCACTCTCTTCTGCACATTTCTTATCTGCAGACTCTGGGTATGACTTCCATCTTGCTGTGCGTTTGATGCTGTTTCATCAGAACTAGCTTCTGAATTATCATCACTTGGCTGTTCATTCGTCATCTGTTTTCGTAGTTTCTGCCTTGAAACATTTTTCTCTGTCTCTCCCTTACAGTAATCTCTGAAAGAAATTTGATGGCTAAGGAAAGACTGCTGACATTCATCCATCCATCTTTCTTCCATGTCGTATTCATCGTCATCTTCAATAAGCTCTGAAAATGATTCATGCCTATTCTGCAATTCTTCATAAGCAAGAAGATACCTTTCATAGATCTCCTGCACCTCTGAAATAGGCCGTCTTTCTTCTATCAAGCTCTTCAAGGCATGTCCTATTCTTGTAAGCTTGCCCTTCGCACCTCGGCGTTGGTGGCGTTGACTCTTAAGAATATCAGTCTTGGACACAGGAGCCTCTTTCGCAGTAGATTCATCCATATCTCCTTCATTCCAGATCCCAGATAAAGACGTTACAGCTTCTGATCCGTCTCCCCAAAAGAAATTGAATTTGTGGATCACCGGAGAAAGGGGACTTTTAAGCTCAGAAGTTAGAAGTACCGATAATTGTATAGGTAGATTTTATTCAATCTGCATAATCAGAAAAAGAAATGAAAAAACATCATAAGTATGCTGCAAGTGCAAAATACACTTATTTTGTCAAAAACCATTATTTGACTCTTGTCATACGGTTCGATTAACTGAATCTAATTATCGTTCAAAAGCCATGCCTTGATCTTTATGACAGCTATTTCATGTATTTAAACTGGATTATGTTTATAAGTAACACATTATCATAACTCCTTGCTATAATGTCATTTAGAAATAAATTTGTTCAAACTAAAATCAAGTCTTCATTGACTAATTATTTGTGTACCGAAACTCTCTTAAAAGAAATAGTACCTTTCGTCTAAATATTAAATGTAAACATTCTTCAAAAGAATTCAGTACCTCTGATGACTCGTATAATTATTCATGAGTCTGATAAGCAGTAAAATAGGGCTTATTTTATGTAAAGTATCGCCTTATATCATTTGCTCTCAAAGTTTTATCTAATCCATTCTCAATAGTCATAAATGGTTTTGTCTTTATAAAATCCTATGAGAGCTGATAAGCTACAACTAAAATCACCCTCAAGCTTTGCACATAAACTGCCAGCTACATCACTATCATGGTTTATGAATTAATGCAAAATGTTTATATATTCATTCCTCACTTTAAGCTAAAGGTCAATTTCTCCTGATAAGTCATAAGACTTCTTTATCTAAACCTTCAATATCAGAATCTGTAATAAACTAACATCCATTCACCAAATACGGTTTGTTTACATCTCTTACGCCCTCTACGTCTTTACGCTACTATAGTCATTAGCATAATTTGCCTGATTTACTTTCATTGACACGTAAGCACTCTTACGCTAAATTGACCTTGACTTTCTATGAAATGAACCAAAAATAATTCCCCTTTTTTTACATTAACTAAACAAAATATCATTCTTTCTAAGACATATACAGATACAATGAGTATTAATTATGCAAACTTACTTCTTGTTCGGCATTCTAACTGCTTCAGTTTGGGGTAATTCATGGTTATTCTGACATATCGTCGAAGAGAAACCTTCACGTTTTCTAGCTTTCGGCAAGTGCGCTGACCTCATGCGGTCGATTTAAAAAGCCAAATCTAAAAGGAAAAATCTAAAGAAAAAGGTTTGCTCGGCAAACCAATTATGTTTAAGATATGTGTTGTGCATGCATGTGCACATACTATCTGATACACGCCAAAACATTTAGTTTGCTCGTGGTAGAATGAGATGCAAGTACATTTGTACAAGGAGAAAATGCACCCTACTTCATCATCTGACCAATTTGCTATTGAAAGCTCTACTTGCTGTGATCAAAAAGGACCGCCTGTATCTCTCAGTCTTCACCTTTGGCAATCTAATTCTACCAGACCTGTTTATAATAACTTCATCATGAAGTGGATGTGACTTGTCATGCATTATGATATTAAGCCTAGACAGGAGAGCTGATTCAACAACATCTTCTAGGTCCATCTTATTTCGTAAGGATCGACAGTTACCTGATATGATCGAAGGCAGCGGTGGTCGATAGGCTCGCCTTCTCAAGCGGGCTCTCACTCCCCCTTTCCTTCCTCTCCTCCGTCGTCTAATCTCCACTGGAATGTCGTAGTCGGGCGCTGAACTGCGGGCCCCGTCAGATCCGGCTAACCCAAGAAGTGTGCATCGATCATACGTGATGCGGCTGACCGGTAATACCGTTCCAATGTGTGGTAATTCATAGTGCACAGGGCTCGCTCGTTGTTCACGCACAAGTCCACAGATCAGTATGGTCAAAACCAGGATTTTCCAGTATGGGATAAAACAGGAACTCTCCATCCTGGTTAATATCGCTTATAGATATATACAATGTGCTGAACTAAAATGATAGTGCTGAACAAACCGAAGAAGACGAAAAAAATAGTGAAAATAAACTGAAAAAGACGAGAAAAACAAAAAGCCCGTGGTCGCCGCGGTGCAGCGTCTTATTGGCATCAAAAGTGATCCAAAATGATTAATCGTAGTAGTATAAACACTGGTCTGATCATAACACTAAGAATATGATTAAAGCGTTAAACTTTCATCTCTGTTATATTTTATCATAGGTTTCATTTTAAAAATCAGATGCAATTTAGTATTGACCTGTGCTGAACTCTAGAGGCACTGACCTAAAGGATTATTGACGTCGGAATATCATAAAAATTTATTTTTGCATCATAATAATTCGTTAACTTATAAGGTCCCTTGATACATGAGCAAATTTGCGAGTATTAAAAGTTGTGACCTTTAACCCTGAAACTTTCAAAGTTCAATTTATTTAGAATATTAAACTTAACTAGTATACTATCCAGCTTCTGCTGAATAGAACAACCCAGTACAAGATACACCAAGGTGGATATCTTCCATGGGACCAGTCCAATGGAGACTTCACCTGGATATTGAAATTGAAGGAACAAATAAGGGAAAGGCAGTACGCTTCGGTTACACCACTCTGAGTAAATGAAACATTTTGATCTGCCGCCCATGCAGATGTTCATTTAATCATCTCGTCATGTCTACAAAGGGAAAAGGATAAGATGTCAATATCTTAGATCTCGTCATGTCTACATCCTGTGTGAGAGATGATCAGATGGCAAGATCTTGGATCTCGCCATTTTTTAAATCCTGTGGGAGAGATGATCAGATCTAAGATATTGTCATCTTATCCTTTTCCCTAAGAGTTGTAGACATGACGAGATCCCAGATCTTGTCATCGATCATCTCTCTTACAGGATGTAGACATGACGAGATCACAGATCTGATCATCTCTTCTAAAAGATGTAGACATGATGAGATCACAGATCATGTCATCTGATCATCTCTCCCACAGGATGTAGACATGACGAGATCCAAGATCTTGCCATCTGATCATCTCTCCCACATGATGTAGACAAGACGAGATCCGAGATTTCGTCATCTTGTCTTTTTTCCTTAAGATATGTAGACATGACGAGATGATTATATGAAAATCTTAAGCTTTCATACTTAAGAATGGCTGTCTAACAATGTGCTACACAGTCCCATCTCCCAGAAATTTTGAGGCAGGCTAAAGTAATTCCTCAAACCTTGGAAAGATCCAAATGTGCCTAGAAGCTACAGGCCAATCGCCCTTTTCTGATATCTCTACCAGCTACCTGAGCATCTCATCCTAAAAAAAAATGGTCCCATCATAGAACAACATATCATATTCCTAACCAGGCTGGTTTTTAACTTTGGAAATACTATACAGGCTAGGTTCTCAACCAGACTCAGTTCACTGAGGACTCCCGATATAATACGGTAACTAACTAACGGGTTTAGAAAATTTGTTGAATTAGCAGCTGCATCTGATACTGTGGTCTACTCGTAGAACTATACAAATCATTGATGAAATTCATCTGACCAAAGTCATCAAACTTCTACTAGAAAACAGACATCTCTTTATGGAGCTCAACAGGAAGACCAGCAAGTAAAGAATTCAAAAGAACTGACTCTCGCAGGGTAGTGTTCTTGCTTGAGTCCAGTCTTCAAACCCAAAGACCAAGGTTAGCTTGTTTCATCCCCACAATCCTCATGCTTTGAGGAAACTCAAAACAACGTATGGTTTTAATTCCATTCCAGCACTGCGACCATGCAAGAAAGTGAGGATCCATAATAACCTTCTCCGGAACTGACAAACTCCTCCACCAATACTCTGCTACAGAGTATGCATGTGCTGTCTTGGACACGTCTACCTCTAGACAACACTTGTGGGACTATCACAAACTATCTAAAGCCAAAAAATGTGAAGAGTCTGTATGTCCTGTCAGGTATTGCCCATCTGATATACGCAGATCAGTAGCTATACCACAGAGCTCTCAGCGAAGATATAGCGTCCATCAAATCTATGATGCCAAACTAGTTGAAAAAGCCTAAAATCTAGGAAACATATTTTTAATTCTGTCCAACCTCTGACAAAGTCACCATTATGCAAGTTAGGGGAAGAGAAGTGCAGTGCCAACCAGTATCGTGGTAAGCTGCATCTCCCTTCTAAAGAACAACTACACCAGGTTACAATCTAGATGGGAAAACTTCCAAGTCTCTCGGGAAGTATACATAGATGATAATTGCCAAAAAAATAATTGAGGCATTTCAGATATCATTTCCAAACCTCAGTCAGGAATGTACTAGCCAAAAAAGACCTGGGACCCGTTTCATAAAGAGTTACAAAATGTTGTAACGTTGCCATTATGACAACTACCATGATAACCTTGATATTGATTGGCTGCTGAACCCTAATGCCATGGTAGTTGCCATAATGGCAAAGTTACTCTTTATGAAACGTGCCCCTAGAGTTACAAACTTACAACTATACAGATTATATAGTTTTTTTTTTTAACTGATCATTTGAGTAAAGTTTGCAAATCTCAACATTTGACTTCTGAGGAAAGTGAAAGATCAATTACCTCAAAACATCATAATCAACCAGTGATGCCGAGTACCAATATTTTTACATTTTAAGATCAAATTTCTTTAGAGATCCTCAAATGTCAAACATAAGTTGATATAACATGATGCTAATCAAGAACTCTGGATGCAAAGCATCAATATTTTTAAGTCATTGGCCTTAAGGTCATTGTCCTCAAGAGGTCAGGAGAGGTCAAATCTGAATTGCATTGGAATTTTTAAATGAAGCCTATGGTAAGATATAACACTGGTAAAAGTTAAATGCTTTTATCATTATTTGTGCTATGGTCAGACCAGTGTTTTTACTATTATTTGTAAAAATGAAAAATTCTCACGATGGCCTCCGTTTTGGATTTATACAAACTAGATGTCTTTCCACTGCATGGATTTTTCTGGACTTTTAGTATGTCATTTTGGAGACTTTATGGAAATGCATTGTGCTGAAATAAATTGTATTGCATTTTTTTCACGAGAGGCCTGTTTATCATAAACCACTGATGCTAAGTATCAATATTATAATATGTTAAGGTTATTGACCTTTTCCAGTGCTCCAGGGTCAAAGGTCAACATTTATAATACACAAAATTCTTTCTAGAATATCAGGTTACCTTGAAAGTCAATATTGAATAATAATTTTGTTTGTATTGTTATTATATTTATCATGAGCTAATGATGCAAAACATCAATTTTCTGATATTTTGAGATCATTGACCTCTAGAGGTCAGCAGATGCCAAATCTGACTTGCATCCTAATTGTAAGACGAAGCCTATGGTAAGATATAACACTGGTGAAAAGTAAATGCTTTAATCATTTTTTTTTTAAGTGCTACGATCAGACAAGTGTTTGTACTACTATAAGCAATCATTACTGAAAATACTTGCGATGGCCGCCATTTTGGATTTATGCAAATAAGACGTCTTTCCACTACATGGAGTTTAAAAACACTTTCGGTATGAAATTTTGGGGACTTCAAGGAAATGCATTGCAGCAAAAATTTCTTGTGCAATTTGTTTGAGGTTGACCCCCTAAATCAGTAATGTTTCCTGGACTATAAAGCTAACAAATTTTTCACAAATTTGGAATGAAATGCGGTTGGGTTAATTTTGATACACACTGTACAACATGATACAGCCAGAGGGTGTGACTTTGACAGCCCCCTGAGAGGGGTAGGCGTCAATGTGCCAGCCCTTTTTATGTAGCTGATAAAGAAAAGCCTAATCTTAACTAAGTGGTTAAAAAGTGTCTTTAACTACTGTACTGTATACACTAGATACGTTATACATATTAGTCTACGAAAATGCATGCAAAATGCGACATTTGTGAAATTTGAATAGTCAACTTTGATACCTTATAAATTTGTTAAAAAGAATGATATCAATTTAGAATTGCATCCACATGATAATAGTATATCAATAAAGTTTTCTGAAACATTTCAAGGTAATTGCTCAATTTTTCTTAGATTTATGTAAAATCATGTATATCCAAATATTTTCAATTTTTGTGAAAAAATGACAAAAATGCAGTTTTTTACAAAAAAATCTCAGCCAAATTATCTATTTATCCCCTATAAATAGTACCAAATTATAGGGGATTTATTTCTCTTTCATATGACACCAATTTTGTGGCAATTAAATGTTCATGTCAAAATCTATGTACGAAAATTCAAATTTTCTGAAAATTTGGCGGCCATTTTGGATTTATGCAAATTAGATGTCTTTCCACTACTGGGATTTTTCTGGACTTTTAGTATGTCATTTGGAGGACCTCAGGGAAATGCATTGTGGTAAAAAAAATTATATTGCAATTTGTTTGCGGTTGACCCCCAAAATCAGTTATTTTTCCTGGACTAATATGGTAACTTGCCATCCAATGGTAGCTACCATGGAAACGCTGATCAACAGCCAATCCAAATCAAGGATTCCATGCAAGATATTATGGTACTTTTTTCTGCAACGGGGCCCAGATACTATTTTTAATATGGTTTCATAATTGAAATTAAACAAAGTTTTCACTACCCTAGGCATATTATGGGCGTAATATGCTTATCCTTGCTAATAACCTATTAACTTCTCAAGGGCATGAAAACTTGTGGTCATATATATATCTCTGTCGAGTCTTTCAAAAGATCTTCAAAACGTTTATATTTTCTCTATGCATTTTGAGCACTCTAAAAAGAGTGGATTTGGCGCTTTCTAAGTGACATTATCATTGTCTCATTATCTGAGAATTATATATCTAAATATAATATGTTGGACTTGGTGCCTAGTTTCGAAAATTATACATTATATGAATATCGGGTAGATAACTTCATGAAAGATTTTTTCAAAAATGATTGTTTCGTCCAATGAGTTTCTGGGCCTACCTTTGTCTGTTCATAATAATTTTTGTTTTCATTCGAAGACTAATACCATATGTCTCTCCTAAATTGACAATGTTTTTGATCAATCATAATACCAAATTACAATCTCAAACGGTTTACTACAGCATGGTTACTAACGGCAACCGGTTCTAGACCGATTAAGCTACTACGTTATTTTGACAAACATATACCCGTGGGTATGTGAATGAATTTTAAACGTAAATCAAGGTAAATTTGCTCACTATAAGTTTAATAAGACAGAGTAAAAAGGGTTTTGCTACAAATTGAAGGTCATTTCGTTAACACATGTGCCCCCCCCCCCCCTTTGAAAGCTAGGAACTTTTGCCTGTCAAATTTTCCATGGGAAACTATTCCCCCCCCCCCTTTTTTTTTTTTTTAATCATTGATCCGCCCTTGGAAAGGCCTATTGTGTGAGATTGAGCCTATGGCCCCTATTCTGAAGTCGGATTTAACTTAAACTCAGGTTTAAAGTTGTGGTTTAAGTATGGCGAGCCAATTGTCACATAAATCACTAACAGTAGAGATATCATACTTCAGCTCATTTGGCTCTCAAATCATTCATAATTGTCTAGGAAGTATAAAAAGATTATTGGCTTCACCATCGATGAATCAGGAAAGAGCACAGTAAGCATAAGAAACATACAACTTAATAACAAATTTTATACTTTTTGCTTCCCATACTTAAACCACAACTTTAAACCCGAGTTTAACTTAAACCCCACTTCAGAATACGGGCCTAGATCATCGCGATCATCGTCCCATTTTCTCCTTCTCCTGTTTCCTCGAATTGTTCCTTATCATTATATTTGAAAGAAATCATATGGGCCGGTTGGCCCAAATCCAGTTTGGACTCTGTGAATGGCCGGGAGCCAACAACCCTTTCCCAAGCTGAACCTAGGGGGAAAGACATAACATGGACCTTAACGTCACAACCCAAAACTATCTGCACCCTACTCTTATTGATTGATAGGCCCCGCCCCTGTCCCCATTTATTTTGCCTGTCAGAAATTTATTTTTGAAAATCATTTAAAGCAAACAAGGTATTAAAATTGGGAGCTCAGTACGAGGTCATTAGGACCACAACATGATAATGCACCCCCTTATGTCTCTCACACACACACCCACCCTCACACACCCACACTTATACACACCCCCCCCCACACACAAACATCCATTCTCTGTGTAGTCCAACTCCCAACCCTACCCCTCTATAAATAGTTTTATTCCCGATCTCCCTACACCCTCTATCTCCTTTTCACTTCCCCCAGTTCTTTCATTCATTTCCCTCTTTCATTAATCCACCATGATCATTATGGTCAAAATTACATAAAAAGGGAAAAGATCAAATCAACAAAATACTCAAATCCATTTCAAACGATGTACAAAACCTCGCAACCAATTGTAAATAATGATTTGATATCTATACCAGAAGCTGAAGATTTTGGTCTCCTAGACCATCTCGTTCCTTTTCATGCACTTCCCAAAGTTCTTTCATTTCCCTCTTTCATTAATCATCATTACCATCATGAACTGTGTAACATAAAAAAAAATCAAATCTCCAATTCCATGTAACCCACGACCATTTTTAACCAAGGCATGTACAAATCCTGACAACCAAAATTTTGTAAATAATGATTTGTTAATCTTATTTGTACCAGAAGCTGAAGCCATGTCTTGCAAGCACTTGCGATAACAAACTTGACCGTAGACCTCTAAGAATTGCATATTAAACGAGTATAGATTTATTACATAATCAGTACAAGAGTACAAGGTTTTCCTACAAAATACTGTACAACAGAATGCAATTTACTGTTGGCCTATATGTACGCATACTTCAATGTCTTTGGTACATTTACATATGCTTTTATTCGCATTTACATGTACTCTTTTACATTTACATGCACAATTAATTACATTTCCATAATTCACATGTACAAATACATTTACATAATGTACAAATACATTTACACTTACACCTGCATTTACATTTCCAGTTTCATTAACAAACATGAGATGTGTCGAAACAGTCTTCCTTATGAAGAACTTTGTATAAACCCTGAACATCATTTTCAATCTGAGGGAAAATTTAATTTGGCTGGCCATGATCATATATATATATATATATATATATTTAATATATATATATATATATATATAATTGTGATGAGCAAGGACCTAAACATTGCGTGGGTGCTTCAGTGAGTAATATATTGGCGAAGAAGCTCAAAAAGCATTGAAGCTAGAGACGTAGCCTGGATTTCTTCATCTTTTATTAGTACAAGGCCAACTAAATGGCCGAAAGCTTGTACTAATAAAAGTTGAAGAAATCCAGGCTACGTCTCTAGCTTCAATGCTTTTTGAGCTTCTTCGCCAATATATATATATATATATATATATATATATATATATATATATATATATATATATATATATATATATATATACTATATACATGTAACTGTAGTGTTTTAATGAATCAGGAAGGGTTTCATCATACAGTAACATATTCTGAGATGAAAATACAGTAAAGGTTTTGTTTGTTGTTGACAAAAATATGTGACTGAGTTTGATATTTGCTATACTATGATAGTGAAATGATGTAAAGATTAGAGTAAGACTTACATATTGTGTAGGCTCATACTTTCAACAAAGATCTACAATTTAAATGAAATATTGAAGGGGGGGGGAACATTTTGAAATGTTTCGACTTTGGTATCTTGTGAAACTTAATACAAATAAATTCCGTCAAAATAATTGGAGCAGGAATTCGACACGTATCCCAGAATTAAACAAGTGGAGTGCCTCTGGCAGTCTCACCTGCATTACGCGATTCAATACAGAAGCAGTGCTGACTTTGAAAAGGACCATAAGAAAATTATTCATAAAAAAACACCATTCATATAATGATGCAATACTATGTTGATTATGAAAAGCAGCGTTTATAGTCTCACTCTGTCATACAGGTGAGACAAATGAATAACATCAACTTCAATTTAAAATGACATCAACCTCAATTTAAAATAACACAACTTTGAGCTTATACAAACATTACACTAATATAGGTCTACTAGAAGACTCAAACTACTGTGTATATAAGAATAGTAAAATGAATTTATTACATGTCATCCAAGTTATTCAAGAATGATATCTCTTTGGGGAAATGTTGATATTCAATTTTTTTACAAAATGAAAGCAAACAGGTTTCATGTCACTAAGTGGTACTTTCCCATATTTGTCAAACGAGGGCAGCATTCATCAAAGGAAGTTGAACTAAATGCTGGTTTGAGAAGGAAGACTAATAATTACAAATCACGATTTCTAGCACCAAAATAATTCAATAAGCAAATATCTTACACACGGTATAACAGATGATGATGATGACAATGAGGAGGTTGTCAATGATAATGATTATGATGATGGTTATGATAATGATGTTGATGATGAAGATGAATTTGCTAATAATAATGCTACTGATGATGTTAATGATGATGGTCATTATGATTATGATGGTAATGATGATGATGATGATGGTAATGATGATGATGAAGATGATGGTAATGATCATGATCCTGACGACGATGCTAACGATGAAATGATGAAGACAATAATGATGACGATGATACTAATGATAATATAGAAAAGAAGAGGAAAAAGGAGGACCGAGATAGGGGGACACACTTAAGTACTACCAAAGATTCCAAAGCACTGTACAATAATACTAGGACATTTTAATGCAAAATTGGCTTGGAATCAGGAACAAATAAACATGGATTCCACTTAAAACAATGAAAAGAAAGAAAATGATAACACAAACAGATGTGGTTCAGTGCAGAGTTGCAAGGATTCACACGAGGTGACTGTAAAGTCAAGAATAAATACCCGGTATGAAATTTAAAAAAAAATTTACAATAACATGTTCCATCGCCACTGGCAAACTGTCAAGAATGTTGGAAAGAGAGAAAGAAGACTAGATGTATTAAAATTCTTATGATAAAATAAAAATACATAACTTATTTTTTTCTTTCAGAATACATTCTTTGGACTTAAAAAACTAAGATAAATCCCTTTAAGTATGAATGTTGCAAAACGGCAAAAATATTCACAGAAAATATGTCTTTAAACAAATTACACTATGTTATCTCTCAGCATTTCTCAATTACCGAGTGGAAGAACAGCGTACATTTTCAAGGAAGCATTCAGGATTTGTGAATATTGAAAAATAAAAAACATGCTTTTTCTACTTTTTATATTCCTTTGTGTTTCCATGCATCAGTTGCCATATTCCATTCGTAGTATTTCAAATATCGATAATTTCAAAATTGCTCTAAAACCCATTAGTTTAAAATTGCCTTCCAGTAGTTTCCTTTCATTGTCATGACTGTCATTCTTTTATCTTTGTCCCTTCCTGCTCCATGTAATTGTTCTCTTATTTCCTTTTCGCAGTGCCTTGAGCACATAATCAATGTGGATTTGGCGCTTTAGAAATATTCTATATCATTATTGTCATACACGAGTTGTTTTTTTAGAGTATGTCGTCTGGAACCAGCATTACTTTCTTTATAAGATGTGAAGAGTGATTCTTGTCAAAAAATGAATGGACTGCGTACATAATCAAGTACTGTCAATAGTTAACTTACGTTATCACTCCAGCATGGCGCAGCAATAATCATAGAGCCATACTATTTTGTGTGATTCACAAGTCCATGCACAAAATTATTTTTTCTTCTGAAACTGTTTATGGCCAAATTGCAGCGTAACAGTTGTTTTCATATCCATATTCTCTTATATCTTCTCAATCTCATGGCAGAAATTCACAGTTCCTTCACGATTATTTCAGTGATTTTCATAACTTCGCAATAACCAAAGACCCCCAAAACACTGAAAAACTAGATCGTAATCGAGATAAGAATCCAGACAAGTTGAGACTTTTCACGAGGGAAAATTATGTGAACCTGGGGGCTTGGGGCCATTCTTTACAAACCCTGAAATGTTCAAGAGAGCTGAGGAAAATTAAAAGCTGCCAAACTTCCCCTTTCATTGCAGATTTTGGCATTTGGTAGTGATAAGTAGCCCCCCAAAATAAAAAGAAATATATATTCATTGCCTCCTTCTCAAGATGTGTTTGGTCATTTTCACATGAAGCTTCTATCACCAATATTGTTTGCTCCATCAAGAGAATCATGTGTAGCAGCATGGCGAACTAGGGTGAGGTTCAATGAGAACCGCTTCCCGCATACTTCACAAGCGAAAGGTTTCTCTCCTGTGTGTTTCACCATATGGGTCTGGAGACAGTGCTTGGAGGTGAAGGTCCTTTCGCAAATATCACATGCAAAGTTTCTCTCCCCTCGATGGCGCTGCTCGTGCTTTTTCAACGCGAATCCCTCCAGGAACTTCTTGCCGCAGACCTTGCACTCGTGCGCCTTGGTGCGATTCTTGTGTATCCTGTGATTGTGCCTGTAGAGGCGCTCCTCGGTGTGGAACCACTTGGAACATGGCTCGCATTTGAAGAGTTTGGCGCCTGTGTGATCCACTTTGTGGTTGTTGAATCCTTTCAGAGATGCGAAAGTCCTAGGGCATTGGTCGCACTTGTAGGGACGAAGATCCAATTTCTTGTTAGTTTGAGGTCTGTGGACATTGCGGATGTGTGTGTAGAGATCGTGGCTGGTGACGTATCTCCTAGGACAAGAATCATATTTGCAACGGAAAGGACGTGGTCTGTCGTAATAATCAAACATCTTGCCAAGTTTATCAGAGTCTTCTTGATGATGTCTAAGGTGTAAATCAGCATCATCAATCTCTTTGATGCTTGAGGTACTGTCCACACTGCTCAAGCCCATTTCTTCCTCAGATCTTTGCTCTTCCACCTCGCCCATCCAACTTCCATTATCTTCCCCTGAATGATAAGGCTCATGATCACCAAAATCTTCTTCATCAGAGGCAACTTCCTTGGCATAATAATTAGTAGAACCTTGAGTTCCTTGTCTATGACTTTTCATAGCATCTGATCTCCTTTCCGCTTCAGCCTCTTCCCGTCTCCACTGATACTCTTCCTTATCAACATATCGTTTCCTTGGTGCACACTCAGTCCGGTGTGCAATCATGACTGTTTTGTTAGGCAATGTCTCCTTGCACAGCAGACAGAAGTATTTCTCCCGTAGCTTTTTAATACGGTGTCCATTCCTTAAATGCCGATAGAAACTGGACACATAACGGTACTTGCTCTCACATAGGAAACAGTGGTGCAGATCCTCTGCGTGGCTGTTCCGATGCCTGACGTGCGCTTGGAATGTCTTGGAAACCTTGCTGCATACTTCGCAAATGAACTCTTTGATGGTTGTTCGGTGGAACAACTGATGGGAAGCCAGCATACCTTCATTCTGGAAGCTCTTACCACAGGTTGGACACTCTAAACTAGGTCCTACAGAAGTGTCTGGTCTTGACGATGCAGCATCTTTCTTGACCATCGCCGAGTCCTTGCTGCTGTAAATCATAGAATGCTTCCTTGCATCACCCTCTCTGCCACATCTTGAAGAATGCATAATGCTCTGATTGAGATGGCCTCCAGTTAGTAACCTATCCTTCTGCATGGACCTATCTTCCCTGAACACATCCTTCTCGGACGCAGCGCTCTCAGAGGATGTTTGGGCAGCATCGCTTTTGCACAAGGCCTCCCTGGCAAAATGAAGGAGTTGATCCGAAGCAGAAGTGGTACCCCAGGCTGATTGTCTACCAGAGGTTTCTTGTCGGTTGGTAGCCCCCTCTTGCTGCTCATGATTGAACTTGATGTGTCTCAGCATCGTCTTTGAGGTCTTGCACCTGGCATTGCATTCCATGCACTGGAAGTCATCGGTACCTGGAAAGGAAGACAGGGGATGAAACATTAATAAAGCAATTAAAGGGATGATTTCACAATGTCGAAAGTAGAACATCGGGGTTCCCACAGAAATTTGAAAACATAATTCCATGACTTTTCCATGACTACATTGCTGCTTTCCACGACTTCCCGTGACGTCCTGGGAGTTATGTAGAATTTGGGATGTCACAAAACTGGAAAAAATGGAAAGCATTAAACACCAATTATAATAGCAGAGTATGATTACAGAGTAAGAAAGTTGGAAGACATGACGACCTGGAAAGCTGCCATAGCCAAGAGGTAAATGCAATTCCATGACTTTTCACAAATTTTCCAAATTCCCTGACTTTCCAGGACCACAATTTTTTCCAGGATTTTCCATGACAGTGGGAAATCTGGACATTCTCGTGGATAGAAAAACCTGAGAGGTATACCTTATCTTTTTCTATTGAATATCCATGTAAAAAATAATACCTGAAAGGTTTTTTTTATGAGCAAAATGAATGATCGATCTAAAAATTGACAAATACTCAAGGTGAAATGCTTCCTAGAAGTGACTACTGTTCGTATTATAGGTTGTTCGCAGTCTTATTTCAAGTAGAAATCGACCGGTGTGCTGGCTCAGTTAATAGAGCATCACAACTGGGAAGTCAGGAGTTCGAGTCCTGGCTGCGTCAGACCGAAAGACATTAAGAGATGGGGGAGTTGCTGCTACCATGTTAGGCATTCAACGATTCAAGGAATAGAACAGCGTCAATCTGGCGCTGCACAGTGGCAGCTGGGCCCATGATCGATTGGGCAAAATGAATTTTCAGAGGATTTCTATTTCGAACAATAAAATATGGATCATTATTAAAGTTGAATTAAGAAGACGATTCCAAATATTGAGATTTTTACATTAATAGCAACCTTACAACCACCCAAACACTAAGAGGTGATTCGACCCCCCATTTTCTTTTTTCAAAATAGTGAATTTGAACGATTTATCCCTACCCATTTTCCCTGAGTTCGCTCCTGCAATGCCTACCGAGACGGGTGTTCTTTGACTGTGATGTGACCGGGGGGTATTCGGTCCCGGTGTAGTAAACAAGGCAGTGCTGTTTTGTGTACTATGCACGTACGCCTTCATATTTACTTCTGTGTCAAAACTTCATCGTATCGCTATTGATTTTATGTGAATGATATTGAAGGAAGTAATAATTATTCAAAGACATATAGTCAATAATATGTCCCTACATTGTTAAATCTGTTCTTCTTTGTAGCGATTTTAGACGATTTTAATGCCTCGTTTTCGTTCGGGACTGTGTCTGTGGCGAAACAAGTCATAATGGAATAAACTGCAGTTGAAGTTGTATCTGCGAGCCGGAGAACTTGCAAAGAGGAAATGATTAAAAGTATATTTATGGCCGTACTATTATTCCAAATATGTAAATTCCCTCAGAATGATACCATAGACCCTAAAGGAATAATTTCAAGGCGAATAATATGAAATTTGATCAAGATGTTCTCACCAGTCGATAACGTAGCAGACATGTTATTATGACATATTTATCCGCGTATGACGCGGCTCTTGCAAAAAACTAGTTGGTTGCGGAATTGCTTTGTGCCGACCGGCCGCCCGCTCCGGCGCAGCTAGCTGTCGAGCTACCGTACCGCATACCTTTCTTTCTGTCTTCAACTCACTTGCGAATTCCGTTTGTATGTGTGACGGTGACCTCTAGCGTAATTAAATATAGAAAACAACTCGGAAGGCCGAGAAGAATAGTATGTTTGATTCAAGAGTGTTCTGTTGAATGAGCTATAAGTGGAAATGATCCAGAGGATATAAAAATGGAGTCAAAGACAAAAGGAAAGAAGAAAGAGACGCCAGGGGATATCTGCATGGGTCATGAACTGCGGGTCGACATACCAGACCACTACAGTATACACTCAATGCCTGGGTGTTGTGTGTATTGCATAAGGTCTTTGGTGTATTGTATAGGCGTGCAGCGCGCGTAGAGCTGAGCTAGCCGCCGGAATTACTTTCCAGCTACTCACTTGATGGAACATCGTGAAAAAATAAATGAGAAATAGTGAAAATATCATTCAATAACTCACTGTTTGCAATCTTGCATCATGATTTAAGAGTTCATGATAGTTATTCATACTGTTTTTTATACAGGGAAAGTAAAGATTTGTACATATGATTCCTATTTGTTTGATTGGAGTTGCTTTGAAAAAAATTGTAAAATCATCTTTCTCTCTCTGCAGTCTGCATAGCATTTCTGTATTATATTCGGGCACCTCTTATACTAAATTCCCCTCGGTGACGTCACACTTAAGAGTGATTTTTCTGTACACTCGTCTCTCGGGCTCTGACAGGTGGCTAATTTCATAGACTTTCAAAGCAAAATATCGAGAAGGTAGAGGATTTTTGTGACATGCTATCTGTTTGAACAACTGATATACTATATATTGTGTGTGGAACCCATATTTATGGAAACTCACCCCCTTCTTAATTCAACTTTAATATTATTAATGGTATTATACTGATATTAAAATGATGCATTATGAAATCTGAAAAAGGACCAAATACATCCTTATAAGGTGACAAGCTCTTTACAAGAGGGGATATAATTACATGGCTAGGGACAACATGGTTCCATATTTTAGATATCTTCATTTTCCTACCTCTTTGGTAGTTCAGATCGTCCAGTTTTACTTTGCATCCTATCTTCTCCCTGTATTCATCCGAATAGAAGACCTTGAGTTCTGTACCGGGTTGGATGTTGTCTATCGCTCGGTAGTAGATATCGCCGTAATGCTGGAAGGCCTCTAGGTTCTGCTCAGCTGTGGTCCTTGCTGGACTGATGTGGGATAACCAGTTGTTATGGCTGATGTTCCTGCCATCAAGGTAATACCATACAACACCCCGAAGGCAAAGCTGTAATCAAGAAAAAAAAAAGATAAAACTTTAAGGAAATTCAGTTCTGAATTGGTTGATTGTCAAGAGAATTTACCAGTGCCCTTCTTATGTATTCTTTGATTTTATTGGTCTGGTAGACCAATGACAAGCCTCCCAACATTTGAAATTGAAAAAAAAAAAAATCCTAATCACATGGTGCAAATTTTTCTGCTCGATGTCAGGTGTGTCTCCCTCACTTTTTTTTTAAATTGAGACATGTTTAGTATTCTTTAACCCTTTGAACCCAAAAAGAGGGAATACTGGCTTCACCATGAACATGCATACACTTCGCGAAATTGAGTGACGGTTCAGTGTCATTGGTCTTGGATCTATGAAGCCCTGATAATTGAATACCCAAACGTGGAATTTTGTGCAGCCCTCATGTGATTCCAAGTGATCAAGACCCCAAAACGCCGAAAAGACTGTCTATGAGTCTGTTGTGCAAACCCCACACTCACGTTAAGTGGTCTACATACACAGCCTACATGAATAATGACACGTGTACTGACAGCCCTCTCGACCTGAAATAGACAATGGACAATGGATGGTCGAATCTTTGCACTCTCAAGGAAGCCTGGTAGCAGGAAAAAACTGATTACCTGTCAACAAGACATTGATAAACTCTAATAGAGTAATGTGCCTCCTGGTTGTGTTTATGGCTCCTACTTTTTTATATTACATTGTTTGGGCTTGATTACATGCCCTTTGTTATTCTTTTTTTTTCTTCTATCTGTATTTTCTCTTCTATCCTTCTTTCTTTAATCCTTTTCTTCCTTTTTCTCTTCTCCTTTTCTTTTCTCTGTATCTCAAATGTTTTTATTCCATGTGTATTTATACTGTTAATAATAGTGTTTGATATGCTACATGTGTGTTTTTATTGTAACTGTTTAGTGGACATTGAAGATATAACATGCTCTGCTTGCTTACATGTAATCTCTGAATTTGATAATAATGATAAATGCCATTGTCTTTCTCCTGTTTGTATGAACTCTATTTTTGTATTCAGTGAACTTGTTGATCAAAGTTTCAATCAGGGTCTGTGCTTGCAGGTTGATAGACTATAATAACACTCACCTCCCATGTAGATCCTATATCTTGTGCCATCTTCTCATCTATGAGGGATCCATTATAAGGGCCGAAACATTGCCCCTTGTCAATCACCCGCCTACTGACGACACCACTAACATAGTCCTTTTTCCTCTTATGAAACTTGTATTTGAACCCAGGGGGAAGACTGGCACGGATGGTGAGTTTGGGATTTGACCGTATCGCAAAACTGTTGATATCAAAGAGTAGTATATTCATATTAAGATTCAGATTCGTGTTAATGTTAATGAGAATATGTTAATTCATATTGTTTGTACAATACTTGAATATTCATTGCACAATGAATACATCGAGAAAGTGACAAGACATAAATTAAAGACATCGAAAGGGAGAAGCATTTTAGTATAAAGGAAGGAAGAAAACATCATGAAAATATAAAGATGGGCAATTGCGTAAAATAATCAACCTTTTTGTACATCCGACCCCCATTTTTCTCACGTCTTACTTCACTTCATAAACTGACCAAGTCACGATCATTTGAGAGCACTACAGACTGTCATAAGAACCAGAAATCAGAGACAGAAAATTTCATGAACGCCTCACCTACATTATATGGGGTCGGATGTACATGTACATATTTTATGGAGTTGCCTAGAATCTAGATGGAGATAAAGATTACATAGGATAATAAATGCCCAGATATAATCAATATCTATATCTGTTAGAAATCTTTTGTCAACTGAACTACAGGTATTTCAAAATAAACCCATTAATATTGAATCAATTAGCTATTACTATTAGGAGTGGGCTATACATGGGTCAAAAATACTTTTTTTGTAATTTCAATATGACAACAGTTTTTTTTTATTCCTTGTAATGTATCTCAACATGAAATGACAATATTTTTTGTCTCGGGTCCGAGAAAAAAGTGTGCCGGGCCAAAATCCAAAATGGCCGCCAAAACCCCCCAAAATCACAGTTTTGGCCACAACTTTTTTATTTTGTGGTCAATTTCTCTGGTTTTGGTGTCTATTCATATGTTTTGGGGGGCAGGCAATTTGTTTTTCCTATAATTAGTACCTTTAAACCATCATTTGTAGAGTTAAAAGGTAATTATACCTAAATTTTCCCAGTTTTGTAGCCTTTTTTTCAGCCAAAAAGTAGGTTTTATCATCCTGGGGTTCTGGGATATTAGATGGTACGAGGTCAACTATAGCAAGCAGCTTCATATAGCTATATTGCTTTTATTCCTCCACTTTGGGTTTTACGCATATTTGTGAAATTTATTAAGTAAAAAAATGTCAATTATCCATTGGGGCTATACAGTATACATATGTACAATGTACTGTACATACATACTGCACTGCATAAATGCATTGGCCACCATGACAGATAACAAGGCTTGTATAAACTATAGTGTCATAGAAATGAGCTCTCAGGTTTAGATTTAGATGCCTCAGAAATTGAAGATATGTTTTGTCTCAGAAATTAAGGACATGTTTTGTCAAATATGCTAATTCAGGGGGCGGAGAGAGGTAATTTACACTGTAGCTATTCTGGGCCCCGTTGCATAAAAATTGACCATTATGTTAACTTAACTTAATGGTAACTTGCATGCAATCCTTTATTCTGATTGGCTGTTGATCAGCATTACCATGATACTAGTAGTTACCTGACCCCATAAACATAGGCCAGTTAGACACCAGAACCAGGTTTAAAAAAAGCCTCCAAATGAAGAAGATATGGCTAAAAATGTGATGTACGACACGTATATATACATGTATGTGATATTTACATGTAAGTTTAATTTACGTTACTGGTTTCACCATGTTCATCAGCTGACAAGGAATCAAATTCACAATCTAATTCTAAACCTTTGAAGCTCATTTCTATGACACTATAGTTTATATACAGGCCTTGTCATATGCCATGGTGGTCAATGCATGGATATATGCAGTATAGTATGTACAGTGCATTGTACACCGTATAGCCCCTATGGATAAATGACATTTTCTTTTATTTGATAAGATATATTTCACAAATATCCGTAAAACCCAAAGTGGAGGAATAAAAGCAACATAGCTACATGAAGCTGCTTGCTATTGTTGACCTCGTACCATCTAATATCCCAGAACCCCGGGATGATAAAACCCACATTTTGGCTGAAAAAAGGCTACAAAAATGGGAAAATTTAGGTATAATTACCTTTTAACTCTACAAATAATGGTTTAAAAGTACTAATTATAGGAAAAACAAATTGCCTGCCCCCAAAAACATATGAATAGACACCAAAACCAGAGAAAATGACCACCAAATAAAAAAGTTGTGGCCAAAACTGTGATTTTGGGGGGTTTTGGCGGCCATTTTGGATTTTGGTCAGGCACACTTTTTTCTCGGACCCGAGACAAAAAATATTGTCATTTCATGTTGAGATAAGGTAAAAGGAACACAAAAAAACTGTTCCCACAGTAAAACCAAAAATCACCCATTTATAGCCCACTCCTATTACTATTACTAATATATACGAAATAAATTAATTTCATGAGCACATTTTCACTCTACCTTGGTGCAGTGGCATTGTGGGATTGCTTCTCAGCTAAAGGTCGTCTCTGGGCCATGGATGAGGGGGATTCCCCTTCTGAAGGTGTGGGGGACAGAGACTGCAAACTTGGTACTGAAAAAGCAAAGAAGAAAATGGCATTTACATGTACAGTACATGTATAACAAATTGGGAGCACTCCATTGGGCACATGCACAACAGATACATTTGGAACAAGATAGCTTGTGTGACGACAGAAAAATCAAAGAAACAGATCAACGAAAATTTGAGAAATATCGGACAAATAATGAGAAAGTTATGAGCATTTGAATATTGCGATCAATAATGCTATGGAGATCCTCACATTGGCAATGCAACAAATATGTGTCATGTCACTTGTGAAGAACTCTCCTCATTTCATTTCTACATTCACTTAAACTGCCTCTTTTATCACATCTATCAGTAGATCATGTGTTCTTTCTTTAAGAGGGCATGTAATACAGATTTTTAAAGAATACCTCATAGATAAAGAGTTTGTATCACTGTAAGAAACAGGAAGAGACATTTTGGGGGTATTTTATAGTCCTTCAAAGGGAAAGTTGTTCACATGTGACATCACACATCCTCGTCGCATTGCCAATAGGAAATCTCCATAGCAGTAGTGATTGCAATATTCAAATGCTCATAATTTTCTCTTTATTTGTCCAATTTTTCTCAAACTTTCTTTGTTTTTAATTCTGTTTCGACAAAAGCCTACATGTTACAAAGGTTTCATTCCCCTTTAAGATAATTTTTTTTTAATTTTTTGAAATTTTGGTTAATCTGTCAACATCATTTTGCAATAAAGGACTGTCACCTTCGAGGGGGGGGGGTAATAATGTAGTAAGAACTGCAGGTATACATGTACCTCAACAATAATCTAAAATTTTATGATAAACAAGGTTTTATGAACGTTTTCCACCTAAACTACTGTATAGATCTACACTTGTAACGTTAGACCAAAGCAACATTTTTTTTTCCTGCCAACTATTGTGAAGAAATTATTTAAATGTCAAACACTTTATGCACTATAAATCTGTATCATCATGATTTATTTTCTCTTTAATGCTGGTCATGGGCATTGGTGAAGAAACAACAAAAGATGCCCCCCCCCCCCCATAAACAAAGTATAATCCTCTGCACTGATGCCCATGATGAGCATTAAAGAGAAAATGAATCATTGTGATACAGATACAGATGTACAATTGCACGAAAAATGTGTCTGTGACATGCTAAAGAACAACCTTCTTTACCTTGCATTACATTCCTAAGGATATCATTGATGTCTTCATGGTCATCACCATCACGGTCTTCGTCCCTCTCTCCTGTCTCCGCTTCTTTTGCCTCTTCCTCCTCCTCCTCTTCCTTCACCTCTTCTTTCACATACATCACATACTCTTCTCCCGAGTACGTCAGTATTGGAAGGTGCGATAGATCGCCTTGGCTGCTCTGGATCTGGTTAGTCACGGCATCGTCCGAAGCGGTACTCAGCACGGCAAGGCTATCTTCGCTCAGACCTACTCCCCCAGAGTGAATCACAAAATACTGGTCCTGGTCCCGAGTGCCCTGGCCCACATTCTGGTTTTGATGGACATAGCTGTTGTAGTCCATCCTTTCGTGATCTAGAGTGAACAAAATAAATAAATCAGGGTGAAAGAAAATGTTTTGTACAGGAAAGATGCATGATTGTCATTCATTAAGCAGATAGACATCAAAGAGGACACAGAGCTAAAACATTATCTAAATGTGGTACTGCACCACAACTGTACTATAAATCATTACAATCAGAAATTACTACTTCTTTAATAATCACTTAATAAATGGGGGATAAAATGGAGGATACGAACCCGGGGAGGAGTCGTAGTTTGTAACTTTTCAGCCCAATTACAAATCAAATCAAATGTACTGTAGATGCCATTAGAACAGGACTGTAGAAAATGGCACGAAATAAGGGCATCCAAACATCCCTGCTTACTCTCGATTTGTCATGCACATACATGTACACAAATGTCCCTCAATGATCTACTTGGCAGGGTTAGCGGGAATGGGTGTTTGTAGAACAATATATATACAGGGGTGCGAGTCGTCACAAATAAAATGATCTGAAAAAAGCTGAAGAGTATTGAAAAAGTCCAAAACAGAAAGAGCTCCCATACTTTTTGTACAGAGGAAAGCCAAATATAAGCTGAAATTCAGCTGAAAATCAAAACAAAAAAAATCTGAAATCAGATAAAAATCTGAACTCTCACACCCCTGTATATACAAAATTTATTCAACCATCAACAAATAATAATCATATGTAAAATTACATTTTACACTTAGTTGTAAATAATTACCAAGAGTCTATTATCATTATTATTACATCATAATCATGATAGTAATTATTTACAACTAACGTTAAAATAGGTACTCCCACTGGTGCTCTATGTTGCTGTCGCGCATGCGCATGAGTAATCAATGCGTGCCCCGTGTCCGACATAAAAATTGAACTAACTAAGCAATTTCGACATTGTATTTAATATTCTGATTTTTTTATAAGTATTTTCTTATTTATAATGATAATTTTGCAAATTATGCGTTAAATGTTATTTGTTGAGGTAAAAATAGGGTTTGAATGGAGTTAACAAAATCAATGCGTCTGATTGTTTGAGACTAAAAAGGAAAATATGAGAGGTTGCGTGTGAAAAATCGAATTTATTTCATTTGTCAGATATCACGCAAGAAATACAAATGTGAGTGTTTAGAGTATAAACATACGTTTGCATGATTTGTAATCGAAGACAAGCAAAGTATGAACATTGCTGCAACCATATCCAAGTGGGTAAAGTAGTGCTTTGCAATAATAAAACATAGAAAAATGTGTGAAATAAATCCGCAATGGAAAAAAATACAATTTTCAGAAACAATGCTAAAAATGACAACGATCATAAACGTTGGTCATATTTAAAGTTGATAACTTTATGGAAGTTTATATAATATAAGCTTTACGTAGTATAATGTATAATGTTCAACATTCAAAATTTAAGGAGTCGAGACTATACATTATTGCTTTAACATGACATAGGGGCCGATAGGGCCTACCCTACGATTTAAAATGCGCCTCTTCGTATGGACTTTCCATAATCTTTACTTTTATTGGTACAACGAACTTATCTTCATTTGTAATGATTGTGATGGATTCGTAAGCTATTATAATAGGCCTAATCTACATTAAATTCAATTAGCTATTTTGTTACTGCAGATTCATCAGCTCAATTAAGTTAAGTTAGCATAAAATGACAAATCCATCAATTAATTTTCACTGATTAAAATTAAAAATAAAAAAATAACCTGTGACATAACAATAGAATATCGCTGGACTTGTTTAGGGGGTTCATTTCAGGGAATACTTGCCATGAGTATCGTTTTGTTTCCAATACTTGTTAAAAGGGGTGCATTTTCAGAATATGGAAAATACGCTGTACTTGTTTAGGGGCTCAATTCTGGGAATACTTGCCAGTAGTATTTGTTTCCAATACTTGTTAAGGGTAGGATTTCACACGCCAATACTTGTTAAGGGGTGCATTTTCAGAATATGGAAAATACGTGTTTAGGGTGCTTTTCAAGACCCCGTGGTCGCGCATGGTATCCACTCGTCAATGGAAGTGGCCCCTCCATGTCATTTTCAAAACATCGAGTTCCCCATGAAATTGGCGGCATCGCAGATCGATCACCGCAAGGGGCTTACAAGGGCCGTCTGCACCATCCCGAGTTTTCAAAATTAATTAGCGCGCTATTTCTGATCTGGCAAATTATCCCGATCTGAACAATCTCGAGATTGTTTGCAATGGAGACGCAATTATCGCGCCAGTTCGTAGGATTAATCTCGAGATTGCAATCCCAAGTCAACTTGGGATTATTTGCAAAATAGCGCACTATTTTACGAATTATCGCGCTAATTCGTAGGTGCAGACGCACTCGGGATTATTTATTCACGGCGTCAGACCATAATGCATCGATGCCTCGCTCGAGCAGGAATTGCTCTTCTTGCAATGGTGGAGACGGGGTTTATTCCCTAATTCGACTCTCAATCGTGAATAAATTATTTTCAGTCACGCCTCACTATCCTTAAGCACAACCAGTGCAACAACATCAACACCTGAAATAGAAAACATTTATATACTTTCCAAAAAACATACCTGTTTCGAGGGGAGCACCAAGCTTCGACGGCAAGACAGCACGAACGGTACTTACTGACGAATGTACTGAGGCCTCCCTCTGAGTTCAGATCTCGAAGAACTCATCAATGTACTGTACATGCTGTAAGGCCTATTCATCCATCAGAATTCTCTTTGCTCTATATTCTTGCATCCAGTCAATCGTCCACATATCCATCCCGAATAAGACGTCCGTACTGTGCTGTGTCGAACTCGGTCAGTGAATTCCGAATCGTTTAGGAATTCAGACACTCCTCACGCAAGCATTGTTATGCTAATCGGATACTTCTGCTAAGAAAAGAAAATGTATTTATTCCCTAATTCGACTCTCAATCGTGAATAAATTATTTTCAGTCACGCCTCACTATCCTTAAGCACAACCAGTGCAACAACATCAACACCTGAAATAGAAAACATTTATATACTTTCCAAAAAACATACCTGTTTCGAGGGGAGCACCAAGCTTCGACGGCAAGACAAGCTAAACTTATAGCTCCCCCTCTCAGTCAATCAAAGAACGGGTAAACAAGAAAATGAGTTACACGACGCAATCATTTCAATTTAACCAACTTTAAATGTATAATGATAATAATACATGTCTCATTCAACAATCTCATCGAACGCCTACAATCCATCTTTAACAAAGTTATACGTATAATCATACTAGGCTGAGGCTAATTTACCCGGTATAAAAATAATTCTAAAGCCCCAAATTCATAGAAATTGAAAGACAATCCTTCATATTGTCTTTAATATATCCATCCTTAGCAGTCTCCGACCTCCACCTACCATGTTTCTTAAACAACCTGTCTGGAACACCAAAGTTCGCTGCTGCTGTGGCTCCGCCACTTCGGAGGCTATGCATGCCAAAACTCTTTGGATTCAACCCTACTTTCGCCAACGCCTCTCTCAATAATTCTAAACATCTAGTATAAGACAACTGTCCACGTCTTAACTTGTAACTATTACTGGATTTACAGTAATTTAGAGGCCTAAAAAGAAATACTTCATCAGAGGCATCGTTAAGCCCCGCTGCAATCAAATATTTCCTCAAAGCTAATACGGGGCAGGTGGGGAATTTGTAGCACCTATAAGAACCCATGCTCCTTGCCTGTAAATATCGGTTTTACTTTTCATGATGAAAGTATTCACATGAGACAAATACAAGTCTAAATCACATTTACGAATATGTATCATTTCATCAAATCGTAGAATGCCTGCGTAGGAAATCAAAATCATAGCACATAATCGAATATCTAATAGACTCGTTGAAGATCCATACTTCTCAACAACTGCTTTCAAAATGTCTGGGGTTATAACTTCTTTCTTAACAATCGGTTTGTTTAGTACTTTCTTTAAACATTGTAAAACAATATGTATGAACTTGCGATCACAGGGATTAACATTCATCCTTGGCTTGCAGTCAAAATGCCACTTAATGGCGTAAAAAGCCGATTCTATCCTCGAATAAGGAGCTTCTCTTTGATACAAATGAATAAGATAGCGACTAATATCTTCTGGTTCTGCTGTGTCAGAATTTACTTTATTTTGCTTACACTAATCTCTCCAGGTATTCAACGCTCTGTTGTATTTACTCATAGTGTTATCAGCTCTCGAAGCTGTCAAGACCTTGTTCAAAGTTATATCATATCCTTCATGAAGAGAATTTCTGGATTTAAGAAAAATTAAACAAAACTTATAAGCTGGTATATATTTATCTCAACACAATATATTCAAATTGTGATAAATTCTCAAGTTCAGTCATTCTTATCAAATTCTCAAAATTTAATCACTTCTAATACGTTTTACAGCCATGACAGCAAAATTAAACATTAACTATGCAGCTATCCTCAAACCAGGTGGTTTTATATTTTCACTAAAATTTCAGTATGAAATTCATTAGATCACAATTCCATATCATAATTCGTTTCAATCGTCTTGAAGGCTTAGCAAAACAATAGCTTTGGGATTCATTTCCTTTGCGAAAATATTTATTTTTGCCTTAAAACACTTGCAAAAAACTTTCTGAAACATTTCATTCACAAGAATTCTGTAATTTTGAGACTTTGAATGTTTTCAATCATCACCAATTTCTTCATTCTGAGCTCCGCCGCCAGTAAATTATAACTAATTTGAGAATGAAATCTCATATCAATTCCTTATCAACCTTTACGATGGTTATCCTTTTACATAATCATAACATTCTCCAATTTCCATCACCACTTCTTTGCTCTGCAGCATAAGTGGATCCTAGCTATGCAGCTATCTGCCATGCGGCCGTGTAAAAATTACATGTTGCATTCCAACAGTATAATTTTGAATTAACCTCCATCAAATGGATTTATTACATACCAGCATTCATGTCAGCCATCTCTCACAAACCGTTTTTTTTTTTTTTTTTTTTTTTTTAATTATTATTTCTGCCTTGAACGAAAATTCCTTGAGGATTATCAATTTTGAAGTATTCAGAGAATAAGGAACGAAAATCACTTTGTTCAGAGAAAAGAATCGGCCAGAAGGGTGCAGACGGCCAGAAGGGAACAACCAAAGTCCCCCTAGCAGAACAAAACCTTCAGATGCTTAAGTACTTGCCCTATACATGCTATACATTCGATAGGTGGAACCAACCAATTATTCTCGCCCGACCAATCACATGAGAAGGGATCAACATGATCTATTAGGGGACACCAATATTTAGAATTGAACTTCTTAATTTTGAAATTAAAATCGTCCGCAAGTCTGTCCACAGTGTGAGGGCCCCAGATTTTGTCCAAAAATCCGACAAATTCATCTGACACACCCCAATCATCAAAATCTATCATGCGACTTAATGCATCTGCAAAACGGTTCTCCTCTCTGGGAGCCCAATGAACGTGAAGACTAATGTTGTTTCTTTTACACAACTCAAAGATGTGTAAACTCATCTCATGCAATTCTGCAATCATACTTCCTTTATTTACAATCGATCCTACTCCTTTATTATCACAGAGGACCTTGACAGTTTTATGTCTCATGTGAGATACAACTGTTTGCAGTGTCATACTTACTGACTTGAGTTCTCTCCAAGTGGAGTTTTTAACCATTTCAAACTCAAACCAATCTCATCCCATTTCATGCCTGCGCACTCAGAAACCCAGGCCCCGCAGCCTGATGGACTTGCATCAGAATAGATGAAAGTCTGTGGAACTGAATAAGCAGAAATAATGTTTACGTTAAGAATATGCAAATTCTTCTCCAGAAGAAGAACACGAATATTAATTCATCACTATTGATCACATTATGTCCTATCCCAATGTACCCTCCGGATGATTTCGTGATGCATAAATCTGGTTTTTAATTTGAGTAACTGTGCCAAACACTGGATACAATGTATCTTTCCAACTATAACTACGATCTTTCGTTCTGAAACCTCAGGCAATTCTGCTTGAAATGAATCTGAACATAACTCAAGATCCTTCATCCTTCTTTCAGTAATCTTTATATAAGCTACTCTGCTTTCCCGTGGTATTCCTAACCAATCCAAACACTGGACAGGAGTCCATTGAGATATTTCTCAACATTTGGTATCAAACCTGCTTCAAGTAAGTCATTTTTCACCGTCTTGACCATAGTATCATACGAATCAAAGGAAGCAGCACGACCCAATCATCTATATACAAAAAAAAATGAAAATACCATTTCTATACGCCAATGATTAACGATAGGCTTAAATCGTGTAATGAAAACAAAGGTAGCTGTTGCCAACCCAATGACAACACCTAAAAGGAGAAAAACCTTGTACCACTACCAAAATCCCAACTAAAGCCTACAATTTTTCATGCACTTGAAAAATGTAATAATGATGATAACCTTGCTTAAGTTCAAAGGAAAGCATAAAATCTCCCTGTTTTAAATAAGACATGACTACATTCCAGTCTTCAAGTATAATAGTGTTCTTCCACAAGTGTTAGTTGACATAACGTTAACCAAGAATCAGTCTCTTTTTATATCTGAACTCTGAATTGAATCTGAAAGGGGGTAACATCATGGGGTGTAGTGGTGGATTCAACAACCAAACCCTTTTTAATAATAATTCGTTAATGGCTTCAGAAACGAAATCGGGATCGATGTCAATGCTGACTTATCATCTTATTGTAAGGTAATTTGTAACCATGTTCATTGACATCTACAACAAATTGAGATGCATCAGTTGATTTCCAAATTGTAAGGAAGCATTCAATCTACCTTTAACCAAAGGTTCTGAATTTCATTGATCATACTCATAATTTCTCAAATAAAATTCTTCCTCCTACCCTGCACATCTTGTCGAATCAACACTAACGTTACTCGATGTTTCCCAACCGAAACAAATTCAACAATGCTCTGTTTCTATATTTCTTAATTTAGAAGGGCCCGCTGACGGACCAGGAGTAGTCAATATATTCCAGATTGTTTGATCTGTGTCATATCTATGTCTAGGTTCATTAGTAAGAGGTGGAATTCAACCAAAATAACACATCTTTTCTTAACATATAATTATGGACTAGGTATAGAATCAAGAATAGATTCCTTTGCTACGCCCTTCTGATCATTCTACTCTTCAGTTCTCAAATACCACACTTCGTCAAATACAGAACAAAACTGACATTTACCTTGCTCAGTTTGACCATGATCAATGGATCATTTAACTCTGTTGAGCATTGTTATCTCTGAAGGATGAATCTTGCTGGGATCTTGCTTCCTGATACCTGGGCAACTTCTCCAGTGCCCATGTCTACCACAGGCAAAACGTTCGTCGGTGGTCTGAGGCAACTTGCATACCCGCGCCAACTATTTTGTACATATAAGTTGGCGACACTGCCAAGCGAATATCGATTTCTTGACCCAAAGGGTATACGAAATAAGTTGTCGGAAGTAGTAGAAGAACCTTGAAAATTTCCAACATTCTTGCCCAATATAACCTTTGTTTGTTGAACGAAATAACTTACGCTTTCTATTTACACAAGCCTGAGCTTGCCTCATTCTTTTCTCCCTCATCAGTATTCATCCAATGCGGACCAACCTAAAATATAAAAATGATCTCTATATATTTATTTGATTAATCTCCCATAATTAAGTCATAAAGTAATTCCGCTGAAAAACGAACAGCTTCCATTAACAACATAAGGCCATATCTATTATGTACAACCGTTCATAAATTTCAAAAGCAATAGCCTAGTTTGGAATTTTCATTCATCTTTATCTCACTAACCTGCTTCAGATTCATCTGCTTTTCTGATTTGTTTCTTCCTTTTAATTATATCTGCAATACCTTACTTCAGCAAAGCAAGGGCTGCGCCCGCTGCTTACCTTACTCTAATAAGGCAAATTTCTTATCCAACTCCTCCTGGCCTCTAGAATTATATTCATATTGAACCTTATTACCTTTCGAAAGACATCTCCGACGCCCTTTTTTAGTTGTAGAAGCTCCGCTGACCCGGGCAATGTATCGAGAATCAACATAATCAAACAGCCAGCCCAATCTTTAAACGAGCCAATGCTTCCTTTGTAGCATTGCTTACAAGAAGGCGAAGAGACTCCAGATTATTGAGTAAAATTTTCTGAAACTGCCTTTAATTTGTGGCATAACCCGAGGTTAATTTCTTAATTCGCCATTATTTTATATTTAACATCGAATCCAAACGTAGATCTATTACGATAAGGCCTATAGAGTTTAACACGTGGAAGAAGCGTTGAAAATAAGACGTCCGTACTGTGCTGTGTCGAACTCGGTCAGTGAATTCCGAATCGTTTAGGAATTCAGACACTCCTCACGCAAGCATTGTTATGCTAATCGGATACTTCTGCTAAGAAAAGAAAATGTATTTCTTGAATCTTGAGATCAATCGCGGAGAGGGCAAATTGGGCTAAAATCTCGAGATTGAGCAAACTCGGGATGGTGCAGCACCGCCTACAGTGTATAGTTTACCTTTTTTTTCTGATCTGCACATACCGTTACGACTCCATAATTCTTATAAACTTCTTATCACAGAGTACATAATTATCGTATCATCAATCATCATGGCCCTATTTTTTTTCCGAGGGCGCTGTCTGTATCTGACGCCAACTTATTATTTAGCTCGACGTAACCATCAAAATTACACTTAAATTCATCTTTTTGGGTGCAGTTGTAGTGATTGTTGTGTGATATAATACCGGATCTTCATCCATTGATACAACATGTACTTGATTGATCTTTTGGTTTTTGTTTCAACTGTTTATATTATTTCTATTCTATCGGTATACATGTAATTATTTAAAGACACACACATACACTTGAAATCTGGAGACCTTCTGTCTCCCTACCCTTCCTTCATAAATTTGTTTAATATACTTCTGTTTTTTATCATACGCTTTAAATTTAATATTCTGACACCTATTCCTTTGAATCTTATTCTAGCAATGCCGTGCCCCCCCCCCATCTGTTTAATATCCGTACTAATGATTTGGTTTTATCCACCCTATGTATATTTGAGTATGCACTTGTGTTTGTATAGTGTGTGTGTATGTGTCTGGATGCGGGGTGAGTGTGAGGGTGCGTGCGTGCTTGGATATATGATTGTTTAATGAGTGTGTCCTTGTGAATAATTTGGTATTTTCTTTTAAATTATTTTTTTGTGATAATTAATATTCCTTCAAATAATATACAATGTACACTTTTATTGTAAATTCATGGCGCAATTTAGTTTTTAAATAACCATGCCTGTATGTATTTTTATATGTGATTTTGTAATAAAAACATTTATCTATCTGCAGAGGCGAATAATACTTTATATGAACAACAGAATCCCTACCCGACTGCTCTACCTTATTTTGTTAACATATATACATAATATATATTTACACAGGTACTGATTCATTTACAAAAGTCAATATATTTATAGAATAAACTCGTCTTATTATAAGAGTAAAAGTTCAGTTCAATTTTGTGCATAATTCACGCAATTAATTACTTCGTAATTACTGCGTAAGGGCCTATACTCCCAATTCAGAACGTTGAAAATTTATAATTATGTTTGCCAAGAGCTTGCTTGATTACTGCTGTATTGTATAATAAATAAAAAGAGCTCCAGTGTTGACAGTCTTCGCTTTATACATATACCGCGATGATCCTCCACCACAACAACTTGCTGAACTCAAAGGAAAGTCCACTCTTTATGCTCTTTATTTTCGAGGTCTGTTCAACTAGCTCTCATTTCTGCATGAACTGTGTTTACACTAAATTGGTACAAATAATGTGTTCACGTGTGTTCATGATGATCATAACGTCAAAGGTCATCTATTGGTCAAAATATCATGTTGTAAATATGCGATATCAGGCGAGACTACAGACCGGTGAACGACCATGTTCATGAATGCATGTATAGCAGAACAAAATGCTTCAGTCACTATTTTCTCCTTCCGGAAAGAAAAGTGTAATCGAGCCCGGGAATCGAGCACTCAATTGCAACTCGATATTCAATACTTGTATATAGTATATATTATAGTAACTATATATTTCTGTTGCTATTTTTTACTTCCATCTATTGCAATCGAGTATACATTGTAACTTGATTTATGCAGCCATATAGTTATATTCATTATATCAGTTGCTGTTTTCTTGCATCTATTAAAATAAGCTCTTTCTGGCAATCATGCCTTATTTAATTCGATTTATAGGCCCAACTAAACTTTCTCAAAAATTCGCACATCTCCTTTCCAATAATCTTCCAGCAATGCTCCCTCCCATGTATTTTCTTCGTCATCGCTTTCATCATTTAAAACTCTGGTATTCCACCTTGCACGATTTATCTACACCATGGCCATCTTCTGCCTCAACTACATAACCGGTAAACCATACCTTTGCGTTGTCTACAGTCTACTTCATAAACCCAATAAAACATATCCTCCAATTAGCCGCCTAAGAGTAATGCGGATAATTCAATAAAAATTGCGTTCACAAACTCCATAAATTATTTTTACGAGCGCCCGTCCTGAAAAAGGCGGATAATCGTCATGACAACTGGACACGCCCCCTCCAATGCGGTTGTGTTGGAAAAGGGTGACCTTGTGACCGCACCATGGCAATTATCCGCATTATTTGGAAATACGTTCATAAACTCAAAATCTTGTCCCGATGCCGCTATTATGCGGATAATAGCAGCATCAGAATAATGCGGATAACTCTTGTCCTCCTCTGATTTTACGACCAAATTATGCTGCTATTAGCCGCATAATTGTGTTTTATTGGGTTTATGAAAGGGTACCCTACTAATTCTCTTGCTGTTATATCTTTAACGTACATATCCCCACTGTTCAAGTCTTCAACTACATCATTTTGGGGATACGAGTATACAGTTTGTGTATTGGACAAATAAAAATTCATCGACTCATTGTTTTTACTGAGGACGAATGCGGAGTACCAATTTTCTCCTTCATCATCTTCTGTTAAATGCTGAACAATTTTACCAACTAAATCATTGTAATCTACGTTTCGGCCTCTTTTCACTCTTTTTCTTGACTTGTTTTCTATCTCAGATCTCTTCCTTTTCATTTCTTCTTTGAACTGGTATACCCTCTCCTCTGGTGCGAGCAGGATTTCCTCTACTTCGTTGTCATCCTTGTCAATTTCTTGCGTTCTTTCTCTGCTCCTTCTCACGATTTAAATAAGCTGTTCCTTTAGCTCTTCCCACGTCTTCACTCTACCCCATTCTGTGAAATCGAAGATACCTTCTGTGTTTTTCTCTCCGAACACATATCGTCTAGCTTTCAAGTGTACTTTCAGCATTTCCAATTTAATGTCATTGTTCTTCCTAGCGAGTCCTTGATTTATTTCATTTTCTGACATCCATATACAGTCGAGGCCGAAAGTTTACATACACCCATTGAATTCAGTGAAATTTGTTCGTTTGCCAAACATCGTAAAATTTATTATATCTTCAGAAATATAAATACTACCATGACAAATTTGGTGTCAAATGAAAAAAGCACATTACGCTCTTTCACATGATTGGGATGCCACTGGGATTAAAGTAAATTTTAGGTGGAATTTTTTGGAAAGAAAAAAAGTAATATTTGTGTCAAATGTATTCTTTTGTTTGTTATTATATTTTCAAACATCGTTTCATCGAAATATATAAATGTCAAATCTATGATTTATATTACTTTTTCTATTATGATATGTCACCACTGAACAAAAATGTAATCTGAAATGTTTGTGGTGAGAAGTAACTAGCACAAATATGAATTTTTTTTTATTTTTAAACTGTCTAAAATATGAAGATTTTTGGGGGGAAAATGACACCTAAATATTTTTCAGCTCCTGATGACAAAGCAATGTGATGAAGGGCATGACATACTCATTTGTTTGATATTAAATTTGTCATGATAGCACAAATATCTTTATAAGATACAGTAAATTTTATGACGTTTGGCAATTGCCAACTTTTTAAAGAATTTCCTGGGTGTATGTAAACTTCTGGCCTCAACTGTACCACCACATACATTTCTGACTTCCTCATGTAATTATTTTCCTTTCTTACCGTTTCCTTTTCTTCTTTTTGGACCTTGCTATCTCTCCTTTCTCTTACTTTTTTCTCCCTTTCTTCCCAAATTTGCTTCGCCCTCTGACAATATTCCTTCCTTTGCTTGACAACCTGCTTTCTAGCTATACTCATGTACTCCGCCCTTTTCTCTTCTTCCAATTCGTTGACCCATTGGTTTGAATCTATTAGCAAACTTCATTCACATGGCATGAATATTTTGTTTGAAAATATATACAATGGTAACATAAACAAAAACATTCATAACTGTATGTCGTGTAAATCAGGAATACATCAATACATGTATATATAGGTTTCCAATTATTATAGAGATATACATCTATATACAAAGAGAAATGACAAATTGAAATTTAATAAAGAAGGTGTACAGTAGCATAATACAATATAAAGAGCTCACTTGCAAAAGAGGTTAGGTCCATATTTCATCAAATTTGATTTTTTTTTTTGGTCTCAATGTATAGATTTTTAGTAGCTCTATAAGATGATATCAAAGAAAAGTTGAAATTCTCATTAAAAAGTGATCTAAAATGGCAAAAAAAATTTGGGGGGAAAAGAATATTAAAAAAAATATGAAGACAGGTAGATTTCTTTTATACCCAATTTTATGTTCTCATGGTAGGGTATCATGAAAATTTTGTTTCACATAAGAATATTGCAATATGGGAGAGTAAAAAAAATGATTTTCTTGGAGTGGACCTAACCCCTTTTGAAAACAAACTATTCTGAAGAGCTAATTTGTCAAAAGGGGTCAGGTCCATTGTTCATAAATTTTTAATGTTTTCTGTCTCAAAACAAACCTCTAAATTTTTAGTCATTCTGATGAAAAAAAACGAAAATTTGAAATTCACATGAAAACGTGAATAAAAGTGGCAAAGAAAATTCACTTTTTTAATCAAAATAGATTGGATTCATTTCAGTTTAGTTGCAAAAGGGGTTAAGGTCCAGTGGTCCACGATGATAATTTTTAAAAGAATATATAGAAAAAATTGAAGACATGTAGATTTCTTTAATACCCAATTTTATGTTCACATGATAGGGTAGTACATCATGACAATTTAGTTTCTCATAAGAGTATTGCAGTGAGAATAAAAAACATGTTTTTTCTCAGAATAGTAAAAAGTGGACCTAACCCCTTTTGAAAACAAACTATTCTGAAGAGCTAATTTGTCAAAAGGGATCAGGTCCATTGTTCATATTTTTTTATTGTTTTCTGTCTCAAAACCTCTAAATTTTTAGTCATTCTGATGAAAACAACTAAAATTTGAAATTCACATGAAAACGTGAATAAGAGTGGCAAAGAAAAATCACTTTTTTCATTTCAGTTTAGTTGCAAAAGGGGGTAAGGTCCAGTGGTCCACGATGATAATTTTCAAAAGAATATATAGAAAAAATTGAAGACGTGTAGATTTCTTTAATACCCAATTTCATATTCACATGATAGGGTAGTACATCATGACAATTTAGTTTCTCATAAGAGTATTGCAGTGAGAATAAAAAACATGGTTTTTCTCGGAATGGTAAAAAGTGGACCTAACCCCTTTTGCAACTAAACTCTTCATATATAAGTTATCTAATTATCGAATACAAATCAGAGAGTAAATAATTGTATAACGTTAGAGATATATCTTTGGTAATGGTGGCTTTGGTGGATTTTAGATAGCTTGAATGGAATTTAAAAAGAAAAATGTACTTGATGTTAAAATTCGCCCCTTTTATTTATAATCGCTTTAAAGAACTTACAAAAATTATCAATTATGTTTTCATTATCAAGTTTCATTATGAATATAAATTTGTCTTCATTGGCATTGCTAAGGTTCTTAAACTGTTTATACATTTCAGCTATTTTGTCAAAAAAACACCACCCTTTCAGTTGTGTGTACATTACATTCTATTATCGTGTGATACTCATCCCCCTTGGCTTCTCTCTCGTTATTCTATCCATCATTCCGAAATCTCGTTCAACGGATACATTTCGTTTTCATTAACATCACTCTAATAAGAAGAAATGTGCTCCCAAGGAGCCTACTCGTAATCATGACATAACTACTGAAATAGGATGCAAATAAAGCAGTGCTTGTGGTTCATAAACCCATCCTCCAATTAAATTGCATCCGCACTATTTTTTACGAGCGCCCGACCTGAAAAAGGCGGATAATTGTCATGGCAAATGCACACACCCCCTCCGATGGGGTTGTGTTGGAAAAGGGTGACCTTGTGACCGCACCATGGCAATTATCCGCATTACTTTGGAAATGCCTTCATAAAATCAAAATCCGGTCCCGATGCCGCTATTATGCGGATAATTGCAGCAACGAAATAATGCGGATAACTCTGGTCCCGCTCCGAATTTACGACCAAATAATGGGGATATTATCCGCATAATTGGGTTTATGAAATACCCCCAAAGACCCATCGTCCAATTATCCGCCTAAGATTAATGCAGATAATTCAATAAAAAATGCATTCACAAACTCCGAAAATAATCCGCACTATTTTTTACGAGCGCCCGACCTGAAAAGGCGGATAATTATCATGGCAACTGCACACACCCCACTGAACTAGAAATACGTGGAAGTCGTGTTCAACCAAGCAAAACATCGACGGCGAACTCGACAAGTCACGTGACCGCCGCCATTTTGCTAGGTCAATTGTTCGAGAACGCGCCGTACAAGGCAATTGAAAGTATGTGCAAGATGCAATATGTTTTCTCTATAAATATAAAATTAATACTGATGTACTTAGTGTGGCAAAGTGTATTTTAATGTCATTAAGCCAATAATGTACAAACATATTTCTATATGCACAATGTACTGGGACCTGGTAGTTCATGTAGTTTAAAAAAGGTTTAAATCAGGGTGACCAGATTTCACAAAATGAAATACGGGACAATCGATAAAAAAGAACATCAAAGAAGGCTACACAGTGTTATAATTGTGAAAAAAAAATTGGAAGGGAGGGTGAACGAAAGAATGAAGGAGAGAAAGAAAAGACGAAAGAAAAGAAATGAAATGAGAAAGAAAGAAAAAATGAAGGGGAAAATAAAAGGGAAAATGAAAGAAAGTTAGAATAATTAAAAGGACGATGAAAAAAAGAATAAAAGATTTAAAAAAAAGGTTTCCGTCATTCTTTGAATTCATCGAATATAGAAAGAAAGAATGAAAAGAGGGAAGATGTGTGAAAGACAAAATAAAGGTGAGAAAGAAAAAGTAAGAAAAAGGAGGAGGAAACAATTAAAGAATGAAGGAAAGAAATTTTTTTCATTCTTTGAAAGAAACAAAGAAGAAAACAGGAAGGGGGAAGGAACGAAGGAAGGGAGAGGGGGAAAGAAAGAAAGAATAAGGGGAAAGAATTAGAAGGGAAAATGAAATAAAGAATGAAAGAGAGGGAGGAAAGAATGGAGGGTGGAGAGAATGAAAAAAAATAATGGAAAGAGAGAAAAAAACGAAAAGAAAAAAGTGAGGAAGGGAGAAGGACGTAAATAAAAGTATAAGGAAAGAAAGAATGAAGGAAATAAAAGGGGCAGATAAGAGAAAGAAGGAAAGAAAATTAACACACAGAAAGGATAAGGAAAGAAAGGTAGGAAATATTAAAAGATAGATGGAACAAAAAAGCAAGCAGGAAGGATAGAAGGATGAAGGATAAAAATGAAAGAGGAAAAAGTTCAAAATTCAAGCAAACAAAAGCAATCCAATCATCTAACAGAAATGATAATGATATTTGGTGTTTTTTAATCTATATATCTTTAAATTTTGAAAAACTAAGTGGTTTAGAAATGAATAAAATTTCAAAGTGAAACATTGTCAACTTACAAATTAAAGAAAACAGCGCCGGCATTCTACACAACAAGACTCAAAACGAAAGCTAAAACAACTACATGTAGATCCAGTTATGAAAACTAAAAAAAACTTGTTCCTCCTATTAAATCAGTAATCTGAGAATCTATAATATGATCATAAAAATTTCCCGCCGATTTTGTGATTATTTTGGTGGAAAAACTGTTTATCATGTGAGATTGTTTGCACCATTGAGAATCTGCTCCGATCCTACATGCATAGAGCCTGCCACATACAGGCAGGAAGCCAACTCGTTTGCAATGTATTGGGTTAGGATAAAAATCACCCGCAGAACTTGCAAAAGTTTAGTTATCGATTTATTGTTGTCTCTGCTTCGTCATCTGTTTGGTTATTTGATGAAAATTCGTCACTTTTAAATGTATCAACTATTTTGTTGAATATTCTAAAAATACGGGACGATCCCGGCACATACGGGACGTCTGGTCACCCTGGAAATATTTGACAAGAGGTCTTTTTGTGCAATTTTTGACATGTGGAATAGTTCATACTGACAAGGATAATGCATATAACTGGTATGTGAAAATAAGCGAAATTTAGTGCCACAACTTTTTAAATGGAATTACCATTGCTATGCTTTTCTGATTTGTGCTCTAATTTAGTAAACTTGTTGACTTGGTTTTGTTTATTCATCGCCCATTCCTTTATGGAAAGGTGTATTGATGTATAAGCACATGTCGTGCAACATCCATGCTCTTCCAAATTAAATTTCGTAAGAAATCAAATTCTATTGTGCCCATTTTTATATACGCTGTACTTAGTAGACATTTCATGGCTGAGCACTCGAAGGTCCGACGTTGAAGGCTCATTAAAATACTGACTTCTATTCAATTTTTCACCCTGAATGTGTGATTGAACAGTATGAGAGGGAGGGAAGGGAATATTTACTCAAAAATTATATAGAGAAAGTTGAAATGAGAAAGGCAAAATGGTAAACATGGAGAAAGAAAAAAAGAAACAGACGATCAACGAGAAGAGATGGAAAGAAGAGGAAGATCAAAGAGAAAGAGAGAGAGGGGGAGAGAAAGGGGGAAATGACGAGGAATGAGAAAGAGGTGAGGAGAGAAAGGCGAGACGAGAGGGAGATACAAGAGGGCTCGATATAAGGGAGATGGGGAAATAAAAGAGAGACAAATATAAGGGGGATAGAGCTAGAGAAAGGGAAGGTAAGAGAGAGAGATGAGAAAGAGGAAAATCAGAGAGAAAGAAGCCAAAAGAGAAAGGAAAAATAATAAAGAGGGAGATCGAGATGATATAAAGGGGAGAAATAAGAGAGAGAGAGGGGCTTTGGTTGGTTTGCTTTATTCACGATAAAAAAAAATATATGAACAAAATATACATTGTAAGATCAAATTAGTATAACAGAATCATAACATAAATAATGAATATAATACAACATATAAAACTTATAAATATCGTAGGGATGACTCGTTTCAGATGGGCTAAAAATAATATAGCCCATCCGTTCTTCCCCGAGGTCCCCGGAAATAAATATTTTAAATTAACTTTACAATTTCAATAACAACTTGAAAGTAGAAATGGAAGAAATAGAAGGGAGTGAAGAAAAGAGAGGATAAGAGAGATGGACAGAAGAGGAAAATCAGAGAAAATGAGATGAGATGAATAGTTGAATGAAAAGGGAGGTTTAAAAAAAAGCTAGAGAAAAGGGACATGATTTCTAATCGTTAAAATATATTTTTTTAATGCAATCAGCTAGTAGGCCTTTATTGTTCAGACAAATTGTAGGCCTACTCAGAAAGCATATTTGTTGTGGGGTCTTTCTTTGTCACAGTGTGCGCGTGAGAAAGGTCGAGTTTTTTATGATTTCATGTCTGTATGTTTACTCCCCTTTAATACAAAAATGTGACTGAATAAACATTTTCAGTTATGAAAATATTCAATAACATATAGTTCATGATGTAACAACACAAACTAAAACTTTAAGCAACACAAGGAACAGCTTTCTTTGCGTTCCTCTTTCCCATCTGCCTACACGCAGCATTTGCCGACCAGCCAACTGACCTAGCAAAATGGCGACGCGCTCAGTCGAGCGTGAAGCCCGATGCTCTTCGTTGCCGCACGGCTTTGTGTACGATGGGAATGGGGACACGTATTCCACGTATTTCTAGTTCAGTGACACACTCCCTCCGATGCGGTTGTGTTGGAAAAGGGTGACCTTGTGACCGCACCATGGCAATTATCCGCATTACTTTGGAAATGCGTTCATTAAGTCCAAATCTGGTCCCGATGCCGCTATTATGCGGATAATTGCAGCATCAAAATAATGCTGATAACTCTGGTCCCGCTCCGATTTTACGACCAAATTATGCGGCTATTATCCGCATAATTGGGTTCATGAAAAGGGTATCAGATTTTACGACCAAATTATGCGGATAATATCCGCATAATTTGGTCGTAAAATTAGGTTTATGAAAGGGGTAGAACTTGTTTTGTAACTGCATCGGCTCCTGTGAGAAGTGATTCATATATTTCATCTCTTTGAACTGGTATATCGTGGAATAACACGGCTGTGCCGTCCAATAATGGCGATGAGTCAACTGCCCATTCTTCAAATTTTGACATGATCTTGTATCTTTCGTCCATGGTCGTTATTCTCTCCTTACCCTCCAATACTCGCCACAATGGGGCTGTTACAAACTTATTTACTAGGCCCAAAACCCTACACCCAGTTAAAAACTGAGTCTACTGCTTTAATTATTCTTCCCTATCGTCTGCAAAAAAAATCCTTCAAATCATGTCTTAAATAATAAACACCTCCTCAATTATGAAATAAAATATTAAATCTGTTACCCTTAAAGGGTGCTAACGGAACTAACGTTTTGCCCCTTTCCTTCAGAAAGCTCTGAAATGTACGGGCTTCCCTGATTTTTCACATCCTCTGTCTTGAATCGATTTACACACCGTTCTTACTAACCGAACTATCCCACATTCCCCACCTTTTGGCGCCACTCCAACCTTCTGTGCCCCTACCTGTTCTCCATTGAATACCATCCCATACTTACAATGTTTGTCCCGCCTGGTCTGCCAACCCGACTATAAAATGTAATCCGCAAAAGTAATTATTCATTTTTGACAGTGACTCCCTTTCCAAGTCTGTTAAATGTGCCCATTCTCTAACAACTGTTGCAGTATATCTCTCCTACAATTTTGTAGAAGTTCATTATTTTTTTCTGTACAACATGCCTATCACTCACTGTATTTTTTATTCTTTTAATTACATCATTTACTTTACTGCCATCATTAGTAACAAAACACACACGTCTTCATTGTTTCAAGCACTTCTTCAGCTGTAACCCAACCCCTGCTCTGACGCCTAAGACCAAACACTCCCCACTACTTAAAGAACAAGTCCACACCAACAAAAAATTGATTTGATTGAAAAGAGAAAAATCAAACAAGCATAACACTGAAAATTTCATCAAAATCGGATGTAAAATAAGAAAGTTATGACATTTTAAAGTTTCGCTTAATTTCACAAAGCAGTTATATGCACATCCTGGTTGGTATGCAAATGAGGAGACTGATGACGTCATCCACTCACTATTTCTTTTGTATTTTATTATATGAAATATTCTAATTTTCTCCTCACGTGATATTAGCATTGCTCTATACTATATGAATCAGTCAAGTCCAGGGTTGGCACGTTTTAAACGGTGTGTTTTAAAATACCCCATAGACTTGTGTGTTATAAATATGTATGGTCATGGATAAGATTTTGGATGAATATTTTTTATAATTTTATTTCTTCTTGCGATATATTATTTTCTCCTAATTAAATCTCTTTCTCAACACCACTCTTTTTCTCCTCTCTCTTTCCCCCTTATTCTCCCTTTCTCCATTTCGTCATGTTCCTTGAAATACTCTTGTTCAATTGTGCACATCAATCTGTATTAAAGGTCAAGTCCACCTCAGAAAAATGTTGATTTGAATCAATAGAGAAAAATCAGACAAGCACAATGCTGAAAATTTCATCAAAATCGGATGTAAAATAAGAAAGGTATGACATTTCAAAGTTTCACTTATTTTTAACAAAATAGTTATATGAACGAGCCAATTACATCCAAATGAGAGAGTCGATGGCGTCACTCACTCACTATTTCTTTTGTTTTTTATTGTTTGAATTATACAATATTTTAATTTTTACGAATTTGACAATTAGGACCTCCTTGCCTGAAGCACAAAATATTCAAATAATGGAATTCCAAGTGTTCAGGGAGGAATCAAACTTCATTTCACATGACAATGACGAGAAAATAAAAATATTTCATATTTCATATAATAAAATACAAAATAAATAATGAGTGAGTGATGTCATCAGTTTCTCATTGCACATACCGACCGAGATGTGCATATAACTGTTTTGTTAAAAATAAGCGGAACTTTGAAATATCATAACTTTCTTATTTTACATCCGATTTTGATGAAATTTTCAGCATTGTGCTTGTCTGATTTTTCTCTTTTTATTCAAATTAAGTTTTTGTTTGGGTGGACTTGTCCTTTAAGAATATTTTAACAAACATCTGAGTGTTGTGCTCATTTTTTAGACAGGGAAAGAAACACTATTTAAAGCTAAAATATGTAATAGTAGTGAATGAAATGGAAGTGTTGCACAAGCATAATAACATTTTACAAATGACTATAAAACTGACATTGTATTCTTGAGGTACACACGAAAGCAAGTGAAACTTTTACGCTTCGTAAAGATGAAGAAAAGTTCTTTAATTCGGTATAAGACAGCTAGTAAACCTTGAAGGACAAGGCTCACCCCAAGAAATATACATGATGAAAATTTCGTCAAAATCGGCGGTAAAATAATAAAGTTATGATATTTTTAAAGTTTTGCTTAATTCTGCAAAACAGTTATATGCCCATCTTGGTCAGTATACAATTGAGGGGACTGATGGCATCACTCACTATTTATTTTGTATTTCTTTAATTTCTCATTGTCATGTGAAATAAAGTTTATTCCTCCTTGACCATGTGGAACTACCGTTGTTTTAACATTTTTGGTTCAGTCAAGTAAGTCATTATTATGCAATCTGTAAAAATTGATATTGTATTGTTCAACCATAAAAAACAAAAGAAAAAGTGAACGAGGGACATCATCAACTCTCTCATTTGCATATCACTGAGACGTTATTACTGTTTTGTTAAAAATTAGCGAAACTTTAAAATGTCATAACTTCTTTTATATCTGATTTCAATGAAATTGTCAGCATTATGCTTGTTTGAATTTTCTCTGATTGAAATCAACATTTTACAGGGGTGGACATGACCTTCAAGCTACAATCCCAGGGGACCATAATGGCCCCCTAAAAAAATCTACGATAAATCCATAAGCACGACAGGGCCATGCCATATTGTTAAAGGCTATTTTGGGGATGCATGCATTGGTATTCGATTATTATATTAGAGTCATTCCATCTGGATTCACCCAGTGGTTGTTTAATGTTTCATTTGTGAACTGATGAGCTTAATTTCTTTTCATGTGTTTGCATACTGTAACTTAAGATTGGAAGAAATCATGTAACTGGTAAACACTTTTACTAACATGAATATTATTATTATGTGGGACTAGAGTGAAATTTCATGGTATCTTTGGAAGAGTTTTAAAGGTGAAGAAATAAAATATCATCATTGGTTTTAACATATTTTGTCAATATCATACAAATAATTAACATACACGAAAATCAAGTTAAAAAATTATTTGTCCGGGGGTCAAATTCAAGGTCAAAGTAAAGGTCAAAGGTCACGACCTTATAAATCGCTCCAATACATTATTTGATGCATGTTTTGGATTCCTCTCTGAATTTCCTAATAAATGGTACCAGTTTCATGAAAATTGGTCAACACGTTACGACGCAGTGGCCATTGATAGTTGAAGGTCACGCCCATTTTAGTCAAAACAAGGAGAAAAGGGCGGGCCGTAGCGCGAGAACTGACGGACCAATTGGACTTTTTTTTTTTTTGGTGCGTGGGCCATGGTGAATTTTATGTGTACCAATTTACAACGAATTCCGAGAGGGTCGGGTGCAAAATTGCACATTCATTGGGTGAATTGGCATGGAATGACCCATTACATAAGTGCATATCAGACCCCAAAATGCTCAATAACGTGATTTCATCATCATGTATGAAGCCAATGCAAATTTTTCGCCAACATTTGTATCTGTATCAATGTTTGTACATGATTGGAAAATTATTGCTCATAATTTCCATTAAAAAACGAAAAAAAAAACAAATCTAACCAAAAAACTGTACATAAGAAATATCTAAAAAAAAGTTAAAACAAACATAAAAAAAAAATTTGATCAGAATTCCTCAATTAAAGAAATAGGCAGTTCAAGGGCTATATTTAAAGATTTATATACCCAAGCTTATATTTCATGCACTAAAATTGTTATAATTGCTTAAAAATGAAATAAGCATATTGATTAAATAAAATCAAGCTTTGAAAGCCCATAGTCTATATAGATGACATCATTTTCTTACATTGTGCAAATTCTTCCCACCCCTTAGATTGACAAGACTCAAAAGTATGTAGATATATGAGGAATAAACTTATAAAATGTCAACTTACTTTTTTGCATTCAATTTCAATGATTAAATGATTTGGGGGAAAATATAAACTTTTTATTGGAAATTCAGTAACAAAAAGTGTAGTTATATCTTACTTACACCAAAAATGTATTTAAAACATCAAGAGCTTAAATTGTACTGTATTAAGTGTATAGTTTAATTGATTTACAGAAAATTTCAACGTTCGTTGGGAAAAAAATGTTTTAAAACGATTTAAATTGTTTTAAAACAATAAAAAACGTTTTTGTTTTTTTTTAATAAAAAACATTTTTTATTACAACCCTGGTCAAGTCGGTCCCTAGTATGGTCAGACATATCTGTAAAAAATGAAATATTGTAGAATTCAAACAATAAAAAACAAAAGAAATAGTGAGTGATGGACATCATCGACTGACACATTTGCATGTCACTCAGTTGTGCATATCACTGTTTTGTGAAAAATAAGCGAAACTTTAAAATGCCATAACTTTCTTATTTACATCAGATTTTGATGAAATTGTCAGTGTTATGCTAGTTTGATTTTTCTCCATTTATCAAATCAACATTTTGCTGGGGTGGACTTGACTTTTAAATTAATATCGTACGCCCCATAGTGATGAGTGATGACCATACTTGGAAGTACCATCTCCTCCAACTGTCATATCAACCTCCTTCTCATCTAAGATTTTATTTGCCGCTTGTATTAAACTGAGCGCTCTGGCTTCCATATACATAGCTGATCCAAAATCCTTCTTTGGTACAGACTTAATATTTACATGACAGAGCCCTTCTAGTACAGTTTTCACATGCTCAACACCTTTCCTAGTACTAACACCCATTGAACAAACTAACTCTTGTAACTGAACGAACTTCATCACTGTATCTCCCTCCTTCCTTTAACTCAACAACGTGCGAATCGGCCTTCAATCTTTCTTCTAATTTGTTGATCTTCCCAGTCATTTTCTCCATTTTCTTTTTCATTCTATTGTTTTCTTTTCTAGGCATGTAATTAATCTTGTTCTTCGCTTTCAAATAACTTCGGCTCTGTTGCCTTCGTCTTACTAAGTCACCGTCTCTTCTCACAATTTTTTTAAGCATGAATATTCTCTTCTCGAGACCAGTGATTACTTTCCTTTTTTTGCACAATTCTATATTCAATCTTATGATGGTTTCTTTTCTAACTTTCAACGCCTTTAACATCCTATCATTCCGCTTCTTTATATTCCTATTTTCGGCACATGCCTTTACAAACCTTACACTGCATGCATCTATTTTTTTTTTTTTTTTTTCTTCAATTTTTTCTTCAACCTTAAACCTTTCTTCATATAACGTATCTACTTTAAATCCACTTCTCTGACGAGGTCGAACAGAGTTCCGTCTACACTGACGGCACACCCTTGAAACAGTACACAGTATTTTTTTCTGGTTCTTTTTCATTTCTTGTCTAACGAACACAAACATATCTTCTATTATACCTTCATTCTTGTTCACTCTTTTCTTGTTCTTTCTTACATTATCACACAAACTTCTTATCTTTTTGTACAAATTCTGATTGGAGAGGAGCGTCGTGTCAACATAAAAAAAACCTTCTAATAGAATCTTGAATTGTCCAGTCGTCAAATCTCTCTTTCTTCCCCATAAAAATAATTCTAGGACAGCGCCGTTCGTGAGGCTCTCCCATCCTATCTTCTCCCTATCATACTCCCCACACAACACGGCCTGCACATCCCCCTCGTAAATACCCAAACGATTGCAATATGGCCCTACTTCTGACAGTGTTTCAAACTCAGTTGTTTTTTCATTGCCCTTCCCCTGATTACATTTTTTTCGCTCTTTCTCTTCAAATTACCAAGATGCAAGTGACGATATGTATTGTTTTGAAACATATTTACAAACGCCAGCAGACAGTGCTGCCATGACTCATATCATCGTTAGGTCTTTGCTGCTCGGCATCATAATAATACAAAAAATGCTTGATTCATGTACCAGTATATTTTTGGGGCCTGTCATTGTAACAGGAGGTTGCAAATGAATGTGAATCGGACATGGTATTACTGGCAAGTCAATTTTTTTTGCAAGATTAAACACACAGGATCGGATTAATCTATACATAATTCGAGAGACCAAAGCTATTTTATTGACTTGCAGTTGCACGAACGGTACGGTGTGGACTTGCGGAAGTACATGTATGAGGCTGAGTAACGGGCTGGTACTTGGGTGGGTAGAAGAAGAACGTGGGAGGAGAAAACCGGAGTAGCACAGCCACAAAATATCAAAGAAATGGATGATATATCACGAAATATTGATGATCCGAGAAGCAAAGACCTCGCGAAGCGCGATTACATCACACTCGATGTACAAATCAGTGGATGCTTGAAGAACAACACACTCGATAAAAAGAGTGAAATTGACATAAATATAGAGCAGTCGGGTAGGGAAATCCTCTACACAAAACATGCACAAATGATATGAACATAAAAATCTCAACGTTAAAGGACAAGTCCACCCCAACAAAAACTTGATTGAATTAAAAGAGAAAAAATTCAACAAGCATAGCACTGAAAATTTCATCAAAATCGGAAGTAAAATAAGAAAGTTATGGCATTTTAAAGTTTCCCTTCATTTCACAAAACAGTTCCTATATGCACATCTCGGTCGGTATGTAAATGAGGAACAGATGACATTACTCACTCAATATTTCTTTTGTATTTCAAGCATTGTGCTTGTTTGATTTTTCTTTATTGATTCAAATCAACATTTTTCTGAGGTGGACTTGGCCTTTAAACACATCGCCAATGAATGCACACACAACAAACACAACCGCATGGTAATTCTCATCATAGCCAACGTACGTGTTCCACCTCCACACACAGACATTCACACACCAAGTCGAAGTCATGCGGGCTCCCCATTCACTCATGTGTTTTAAAACTCGCGCGCTTGTGCTCACGTGGACGGCTTGCCGCGAATTTGCATACGATGCAAATTAATTTGGGATTTACGCGCTCTACGTATGGCTTCGTTGTCAAGAAAATAGACGAGTACGCCACGCAGGCCTCTAGATTTCGCTTGTCTGCACAAGGGTATTTCCAAATTGATTTTGCATTGTGATCTTGTGTAATCAGCCCAAAACTGAGTGCACCATCGAAATCAGCGATCCCGGAAATACTTAAGAAAGTTTGTAGCACCCTCAATTGCTGTGCTGTCGCAATTTTGTATTATCTTTACTTCATAATATAAGAGAAAACTTGTCCTTATGAGCATATTATAGGAAATTTAATTCCCTTTCGAACCATATCATTTTTGTTTGAAAAAAAATGATCAGATCACAATTTTCTGAGCTTTCAAAGGGGACCTTGTATTAAAAAAGTGTGTGCCATTTTCGCTTTAGTACGCGACGCGCATTGACGTGCGTGTATTATTAGGTATTAAAATTCATCATTCGCTTTAATACTATTGAATAGCCTACTTAGTCTTAGAGTTAGAGAAATTACTTCAACACAACAACCAACCTGCAGATAGCCGGAAGAACAACAAAGAAGAACTTGCCAAGAAGTACCGTACGGTATGGGCAGAGACTCCCGCAGCTATCGCTGAGACTGAGACTATTGTTTGATCGTCCAGACACCCTACTCTGATCTAGCCACCTCCTGTCCTATGGCTATGCTATGTTCGCTTTACCCTTGCACAGTATACCAAGGGATATTGCTCTTGCACAAATTGAACGAGTAAGTCACAGAATTTTGACTCCCCCATTGGTATGTGTATGCATAAAGAATTACATGCACTCGTGAACGCACGCGTCACCGTTTGTACCCGAGTCACTGTTGTTATTGAACGACTTCTTCTTTTTCTTCTTCTTATAAAGTACGGTACAGTCCACCGACTGGTGTATATTGTACATACCTAAAAAACCTGTAATAGCTGCAACCACTGGTTGATCCTTTTAAGTGCTTGGCCTTGTTGAAATTTCGATAATTTTGGCTAGAATTAGTCTTGGCTCAGCGTAGTAGAATTCCTCGAAATTTGAGGAAATTTCTCCGGCCGCGGCGGCCGCGCCGGCGCGCACGCACCGCAGCCGCACAAAGCAAGCCAGACAAAAGGAAGAGGGCGCATGATCAACCGTCTTTTTTGGCCTTGCTTGCCTTCCTTAGCTTTTTGCTGACCGCAATTACGGTATTTTTTACGGTACTTGGACCTTGGAGAGCTCGAGAGCTATTCTATATTCGAAGATTGAAGATTTGGTGAATTAAAAGGCAAGTTTAATGTTTGCATTTCACGCATTTTTTTTTTTCAGGCGGATGTTTTACGGTACCGTACCAACCCACCTGGTGACACATCCAAATTTTAATGCACGTAAGCGAGTACGAATCATCATGTTTTTGTGATGGATGTTACCGAATTGCACATAAGCTGAGTCGCTATTTAAAGCATGCAAGCATACGCCTAAGTGCGAGGTTAGTCGACGACCACAGAAAAGGCTCAGCGTAGCCGTAGGCCTCAGGCTCAGCCAAGTATGGTAGTGCCTAGACAGCTGGCAGCCGTCTGTTTCGAGGAGTTTTTTAACATTTTTTTATTTTTTAAATTCCTCCTCGTACACAGACGGCTCGCTACCGTGCAGCCACCATTAGGGGACTTGCAATGCAAAATCCCCCCGTCGGGGCTCTTCAATTTTTGTCTTTAATGAATAAATTTTTTGAAAATTAACGCGACCAAAATGCAAATTAATATTCCCTCTTGCCATTAATTGCCAAAAAACAGAGAAAAATCAAGTTAAAAGGAACAAAAACAGTGACTTACCTCGGCTGTCGCGCAAATTCACTTCCCCGTTTTATCCGCTCTTAAGTACATAAACATATGGCCATTGAGTCCCCTGTACAGATCGCGCTAGAACTTCGGTCTCTGTATTTGGTGAATGAAGCCAACGGAGTTCAGCTGAACAACCAACATAACAGAGACTGAAGCTTTTGGTCTAGGTAGTGCCTAGTATACAAATAATGCATGCAGCCGAGAGCGTTAGTGGAAATGTAACCCAGAGAGCTCCGGCCCGCGTAGCGGGCCGGAGCCCAGACGCTCAGTGTGCAAACGGGCATTCAGGTGAGAGTACCGTGAAGTTTGGTCAAAATAATTTTGATAATAAATAATTAAAACAGAAATTAAGCACTTACCACGATTGTATGGATGATAGTCTAACGAGTGGCAGTTTCCTGACATCGAGGCACAGACTGGAACCTCAAAAAACGATCAGTTCTGTCGCGGTGGCTCTCCTTCTTTCAAAATTCATAGCAAAATGGCCGTTCGAGAGGGTGTAGGGCGCATGCGCGAATTTGACAAAGTCTATATGCGCTAGTGCTATACTAGCCTCGGTCTCGATCGGCCATTTTGTGTTGAATTCTGAAAGAGGAGAGCTACCGCGACAGAACTGATCGTTTTTTGAGGTTCCAGTCTGTGCCTCGATGTCAGGAAACTGCCACTCGTTAGACTATCATCCATACAATCGTGGTAAGTGCTTAATTTCTGTTTTAATTATGTATTATCAAAATTATTTTGACCAAACTTCACGGTACTCTCACCTGAATGCCCGTTTGCACACTGAGCGTCTGGGCTCCGGCCCGCTACGCGGGCCGGAGCTCTCTGGGTTAGTGGAAATGCAGAGCACGCGAGGTTTCTTTAGATAGGTGTCGCACTGTGCACGAGCCGCTTGCGGCGAGTGCCCAGTGTGCTCCATCTGAAGAAACCGAGCTTTCTCTGCATTTACTTTTACGCACGACAGAGCAAGTGCATTATTTGTTTTATAAAATAGCAACACAGAAACAATTTTTTTTAAAGTTACACTTTACAGTACAGTTTTGTTGGACTTCTACCGCACTGGTTTGCTTGAGCGTGCAATGTCAATTTTCGTTGCACACCTTTTGCACTACCGTGCAGTGCACAAAAAAAGTTGGATGTCATGTGACGCGTATTGACCAATCGCGATGCTTGAAATAATACAGCTATTTTATAATGGATCGTATTACCGAACACTTTTCATGAATTCAATCATATCAAAAACATTATTCTCATAAAATTCACCAAACTTTAAGTTAATCTCTCTCTCTTGTATCCTTCCTCCGTTAAGGTTGGAGATCGCTGGTAACAGTTGAAAAATGTAGACACTTCCTAAGAGTTGTTAGAGCTGGTGAAGTTGCCATATAAATACACAATTACCTACAAAATATAAATATGTAAAATTATAAGAAATTTGACGAAATCGTTTTTCCTTTTGACGATATTTATTAGCTTCCATTTCGGACAATCGGACCCCTCTCCGCATGTGAAATATTTTGGTCACTTGAAAAAGGTATCGTATTACCGAACGTGTGTTTTTTTATTGGAAAAGTTGAGAAAACAACAAAATCACTGATTACTATTTAATAGCTGTTTTTACCATATTTGATTATTTTTAGAATATTAAGACTTTGAAAATGTGTTTTTGACCATTTTTCATCATCTTTCTATTCAAGTTCCCTTTGGAAGGATGTTGCAAAGAATTGAGCGTATGAAATTATTTTCTGATGCGTACGATGCGCGCGTTCGGTAATACAAGGCCGGTCGGTAATACAATCACTCACTATACCTATAACCAAGGCTCCACATTAACTTTTTTTGGTGGTGGCCCGTTCGGGCCACCAAACCATCAAATTTTTTATTTTGCTGGCCCGATATTAAAGTTTGGTGGCCCGAAAAATATAAAGAAAAACATTAAAAATGAATAAAACAAACTTCTGAAATATTAATTCTGCAGCCACTACCACTATGTTACTTTTACTTTATACATGTAAACCTTGTTTGCTGTTATTTTACTTTGCTAATTGATAAATGTTTCTATCGTTGTAAAAATGAAATGATTGAAAGAGAATAAATTAATTGTTGTTCGCAGGTTGTGTGGACTTTTTTTTTAATCTCTGTATAGAGATAATGGTAAAGTAAATAAATAGTGCCTAGCAAATTCAGATAGATGTACAAAACAATGGTTTTTCCTTCCTTTCTCTTTGAATCCTAAAACCTAGAATATGCATGCCCCAAATCCAGTTTATTTCTGTTTTCTCTTTTGCAGCATATTGTAGAAGGAGAAAATCACAGAAAAATATGCTGCAAAATTAGAACAATGCATAAAAGTGGGAAACAAACGAAAATAATTTTCAAAAAGTATATTACAAAAAGAAAACAAAAATAATAAAAGAAATTAGTGAAATAAAACAAAAGAAAGAAAATGAAGAAAGAAAAAACAAAGAACAGGGAAAAAAAGAAAAGAAAAATTAGAGAGAAAAAAGGAAAGAAAATGAAAGAAAAATTAATAAAACAAAGTTAATAAAAAAATGGGGAAAAGGGGAAAATTAAGAAGCCATTACATACATTTTTTAACAGCTGTGGCAATAGTCTATTCTGACTGGAATATAATTAAAAGCCAAGCAAATAATTTTCCCTTACTTTTCAAGTTGGGAATGGCACATTTTTATTCTTATATCCTTTAGTTTGTATTATTTTATTTTCAGTAGAAACATATTTTTTAATCAGGCATATTCAATGGGAAGGGGTATAAATGGTTTAACCACTGTCAAAAAAAAATGAAAGGAAAAAAAAAAAGAAAACGGCAAAAATTATATCTGGAAAAAAAGTGTGAGAAAAGTCCTTCCCTATATTTGCCAAAATGTTGGGGAAAAAATCACATTTCATATCAATGAAATGCCTTCCCAAAGTATTTACTTTCTCAAGAGTGGTTTAAGAAGTCATTTATAAAATCCTCCATCTTTATTTGAAGAATTGTAATACCTATTTCATAAAAAAAATAACTTTTTTGACAATTTTTACCCTGTTTGCGAAATTCGACCATCTTATGACATGCGATCATGTCTATTTCTGTCAGTGTCAGGGATATGCTCTGCTGAGCTGAGAGACTTCATCTTCTGGCTCCGGCCATGCCGGCCGTGGCATCCCCTCGGCTTCGGCATGTTCGGCTCCGTACGTCAATATGACGCCATGCAGGGTGACCAGATTTCACAAATTGAAATACGTGACAATCGACAAAGCACACTACATCTACACGAGCGGATCGACCGAGCCAGGTCTAAAAAAAAATTCAACAAAGAATGCTACACAATGCTAGACTTGTAAAAAAATATATATAAAGAAAAGGAAGGGAGGGTGAACGAAAGAATGAAGGATCGAGAGAAAGAAATGAGGAAAAAAAATGGATGAATTGAGAGGAAAGAAAGACAGTGAAGGGGGAAATGAAGTAAATGAAATAAAGGAAAAAATATAAGATGGATTAAAGAAAGAATACAAGAAAGAAAAAGGGTTTCCGTCATTCTTTGAAATGAATAAAGAATGAAAGAAAAAGAAAGGAAGGAAGGAAGGGAAGATGTGTGAAAGAAACAAAATAAAGGAGAGAAAGCAAAAAAGAAAGTGAGTAAGGCGGAAGAAAGAAAGAGTGAATGAAGGAAAGAAAATGTTTTCTTCATTCTTTGAAAGAAACAAAGAAAGAAAAACATGAAGGGAGTAAGGAAGGAAGGGAAAGAAAAAATAAAGGGGAAAAATTGAAGGAAGGAAAGGATGAAAGGAGGAGAGAATGAAAAAGAAGATAATGGAGAGAAAGAGCAAAAAGGAGAAGGGAGAAGGAAGCAAAGAAAAGTTTAAGTAAAGAGAGAATGAAGGAAGAAAATTTTAAAAGGAGGAAAGAAAGAAAAATGAACAGAAGGATCAGGGAAGAAAGCTTTATAAGTTCTTGGCTCAAATGCTGGGTAAGTTATTAAAGAGTTGGTCCAGGCTAGAGATATTTATATTTCAATTAATACTAGTAGAGTAAAATTCACAGAGCAAAATGCTGAAAATTTGATCAAATTTGGAAAACAAATAACAAATTTTTTGAATTTCAAAGATTTGCATTATTCTGGTGAAACAGTTCTACAATGTAGGCATGTCTTTATGAATATTCAATAGATGGGCTGATGATGTCATATCTCCACTTGTTCTATTGTATTTTATTACCGGTATATGAAATTAGGTCTATTCAATTTTTTTTTCTACCAAGAACTAAGACAATTGGATTGACAACTGATTAATAGCATTAGTTATTTATTGCTGCAACTTATTTCATCATTATAATGGAGACATCATTTTTAAAAAATGAAACAATTATGATTTTATGTAGTAACATAAGAACAAGGAAAGTGGGAATATGACATCATCATCCCACTTATTGGATATTCATGATGATGTGCATGTAACTGTTTTTACAAAATTGAAACTAAAAGTTTGACTGACTGAATACTGGACAGTGGCTGAAAGTCACTTAATACTTGGCATTTTACCTTAGACCACAAAGTAGATCTACCCCCCCTCTCCTCGATTATTAACAATTGTAAATTGCCAAAGACACATGAATGATGTTGGCTGCCCTGACCTGTCTTATTTTTGCTCTGACATTTTGGATGGAGTAGGCTGGATTAAAAGATTTATTAGAGTTGATAAATATGAAAATGTATGTAGGCCTGTAAAATGGTATTGTATTGGAGTTATCCATCTAGGAAAGGCATTTGCAATAGCATTTGACCATTCAATTTGTACACATTTATCAGTAGTAACTTACTCTTGCTATTTGCGTAAAAAAGAAACCTGTATCAAATTAATGTGCAATTAGTGCAAGTCTACCGGTAGATATCAGAAAATGTGTGTTTCCACCTATTTTCTGCACTTAACCTAAGATCATTAGAGTGTGAAAAATCACAATCTTCAATGTCATAGCCGTTTACTGCTCTTTCAAACAGGTTATTCAACCTTTGCTGAGTTTTGTGTCTTTGGATTCAGAAGGCTTTCGGGATGAACTACCTGAACTATGATGGCCCAAATCAGCAGTCCCAGCAGCAGCCTCATAGCACAGCTTCTGTTTCTCACCACTCACAACATATGAGCCTCTCGTTCCCACAGCACTTACAACTCAGGGATGTAAGTTATCCAGATTTTTCTGGGATTCTTGAATTTTTTTTGAGCGCGATGATGCACCACCATACCGCAAGCCTGAAAGAAATCGCACTCTTTGAAAATTGAAAATAGAAAATCTGCAAACTTGTAAATGGTCCAGACAAGTTCTTTGCATAAACAAAATGTCTAGAAACCCTTTTTAATAATATCTCGTCCAGGTTTACCCTAAAAGAAATATTGATGCACAAAGGGTTGATGACCAAAAGGTTTGAAAAAACATTTCAAAGTCATTAATGAGTTTCCACAACCATAATTAATAATTTGTTCACCTGCTATGTTGATTTTTTTCTTTAACTACATGTACATGCAGAGTGACAGCTTAATTAATTGTTTTTCTCTTTTATAAATTTATCTCTTCATTATGCCTTAATACATACATGTATATACATGTATCAAAGTATGTGCCAGATTGCACAATTTTACCCCTTAGCAACAAATTCCACACTGATGGGGGGGGGGTAGCTGTTCTCCCCTACCCTCGTTCCACTGGGATCGAGTTGCTTCGCTCCTTCACCTCATTAGTAATTTCAAGATTTTTTTTGGCTAACCACTTACAATCCTTTTACAACTTCATCCCGTCTTGCAGCAACAAGGTTCTTTCCTGCAACCCCACCACTTGCAAGCAACAACCGCACCTTCTGGCAGTGGCAGTTCTCACCTACAGCAACTGCAGCAGCCTCAAGGAGGGCAGCCATTACCCTTGCTGAACCATGGGAGTCTGCCTAGTTTTGCGCATGTCCTTGGAGGAGAAGGTGGAACCGAAGGGGGTCTGTTGCAGCAGGGTGTTCCATCGATGTCACATCGAGTTCAGGTGGTTAGAGGCCCTCCGCAGGGCGTGGACAACCTATTCTCGGCAGTGATACAAGAAGGTGAGCACATGATAAATAGGTTTTCTAATAGACCATATGATGTCATGCTATGAGAGCGCCCTTCCTCAAGAGGATATAGTGATATGCGTTAAAACAGAGTTGAAGATGCGTCTATGCATGCAAGCAGCAAGGCAGTGGCTTCAATGATGGCGCAATAACGTCAGTGCATGATGTCTATTCAGCTGTAATGGAAAGGAGTAGGGAAAGGGGGATGCAGGAGAGTGATTATATCATATTGAATCGCTCAGATGTAGCTAGAGATATATGTAGTCCAGGGAGGTGTTTCACAAAGATTTAAGTGTACGGTATACATGTATATAACGCATACCCGCATTGGTCAGATCATGCATACTAGGGCATATTTATCAAACAAATTATGTGTTACATGTGCACGTCAGCATTCAAGCATAACTCTAAATCACTCTTCATTCTTTGTGAAACACCCACCAGATTGTATGTTGATGGAGGGAAGCTTTCTTTCCTAGAGCTAACATAGAGGATATGACTCCCAACTCCCTATCCCAGTGCCAGCCCCCTGAGTTGAGCTGAGGGGATTAGCACTGTGGTCGGGATTTGGGGAGCCAGTCCCTCGACATTAGCTTTAGGAAAGATAGCTTTCCTTATCAACATCATATCTGGACCAAAATGAATGCAATGCAGGCTGTAAATTCTTATCAAGGGCAAGGTCAATTCAATTTAGTGCACATTTCTATGTTACAGCACCAAGGGGAAATCACTCAAAATCATGCCCAAGGCCGACTTTGGGGGACATTGAGGCCAATTGATCCAAGGCCGTGAGCTTGGTGTTGGATTAATTCAAGCCTTGTCGTGACTCCATTGGAATGGAGTTCTAATGAGGCTATTACTATGTACCTTGTCATTGCATCAACAGATATCAACGCTTCTTCCCGTCGGCCTGAACCTCCTGCTCCACAACCTCAAGAACAACTCTTGTCAACCTCGACCACAATGTCCACTCAGGCCACTGCTACCCCAACACGGTCAACCACGCTCAGCCGACCCCCTCTGGCTGAGAAGTCGGCTACGACGGTGAACGTCGGAGGAAACAATCAGAGGTCTACCAGTCACAAGGTTGACAAGACTGGAAAGGTATCAAGACCGGAATTTATCCATGATGTTTGGCATCAGTGCACCTATTTTGAGGAAAATCATAACAAAAATAGATAAATATGTGCATATATCTCAGCATAATTTGAAAATGAAATATATATACATATACATGTATATCTATCTCAGCACAAATTGATAGTGAAATACCAAGCAATTTCATTGGGGGAAAACCTTACAAGTGTACAATAATTTGCATTGACAGGACCTATTATGGCTGACACCTGAAGGATCGTTGGATTGACTCCTCCCTTAGTCTGCAAACCACCCAATTTTAAATTGGGTTAATTTGTATAAGACATGGTTTCAAAGAAATTCATTTATTTTTATTTTTTAGTTGAAATTTAAATTTCCTCTCTTGAGATGTAAAATGCACCAAATTTTCAAAGTGAAATTATTTCATGCTTGTATTAAGATCCTTTGCCATCTGTAATAATTTTTTTCTAGATTGTAATGATATTTTATTTGGCATTTAGGTTTTCTTTAAAAATTTCTGTGACATTGTAACTTTTTGAAACTTGCTTTTCTTTGATACTGATTCAGTACATCAGGGGCGAATCCAGGATTTTCCAAAAGGGAAGGCATTTTGTACAGGGAAAATTTTGACAAGCAAAAAAAAAGTTTTCACTACAAAATGGAAGTAATTTTCTTCTAGGACAAATTTGTTTAAAGGGGGAGTGGACTGCGTGTGGTGTCTTATTGACTGTGTGTTATAAATGCATAGTCTTAAAATATACGTTTTCAGATATCTACTAATACTACAGAGAATTAATTGACCTATAATTGTATTTGTATAGAGAAACTAAAATGTTTTGAGAAGAAAAGTAATTGTTTTGCTACTTGGTAGCATAATTAGTGCGGTATGAATGTACAGAGCAGTTAATTAGCATGTTATCATTCAAGTGGGTCTATATTACTAGACTACACTAGCATTATGGGTCAGGAAACTGGCCAGGTATGAGTAGTTGAGGACTCGAGCTGGCGCTATTGGTTCTTATCTGCTTAAAAAAAATAAAATTAAAAAAAAGGTCCTCACTTGTGTATGCATGACATTTGTGTCTCTCAAAAAGGGAGGGGGAGGGGGTGGGCATGGGCTAGATGTGCCTCTTTCTGGTTCCGTTAGTGTCGCAAATGCATAATGCACTTGATAATTGTTACATATCTGTTTTAAAGTATCCTAGAAAGTATTGATGTGAGAAATGTAGGTTTTCTTTGAAAGTTTTCCGTAACCTTGATTTCTTTGTCTTCCACCCTGTAAATCTATTTTAGAAGCAGCATTCAAACCTTCCTCAGGGGTTCAGATACCAGTTCAAAGACAAGGACGGAAGCGCCATCAACGGAGTTGTGGTCGACCGATTCATCCAGAGATCTCAGTGGTTTGGTCCTTTTAACGGGTCACTGCTAGACGAGGAGGACGGTCAAGACATAGGCTCAACTTGGGAGGTACGTGAATGCAGGAATGGATGGGTGGTTTCAGGTTCGGTGTTGAGCTTTTGGTGTTGGTGTTAGGTCAATTTTTACTTGATTATCCTTAAAGGTCAAGTCCACCCCAGAAAAATGTTGATTTGAATAAATAGAGAAAAATCAAACTAGCATAATGCTGAAAATTTCATCAAAATCGGATGTAAAATAAGAAAGTTATGGTATTTTAAAGTTTCGCTATTTTTCACAAAACAGTGATATGTACAACTCAGTGGCATGCAAATGAGTCAGTCAATGTCCATCACTCACTATTTTTTTTTTATTGTTTGAATTATACAATATTTCATATTTTACAGATTTGACAATGAGGACAAACTTGACTAAACCATATAGTATTCAAGAATGCTAATTCCACATGTTCAGGAAGGAATTAATCATTATTTCAGTTTACAATGAGGAGAAAATTTGAATATTTCATGTAATAACATACATAAGAAATAGTGAGTGGATGACGTCATCAGTCTCCTCATTTGCATACCGACCAGGATGTGCATATAACTGTTTTGTGAAATTAAGAGAAACTTAAATATATCATAACTTTCTTATTTTACATCCGATTTTGATGAAATTTTCTGTGTTATGCTTGTTGGATGTTTTCTCTTTATTGAAACCAAATTTTTGTTGGGGTGACTTGTCCTTTAAAAGTCGCTCACTAGATGTTGAGTTGTCAAATTTGTGATCTGGATCATTAGTGTAAACTCAGAGTAGGTTTTGGAGTTAGGAAACACAATCCAAATTGTGCTACCAATGCCAACATCAACACCGGACAAGTTTGAAATCACTCAGTGGGTGATTTCAAGTATAATTTGGTGTTGAAATCTGGTGTTGGTGGTGACAACACCAGCCACAACACCGTACTTGAAATCAGGCTGGTGTTGGGATTGACCTCGGAAAAATATGACATATTTCCGGCAGTTCGTGTTGTAGGCTGGTGTTGAATGTCGTCTGCTTAACCCAGCACTGCGGCCGATGTTGACAATCTACGTGCAATTTCCCCATTCACCAACACCAACCCCCAGGGATTGGGAAAATGATTTGAATGATTTGAAGTTCGGTGTTGGTGTTGGCAATCTCAAGCTCGTGAACAGGCCGCGAACATGATGAAACATCCCCGTAAAATTAGCTTTTACAGTTAAGATGAGTACAAATAATTTGAGCTTTATATATTGTGATAAAGAATAATATTCACCTACACCCGACAAAGGAAATTATAATTGGTATAGTGTCGAAATCTGTCTTTCTGACGGTCAATCGGATCGGGGTCGCCTTAGCCACTTACCCGTCTCTGTGGTCTAGTGCTTAAGGCACCGGCGTTCAAAGCTGGGGGCCTGGGTTCGATTCCCTGGCAGAGACATTTTTTCGGCATCACCAATTTTTCCAAAGGGTAGATAGCTCTGGGGAACCTTGATTTAAGCTACGCGTACCATTGTTCTCTTCATCCATTTCTTTCACAAAATATTGAAATAAAAGAGTTGCCAAAGCTGTTGTACATGTATAATTTCACACATTTATATATATATATATATATATATATATATATATATATATATATATATATATATACATATATATATATCAAGTGCAAATAGGAACTAGAGAAGTTCATGTATAAAAAAGGTGAGTAAATATGGGCTTAAAAACAAGGATTACGGTTGAGGTTTTCTTCTGTAGAGCCCACAATATCTTGTGTCTCTACCATTGCACATTGCAGCTGACTTCACGAAAAATGGCAAAGCGCACTCTTAATGACACTTATGACATGTTTCCTTTGTATCAGACATTTCTACATCTTTTTCGTGATTTTCCAGCTATGTTTTCAAGGAAACGTGTTGTTCTACCTTGATGGCAGTAACATCACCCATAACAATTGGTTATACCACATCAGTCCAGCAAGGACCACAGCTGAGCAGAACCTAGAGGCCTTCCAGCATTACGGAGATATCTACTACAGAGCGATAGACAACATCCAACCCGGTACAGAACTCAAGGTCTTCTATTCGGATGAATACAGGGAGAAGATAGGATGCAAAATAAAACTGGACGATCTGGGGTTCAATAAAGGTGAGTCACGTCCGTTGGTTTCTCGACGAGGGAGTTCATCTTAGCTCTGCCGACCGTGCAGAATTTCAAATATTACAGAGTTAGAGTTGATGAGGCCGATGGAGAAAAGTGTCTTCCAAAGACTTTTGTATATATCACCCTTTCTCCTTGAACATTTGGCGCAATATTTTCACAATGTGTCCTCCATCTTTTAAGACCAACTTTATGACACCCGGGTACATTGTTGTGTAGATTTATGCACATACTTTTGTACGGTATGTATGTCACACCAAAAAAGGTAATTTTGTGTACAATATCAATACAAATTGTGTTTTCAGTCATATATTTGAAGGTAATAAGATCCTTGCTGTTTTGCTGTTCTATTCATATCTTTCTCTTTCTTTTTATCTCTTTCTCTCTCTCACTCTCTCTCTCTTTCTCTCCCTCCTGACCTTCAATTTCAACATTTTTACGGTAAGGTCACTTTTCCATCGGTCTCCTTTCTATTATAACCGCACAAATCAGAAGACAAGAATATCAAAAGGGCACAACAAATCGCCAAGGCTGATGAATGGGGTCTCAACGCTAGTCAATACAACATCCTAGGCCATAGCTTTCTATGGCCATGGAATAATACAAGCCTTGCTCTCTCAATCTCACTCCCTCATACAATCTTTATTTCTTTACCAGCCCTTTTCCATTTGCATTTCCTCTACATTCTCTTCTTACTTTGTTTTTGTTTTTTTTACTTAGAGGCTGACTGTTTCAAGTGTCACATGTGTGAGGAAAGGTACCATGGATCCAAGGTCATGCTCCGCCACATCAAGTTCAGTCACATGAAGGACAACCAGACACCGAATGTGAATAGCAATCTCAAGGACAGGATGACCAAGAAGGCCAGATTGATGGAGTCACTGAAACACCCTTTACCCGAACAAAGGCACCAGGAATCTCAAGAAACTGGTCGTAAGGTTCCATCCAGCGATCAGGAGGGAGACTTTGTCTGTGCCACCTGTGGCAAACGGTTTCAAACAGAAGGTCGTCTGCAGGTCCACGAGCGCTTCCACGAAAGCACCTGTGAGTTTGAGTGTGACGTGTGCCACGATGTCTTCAAGACGTCGCTTACGCTGCTGAGACACAAGAAGATCCACGATGAAGTCCGGATTAAGTGTACGCTGTGTTCCAAGGAGTACAGCAGTCGTGGTCATCTTTCCCGCCACATGCATGTTACACATGGGTTTGAACGGAGGAAAGGAAACCTTGTGTGCATGGGCTGTCAAAATTATTTTGACTTTGAAGATAATATGTTACAACATCTTCAGCAATGTAAGAAGCTTCAGGCAATGAGAGAGAAAATTCAAGCAATGGCAGGAGAAGATGATGTAAGTGATGGCTCTGACAGAGCTGATGATGGTTCATTTCTGAAGGAGACGATCAGTTCGGAATCGGAGAAGGTCATCGGGAACTTGGCTAAATCATCAGAAAGTGATCAGAAATCTGGCTACATTGTACCAGAGATCAGGTGTTCCTTATGTGGCAAGAACTACACTTCACGTTCTCGCCTTCACCGACATCTGGATGACGTACATGGCTTTGCGTTCGGGTCAGGGAAACTCTTGTGCATGGGTTGTTCGAAGGAGCTAAATCCGAAAGGCAAAATAGCTCGGCATGTGGCAAACTGTGAAGGACTTGCTGTGTTTTTGAAGAAAAGAAAGAAGGAGAGGAAGAAACACAGACCAAATGTTGTAATCACTGATGAAGAGGATGATGAAAGTGATAGTGATGATAGTGAACAACAAACAAAAGAAGGAGAGGGTGATGAAGGGACAAAGATTGATATGCTTGGAGTTCGCTTAAATCAATACTCTAAAAAACCCTTTAAGTGTACCCATTGTAGCCAGAGATATGCCAGCAAAGATAGATTAGAACGCCATAAGCGCAACAAACATCCAAACGTCTCTGTGTTCCCATGTGACCACTGCGACAAGGTCTTCCCTTATAAGAACCGGCTAGCGAAACACCTTCACTCGCACAACAAGGAGAAACGCTACAAGTGCCACCAGTGTCCTCGCAGCTTCGCATCGCAGAGCGCCGCCACGAACCATCAAGAGGAACACACGGACGCAAGGCCGCATAGATGCGAACCCTGCATGAGGGCTTTCCGGACTCGAAAATCCCTGCTCAGCCACAACAGAAGGTTACACGCTGACCGCAAGATGCGCTTTTCTTGCTCGTTCTGTGATAAGAAGTTTCCAGAGAGGACCGACCTGCGCATACACGAGCGCCGCCACAAGGGTATAAGACCGCACGTTTGTTTGGTTTGCGGGAAGGGGTTCTCATCTAAATACTCCATGACAGTACATGTCAGGATCCACACTGGTGAAAAGCCTTTCAAATGTGAATTCTGCGACAAAGCTTACGCCTTGAATCACCATCTAGAGCAGCATCTTAGATCCCACTCAAATGTTGGTCAGTTGCAGATAACTGGATCCACTCAGCCTTGAAAGTATCGCATGTTCATTCGGTGTGCAGTAGACTTCGTCTACAATTACCTTCCACAAGCGAAATGATTGCCAAAGTCAAAGCATTGTTAGTAGATTTCTGTAGTTCCAAGTAACGTTAGATTTAGCTGTTTTCAATTGTTTCCTGCCAACTTATTTAGTTCCATAAGATCAACTTCCTCTCTAAGAAAATTCAAGCTTTCATAAACTTTTAATACTATGTTATTAGACAATTAAACATTCCATCATGAACAGGATTATGATTAGCCATTTAAGTGATTTCATTAAAATATTTATTTTAATGATTTTTGTTTGTGTGTTAATCAGATTTTGCACCATTTTTATTTGCAAGTTTTTGTCTCACCTGTATAGCAGAGTGAGACTATAGGCGCCGCTTTTCCGACGGCGGTGTCGGCGTCAACACCAAATCTTAACCTGAGGTTAAGTTTTTGAAATGACAGCATAACTTAGAAAGTATGTGGACCTAGTTCATGAAACTTGGCCATAAGGTTAATCAAGTATTACTGAACATCCTGCCTGAGTTTCATGTCACATGACCAAGGTCAAAGGTCATTTAGGGTCAATGAACTTAGACCATGTTGGGGGAATCAACATCAAAATCTTAACCTAAGGTTAAGTTTTTGAAATGTCATCATAACTTAGAAAATATATGGACCTAGTTCATGAAACTTATACATAAGGTTAATCAAGTATTACTGAACATCCTGTGCAAGTTTCAGGTCACATGATCAAGGTCAAAGGTCAATGAACTTCAGCCATAATGGGGGTATCTGTTGAATTACCATCATAACTTTGAAAGTTGATGGATCTGACTCTTGAAACTTGGACATAAGACTAATCAAGTATCACTGAACATCCTGTGCGAGTTTCAGGTCACATGATCAAGGTCAAAGGTCATGTAAGGTCAAAGAACTTTGGCAAGTTGGGGGTATTTGTTGAATTGCCATCATATCTCTATAAGTGTATTGGTCTAGTTCATAACACGTGGAAATAAGAGTAACCAAGTATCACTGAACATCTTGTGCGAGTTATAGTAGTTTTCAAAATCAGCACTGCTGCTATATTGAATCGCGTGATGCAGGTGAGACGGCCAGAGGCATTCCACTTGTTTAATGAAATGCCCTGTGCTTTCTCTTCAGAAATATTTATATATTTTTTTATGAACTAGCAGCCCAGGTTATAAATAGCAAAAAAAAAAGAATAGAAAATAGAAGTTTTGGCATGGTTGTAATTGGTAATCGTGCATTTGCAATTGTTTACCTCATCCATAAAGGGTTTGTGAGATCTTGAATAAACAGTGTCCCATTTAGACATATTTGTGTAATGTTATGTATTAACATCTACATGTATAAAGTATTAATAGAAAGCTGAGAATAATTTGAAAAAGAGTTTCAAGATATGTTTCATTCCAAGGTTTGGTGTAATAGGCTAGAAGCAGCCATATGTAGTGAGAATTTTTCTTCACTTATACATTGAAAATCTTGTTGCTATGTCAAATTGTGTATGTTTATGTATGAAATGATGTTGGCAAGCCTTTTTAGCAGTTGTGGAGATACAACTGCAAAGTGGCTTAATTTGTAGTTTATGATTTATACATTTGAATATGCTCCTTCTTATCGTTGTATAATATTGCCTAAATGGACATCATACTCAAATATGGCGGAACTATTTTTGAAATATGATTTTTTTTTTTCGTAATACATATAGTGATGTAAATGTAATGCCATATGGCCTGCTGATGCTTGTTATTCAATTGCATTATGGGTATTTATGAGAGGATGAAGTAGAAGACGGTAATTATGGGAAAAGGAAGGAAGGTTTATGTGGGTCTATGAAGCGAGAGTAATATTGTGCCAATGTAGAATCAGAAGTACAATAAATGTGTTTTTTAAGTGTACCTTGAGGGGCTTTCACAGTTGCTCGTGCGATCGTTTGCGATCACGTGGTCACAATATATGTTGCACAGAATTGCAACGGTTGTAAGCAGTCGCACCACCTATTGTGAAAGGGGCTTAACCAAGAGGACATTCCAAGAGAAAATTGTAGGGGGAGGGGCGAGTGATAAATGTGAGGGGGGGGCAATGAAATTTAGAAAACAGGATAAGAGGATGACACGTGTGGTTATGGGGGAGGATGTGTGAGAGAGGGAAAGAAATAAGTACATGTAGTTGGAGGAGTGCGCGGAGGAGAAGGCAACGTAAAGGATTCAATGTAAGAAAGGAAGAATGCCCGAAAGGGGGAATAAACAGAAAAAAGGAAGAGATGTTTGTTAACGCTTGTATTGTTTTTAGCTAATGGTGAATGATTAATACTGTGAAATATACTTGAGTATTATTTAAAATTCTACTCTCAAGAACTTGTAGTAGCCGTTTGATTTTGATTTTTCGACCATCAGTAAGTAATATGAGAAAATGTAAATGATACAGGGATGCTCAGTGCTGGAAATAGTATGATTTAAACAGATAAAGAAAAATCAGACAAACAAAACACTGAAAATTTGATCAAAATCAGACAATCAAGTAACAAAGTTATGGTATTTTAAAGATTTGCATTATTCCGGTGAAACAGTTCCAGGCATGTCTTCATGAATATTCAATGAGCAAATTGATGATGTCATATCCCCTCTTGTTCTTTTTTTAATTTTTCATATGAATTTAGCTTAATTCAATTTTTTTCTACCAAGAACTGAAAAATTTGGATTGACAACTGATATAGTGCATTCGATATTTATTGCCGCAACTTATTTCATTACAGAGGAGACACATTATTCACACATGAATGAAAAAAAAATGAAACAATTATGATTTCATGTTATAACATAAGAAGGAAAGTGGGGATGTGACATCATCAGCCCACCTAATGAATATTCATGATGACGTGCATATACCTATATTTTCACAAAATAATGCTAAACTTTAAAAATTCAACAACTTCGCTATTTGTTATCAGATTTTGATGAAATTTTCAACATTTTCCTCTGTGAATTTTACTCTATTTTTTTTAGATATAAATATTTTCACCCCTTTAATATTAAAATCAGACATATCTAGCGCCCCCTATTGGCGATGATTTTTATTTATCCTTCTACTCTAATAGATCATCTTATAGGGATTGGATATTAAGAAGCTACAGACAACGATTATATCCTGAAGATTTCAGCCCAGTCCTTGCTTTGAAAAAGGTTTTATATCAAATTGAAAAACCACAGACATTTTACTTGAAACACACTTTCAGTTCTTAATCTCCATATCATAGCCGAAGGCAGCGGGGGAGGGGGCGTATGGAGGCAGTTGCCCCCCCCCCCCCCATTATTTTAATTTTTTTTTACAAAATTCACCAAAAGTTTGCACAAAATCCTTCAGTTTCATTTTATAAAATGCAAGTGCACTCTCACTACAAGCCTGGTCGCTCCTCGTCTTTTGAGTTTCTGTGAATTAAAATATTTACGTGTGTGCCCCCTCTCCCTCCCACGGTAAAAAATTGTGTACAAGGACAAGGAAAGTGAAATGGAGAGTGAGGGGAGACAGGACATGAAGGATATAGCATGACCCTGGGAAGCGGGGGTGTTGGGATGCTGAAGCACCCTCTGGATTTTCCCATGGGGTGCTGCGTGTATTATTTTCCATAGGTAGCACCCCCTGGAACCTGGAATTCCGGAGAAATGTATTGTAAATGACCAACATTTTGTGTAGAACCAATATCCCCCCCCCCCCCTCCTCTCCCCAATTTTTTATTTCTTCTTTGGTTGTCAAATTTCTGGGAACCCAAACGACCTTCATTTTTTAGTGAAACCTTGTTTTTTTTTTGCTTGTTAAATTTACTTCACCATCCCCAGCGGGAAATAATCGTTTCCAGGGGCCTGTTTGATAGGTCAGTAAATGTGAGATAGTGTAATGTTCGGTTTTTAAAGAAAGAATGTCTGAAAACAATACTTATGGAAGGTGGATGTGCGGAAGACGCGGGCGGGAAATTCAGATTTATTTCCAACAGAAATGACATACTATTGATACAAATCATTTTCATATATTATAACAAATATTTGGAATACAAATCATTGTCATTATAATCATATTAAAAAAACATCCATGATAATTAACATATAAAGATATATTCAAAATATGGTGCATTTCGTAGACAAATTGTGATATATAATTTAAATAGAAAAAAGGGTATCTCTGGAAATGGGAGATTCACTCAAAAGCATAGCTTGTATAATGTGAACCTCCCTCAAGGAAGAGAAAAGAGGGGAGAGAGACGCAATGGTTGCTATTTGCATACGGAGACTTACTGAACAGATTAAAAAGAACAAGATAACCCACAGAACAAGACAAAACTAAAAACGAGTAAAATACCAAGAAGAAAAAAAACAAGACGACAAAAGGAAAAATAAACATAATTGAAACAGGACGAATTGCGACCAAAAATAGGGAATAAAACAAAATGATAAAGACTAATAAAAGTAACTTGATGTCTGAGAAATTACGAACTGGTGAAAACGGAGAAAGAATGAAAAGGGGTTTGTGATAGACGAGTAGACGATGTGAGTAATAATGTGTGATTGAAAGAAGGAAGGAAAAAGTAGGAAAGCAATCATTTTGAGTGTGAAGGAAAACGATTATGGCCCGTATTCTGAACTTGGGTTTAAATTAAACCCTGGTTTAAAGTTGTGGTTTGAGTATGGAGAGCCAATTGGAACACAAATCCCTTACAATACACATTCAATTTATTAACTCATTTGACACCCAAATTGTTTATAATTGTCTGGGAATGGTAGCTGAAGTATTTTCCTTCGTTATGAAAGGAAAATGAAAAAAAAAGTAAACATAAGCAATATACAATGTAAACATAATATTTTGGATTTGTGGCTCCCCATAATTTTAACACGGAGTTAGACCGTGGTCTAAGTTAAACCTGACTTCAGAATACGGGCCTATATGTTTTAAAAGATGAAGGGCGTCGGCAAAGAGTGCATATATAGTTATATACTATGCAGTTGTGCTCGAAAGTTAGGGAACCCCAGCAAACACTGCATGCACTCCATCAATAGTGATCTCATTAATCTGGTCTCATCAATCCGGTTTTCCATCTGCATGAAGTGAATAATAGTCTGCTTCTCAAATCTTTCTTCATATATGTATATATATATATATATATATTCGAGATCAAGTGTATGGAGAGGGCCGCAGCAAGGTCAATACCCGTCTTCATCAAGCTTTCGGGCACATGAACTCACCCTCGCACACCTGACCTCACTTCACACTTAACTTTACTATAAACAACACACTATACTTACGGACCCTACGGTAACTATATATTCTATAGTTCGTTACATATTGACTTACCATTACCTTGCATGTATAATTGGTTATTATTTATGGACAACAATTACTAATCTCCGTTATGTATTGCATTGTATTGTATTTACCATTGTTATTAGTAGGCCTATATTTTGTATTTTATTGGTTTAGATCCTGATGAAGGGCATGTGCCCGAAAGCTTGATTGACCTTGCTACGGCCCTCTCCATACACTTGATCTCGAATATAATTATGAAGGAGACCCGTACACGTACATCGCCAAGATTGATCACACTTATATATATATATATATATATATATGTTCTCTTCATCCATTTCTTTCACAAAATATTCAAATTAAAGGGTTGCCAAAGCTGTTGTACATGTATAATTTCACACATCTCTATATATATATATATCTATATATATATTTATTTATTTATATTATTGGCAATTATTATCCAATTGAGCAAATTTATTTATTACCCAATTATAAGTTTTTATTACCCAATTCGGACAGATTTTAACCAATAGTTGTGTGGATAGTATGTTGCCCAGTGATGGTTAAAAATGGGGCCTTTTTTGTCCAACCTTTTTAAGAGTGCACTTTCAATACGTTCATTTTCTGGTGGGGTTCACAAACTTTTGACCACCACTTTGTGTGTGTATAAGAGGGTGGGTGTGCGTGTTTCTCAAGAAAAAAAATTGACAACCCCCCCCCCCCCACACACACACACACACACAAGGGGGGTGGTTACTCCCGAAGGTGATCTTTTTCAAACCCCTCCCAAAAGGGATTGTCCTTTGTGTTAAGTTGGTAAACGAAACATAATACATTATAGATGAAAAATATGAAAAACACGATGAAAACTTTTGGGCCAAGCATACTTCTAAAAGGATATTATGAAAGAGGTTTTTAAAATTGAAAAAAAAAAACCACGAATATTAATATAGACTTACATGTACTGATGATATATGTACATATACACGCACACACACAGTCATGGATTCAGATAACAGCCTAATTAGAGCATATTCGACAGTCTTGACATAAATCATGACTGAAAAACAGCCCCTCATCTTAAAATGCGTCCAAAAAAAGAAAGAGTGCCTCTCTAAATCCTGAAGGATACGAGGATGAAAAGAATTAAACCCCGCATAAATATATGCATGGTGAAAAGATAGCAGTATATTCTGTCGGTAAGAGTGAGAGACCTTTTTTGAGAAAAACAAAAAGGGGAAATAAAAAGGTCGGTTATCTGACTGCCACCCTCTTCTTTGAAGAAAGAGCGTGCTTTGCGGAAGTTCAAATTTGATCGAGAATTTACCGTTACATTTATTTTTTTAGCCCAGCGAAGTGTATTTCTGTGGTGATAATATCAATCACACAATTTCTGTATCAAGACTACTCTAATAAAATCTTCTCCAGTATAGTACAGGCCATTGTCTGGTGTGGGTTACTTTCGTAATTCCGAAGGTTCGCAATTGCGAAGTTTCGTTAATACGAAAACAAAATAAGGTTCGTTAGTCCGAAAACGCAATTAAGATTCGTAATTACAAAGGTTAGTCCGAAAACGAAATAAGGTTCTTTAATTAGAAGGTTCGTTAGTCCAAAAATGAAATCAATTTATTTTTGTAACGAAAATGGTGTTGGAATTAGAAACATAGGCGGCGGAAGCGGGGGGGACGTGTCCCCCCTAAATTTTAGGTGGGGGGACGGTCCCCCCTTAAATCTTTAGTTGATGACCTTATCATTTTTTTTTTTTTTTTATTTATTTTTTTGCTTGTTTGTCAATTCCTTTTTTCTGCGTCCCCCCTAAAATTTTTGGTTGATAACCTTTTTTTTTTTTTTTTTTTGCTGGTCAAAAAAATTTTGTGGTCCCCCCTAAAATTGTTGGCTTCCGCCGCCAATGATTAGAAATAACAGGATATTATGCAGTAATAGTTTCAGCGGAGGATACATGTGTGTATTGTGGTCAAAGCAGTTGCATCAAGAGTTGGCGCTTAATTGGATCAAATTTTTATTTGCTCGAGCAATTGCTGTCTGCATGATCGAACGAATGGATTTAGAATGTTGGGGACTGGCTGTTGGTCACATGTGAATAAACCCCAGATAAGGGGATTTTTTTTAGGGGAGGGGTGTCATTTTAACAGCTTCTGCTGATTATGAAAAACAAATCCCCGTCGGTAAAAATGCCCTTTTTCAAAAGGAAAAATACATTTTTCAAAATGAAATTTGCCCTTTTTTTAAATCAAATACTATTTTTGAAGCACAACATATAATACATTTCAGGTTAGAAAATCACAAATATATTTACGCGCTTCACGCTCGCCTCAGTTGTTATGTAATAAGGTACTTACCCTTTTTCTGGTTATAAAAATGCTTAGAATGTCCAGTTTTCTGGTTGGAATATAAATTTTCATCTCGCGCTTCGTGCTCGCGTTAATTCTTTGGTTAGATACACATCTTTTTCATGATTACGAGAATTGTTCAGAATGTTTAATTTTCATTTCTTATTGAAATGCCCAAAAGTTTGAGCTTGCGATTAGCGCTCACAACATCTCGCGCGGGAGGCAATTTTAACAGTATGGCCTAATTAGCCCCATAATTACCAAAAAGCGAGTTTTAGTATTTCAAATTGATTTTTTTTTCAAAACCGCGTAAAAAACTTGAATATACATTTATAATAATAATCAGAAATCACTTCAAAAAAAGGCTTTGCTCAACTTAATTACTACAAAACACACAACGACATCACACAGATGATAATCTCATGGTGAAAATATCACCAAAAGGCACATTGACCCCCAAAGGAAAATAGGTTTGGCCGCGCCCCTGCCTCACCTAGCCTCATATAACAATTGAAAATGAAACGATGTTCTACCCCCCCCCCCCCCCTCTCCACCACACTTGCCTTCCGGTTTTTCCGGCTTCGCCACAGATTATTTCATTTTTTTGTAATGGTTTTTGTTTTCTTTGTAGGAACAGGTGGAAATGTTTGTCTATACTGAAGGTACAGTGAAAACTATTTTCAATTTTCTGAGAAAATGACATTTCATAATTGATTAAAAACAAAACGATATGAAGGAAAGCTACTCGCATGTGACGTCACAAATCAAATAATTAAACTTCTAATAACTTCTCAAACTTTCGGCAATATTTTTTATTGTTTTTTTCTACTATTTTTACAATAAACTTTTTGTCAGGGTAAACTTCCCCTTTAAAGGGATGGTCCGGGCTGAAAGTATTTATAGCTTAAAGTTGAGTAGAATTTCATCAAAATCGGATAACAAATTACAAAGTTATTGAATTCTAAAGTTTAGCAATATTTTGTGCAAACAGTCGTCATGAATATTCATTAGGTGGGCTGATGTCACATCCCCACTTGTTCTTTTGTATTTTATTACATGAAATTAGGTTTATTCAATTTTTTTCCTCCAAGAACTAGAAAAACTTGATTGACAACTGATTTAGTGCATTAGATATTTATTGCTGCAACTTATTTCATTATAAGGGAGACATAATTCACACAAGTATGAAGTAATGAAAAAAATATGAATTTATGTAATAACATAAGAAAACGGAAAGTGGGAATCTGACATCATCAGCCCACCTAATGAATATTCATTACGACTGTTTTCACAAAGTATTGCTCAACTTTAAACTTCAATAACTTTATTATTTGTTATCCGATTTTTATGAAATTTTCGGCATTTTGCTCAGCGAGTTCTACTCTGTGTATTAAGATATAAATATTTTCAGCCCGGACCATCCCTTTAAAGGGGTTCTGAAATATGGTTTCAAGTAAAATCAACCACACATGAACACTGACAAATTTCATCAGAGTCGGAGAAGGAAAAACAAATGTTAAATTTATGACATTTCTAAAGCTTTGCCTTGTTTCGACGAAACTGTTCTTTGCATGTCTTCGTGAATACGCAATGAGCAAGTGGATAAAAAATCATGTCCCCATTTATTATTTTCTATTTTTGGATTGCATATTGGATTGGCATTTCATTTGATACGTAAAGTATTCATTCCGGCAACTTATTTTGTTATAAGAAAGACATTATCGTGCACACATTATATGAAAATAGGAAACAGTTATGAATTCATTTACTAACATATAGGTATCATTGGATATGGTACAGGTAAATTCACAACGGCGTGCATATAAATAATTCAAAAAGTATCGCTATACTTAAGAATTCAATAACTTCGTCATTTTGTTTTCAGATTTTGATGAAATTTTCAGGGCTTTTCTTGATGACTTTTACTCTATTTTATTAAGATATAATTGTTTTTAGACCGGAGTAGCCCCTTAAATGGGAAATTCGCGCTGACAAAACATTTATTGTAAAAATACTTTAAGAATATTGAAGGTTGAAGGAAAATCCATCAAAGAATAAAAATATTAGAATTTTAGATATTTCATTTGTGACGTCATATGTGAGCATATTACCCCCATACCGTATGGTAAAAAAAAATCATTGATATGTTATTTTATCAAAAAATTGAAAATAATTTTATTGCATCTTGAATAAATAGACAAATCATTTCACACCACATGCCAAAAAGAAAAAAAGAAAGTCGTCACGAACCATTAAAAACTTTTTATGCTTTTCATATTGCTTAACATATTATTTATAGGAAGCTGCTCGTATATATTAATTATGACTTCACAAATGAAAAAAATACAATTTTCATAATTTTCTTAACTTCTTATGGATTTTCATCAAACCTTCACCAATATTAATTATTTTTTCTGCTATTTTTACAAAGAACTTTTCGTTAGGTCGAGTTCCCCTTTTAAGTCAGGGCTACACCAGAACCGATTTCTCCCGAATAATTTCGGACTGATCCTGTCCGAATAAGGGATGATTTGGATGGGTTCGGGACATGGGGAGCGTTTCATGATAGGACTTGTCAGACGTTTTATCCGACAGTTACCATAGTAACAGTACCTCTCAGCCAATCAACATTAGAGAAAGATGTCAGATCTGACAACTTGTCGGATGAAAATGTTGATGACACACTCCCCTGGTCATATCTCATTCGGGGAGCTCCCGAATAGAGACAAAAAGGTCCCGAATAAATTACGATTTAGCGCAGAATCGCCAAGAATTGACCCGAATAAAGCCGAATGCTAGCCGAATAGTGGCTAGAATCGAACAGAATGTGGCCCGATTGCTCCGATTACAGCCGAATAACGAACCGAATGATACCAATAAGTCCGAATCTGCCCAGAATACTCCGAATGCTTCCCCTAATCCAACCGAATGTCATCCAAATACATCCCGGATGAAATTTGCTGTGGCCACATTCGCAAGTATTTTGGAGGGTATACGGCTGGTTTTGAGCATTTCAAACCGAGCCCAATTCCTCCGTGTTCCAGAATCCTTCCTGAATTTTCTCGCATTCGCGGAGGGAGAACAGAATTGTCCCGAATCCATCCGTATATATACGTGTTCGGATGGATTCGCAGCCGATTCGTTTCCGGTGTAACCCTAGCTTTACGAACAGCCTTATGAAGCACCAACACCCGCCTAAGCATCGTCTTAAAAATTATCAGAAGTCGTTTCTTATTGGGAAAAGAAAAATAACCACTCGTCGTTTCTAAATTTAAAAGGGATACTCATTAGACGTGATAAGGCGTGGTCGAAATGGGGAAAATATGCATTAATTAGAAGAGCAGGCTTATCAGAAATAAATATACAAAAAAATAGGGCATAATTCATGGTATAAACGCGTGACCAAAGGGTTTAGTATAACACCGTCTCACGTTTTCCCAGGAGCTATATACATAAAAGCACCTACATGTATACGAAATATGTCCATAATAAAGCATTTTAAAATATTTTTACAGCCCCCCTTATTCTTGAAAAAAATGTGAATAATTTTATGGGACCTCTATTCTTCATTTTGAAAATTATCAGAAGTCGTTTCTTATTGGGAGAAGAAAAATAACCACTCGTCGTTTCTAAATTTAAAAGGGATACTCATTAGACATGATAAGGCGAGGCTGAAATGGGGGAAATATGCATTAATTAGAAGAGCAGGCTTATCAGAAATGAAATATACTAAAAAAAAGAGGGCATAATTCATGGTAACAACGCGTGACCAAAGGTTTACATAAGTATGACACCGTCTCACGTTTTCCCACGAGCTATATACATAAAAGCACCTACATGTATACAAAATATGTCCATAACAATGCTTTTTAAAATCTTTATACAGCCCCCCCCCCTTATTCTTGAAAAAATGTGAATGATTTTATGGGACCTCTATTCTTCATCTTGAAAATTATCAGAAGTCGTTTCTTATTGGGAGAAGAAAAATAACCCCTCGTCGTTTCTAAATTTAAAAGGGATACTCATTAGACATGATAAGGCGAGGTCGAAATGGGGAAAATATGCATTGATTAGAAGAGCAGGCTTATCAAAAATAAATATACTAAAAAAAATAGGGCATAATTCATGGTCACAACGCGTGACCAAAGGTTTACATAAGTATGACACCGTCTCACGTTTTCCCACGAGCTATATATACATAAAAGCACCTACATGAATACAAAATATGTCCATAATAATGCATTTTAAAATATTTTTACAGCCCCCCCTTATTCTTGAAAAAAATGTGAATAATTTTATGGGACCTCTATTCTTTATCTTGAAAATTATCAGAAGTCGTATCTTATTGGGAGAAGAAAAATAACCACTCGTCGTTTCTAAATTTAAAAGGGATACTCATTAGACATGATAAGGCGAGGTCGAAATGGGGGAAAATATGCATTAATTAGAAGAGCAGGCTTATCAGAAATAAATATACTAAAAAAATAGGGCATAATTCATGGTCGTAACGCGTGACCAAAGGTTTACATAAGTATAACACCGTCTCACGTTTTCCCTCGAGCTATATACATAAAAGCACCTACATGTATACAAAATATGTCCATAATAATGCATTTTTAAATATTTTTATACAGCCCCCCTTATTCTTGAAAAAAATGTGAATAATTTTATGGGACCTCTATTCTTCATCTTGAAAATTATCAGAAGTCGTATCTTATTGGGAGAAGAAAAATAACCACTCGTCGTTTCTAAATCTAAAAGGGATACTCATTAGACATGATAAGGCGAGGTCGAAATGGGGGGAAATATGCATTAATTAGAAGAGCAGGCTTATCAGAAATAAATATACTAAAAAATAGGGCATAATTCATTGTCGTAACGCGTGACCAAAGGTTTACATAAGTATAACACCGTCTCACGTTTTCCCTCGAGCTATATACATAAAAGCACCTACATGTATACAAAATATGTCCATAATAATGCATTTTTAAATATTTTTACAGCCCCCCTTATTCTTAAAAAAAAATGTGAATAATTCTATGGGACCTCTATTCTTCATTTTGAAAATTATCAGAAGTCGTATCTTATTGGGAGAAGAAAAATTACCACTCGTCGTTTCTAAATTTAAAAGGGATACTCATTAGACATGATAAGGCGAGGTCGAAATGGGGGAAAATATGCATTAATTAGAAGAGCAGGCTTATCAGAAATAAATATACTAAAAAAATAGGGCATAATTCATGGTCGTAACGCGTGACCAAAGGTTTACATAAGTATAACACCGTCTCACGTTTTCCCTCGAGCTATATACATAAAAGCACCTACATGTATACAAAATATGTCCATAATAATGCATTTTTAAATATTTTTACAGCCCCCCTTATTCTTAAAAAAAAATGTGAATAATTCTATGGGACCTCTATTCTTCATTTTGAAAATTATCAGAAGTCGTTTCTTATTGGGAGAAGAAAAATTACCACTCGTCGTTTCTAAATTTAAAAGGGATACTCATTAGACATGATAAGGCGAGGTCGAAATGGGGGAAAATATGCATTAATTAGAAGAGCAGGCTTATCAGAAATAAATATACTAAAAAAAATAGGGCATAATTCATGGTCACAACGCGTGACCAAAGGTTTACATAAGTATGACACCATCTCACGTTTTCCCACGAGCTATATACATAAAATCACCTACATGTGTACAAAATATGTCCATAATAATGCATTTTAAAATATTTTTACAGCCCCCCTTATTCTTGGAAAAATTAATAATTTTATGGGACCTATATTTTTGTTGTTGGGGAGGGGGGGGGGGAGAGGTATATATATATATATATATATATATATATATATATATATATATATATATATTGGGGAGGGGTAGAGGGGAGTATTCTTGACGCCGTGTCGCGTCTTGGGCTCTCTGCCACTGCCATTTTTTTTCAGTTTTGGATATGAAAGTTGAATGGAGCAGGACCCGGGCTAAAGGAAAGGGGCGATTCGCTCCATAAGATTTTCTTTTGTTATTCAAAATTTTCATCATATACAATAGCCGTGATAACGCATTCTGAATAAAATTCCTGCACGTACTTCACTCAAAGACCAAGTCTTCTGAGCATTGGGTGAAAACTGAGGAAGTAGTTCGGCGAAAATCGCTGCTTAGCGACCAGCCGCCTGCCACATCGTTAGCTGACTCATGTCCTCTCTTAAACTTCGTTTGGCAGAATGTAATGACCTAATTATTTACAAATTTTACTACCTGAAATACCTAGGATCAGCGATCCTGAATAAACTGCACGTGCTTAAAGTTCTTCCCCCTTTTTTCCGAACCAAATTCTCAGAAAAAAAAATACAAACGCACAAAAAGTAGATGTTTGTTTACCAAATAGGCATTGCAGTTTAATAAACAACAATTTTATACTTATCGGCAATATCATTTACATGTGTTAAAGATGTACAATAATATAACTCCATACACAAAATAAGATAATCTGTGACTAAAAAAATGAAGAGAACATACTGTACACAAAACTTAACAGAAAAGAGAAACTTCCTTTCGATAAAAAATATCGCATTTATATTTCCCTTCCATATCAAGCAAATATTTGCTACAATAATGAAAGATATAATTATGCCATTTACACATGATCAAAAAATATATATAATCAGCGACAATTCTGCAATCCTTTAACAGGCTTTTGTCATTTATCAAGAAGACCCCCAAAATAAAAGTCAATAATTTAAAAATAAAATTATACGATTTATAAGTATTGACTTGACATATCGAATGAGTATAACATTTGTGTGACGTGTTATGCACATACAATGGTGTAACACAAATTTCAATTAAAATTATATCATTTGAATTTCCACATGATCTTTGATTAAATCAATGCATAGCATTAAATCTATGTAAATTTACATTTCTTCACGTCGAATGTTATCAAATAGTCATGATATGGTTCGTTTTTTTTTTTTATTGAAGCTCGTTCTTAGCACAAGCCAGAATGAAAAAACAAAATTCTAAAAACCGTTGAGATAATCACGTGATCATTTTCGAAAGCAAAATACAATCGAAATCCCAATTTACAATTTTAATATCATCAAAAGAGCATGACAAAATGTAATTTCGCAAGTCCTTCCTGGTGGCATTATTTCTTGAATTAGTTTTGTCTCAAATTCATGATAGTAATGACGATAGTTATATTCTTTGTAAAAAAAAAAATCATCGAAATATTCGAGTTGTTAAAGCGTTAAAATGCCATAATGTTTACAATTCACTTTGCTACACATCGTTTTTCACATGCTGAGAAAGATACTGGCTCGTGAAATAAATTAGAATCAAAATCGTGACGTCAAGATAAGGGATAACCCGGAAGTGGAAGAGGGAGATGGGTAATGGGTAACAGGCGCGCGGGGGTGGAAGATTAAATGAGGTCAGGGTACGTGGAGAATGAAGGTGGTGGACGTGAAAAAGGACAAGACGAGAAACAAGAAGTTATGGGGAGTGTTTCATCGACATTTTTGTCCGACAAGTTGTCGAATTGGATGACAACTTTCCTCGACATTGACTGGCTGTTACTTTGGTTAATGTCAGATAAAACACCCGAACAGTCCTCATGAAACACACCCTTAAAATAAGAGAAGTGAAATAAATAACAGAATTAGAATATGCTAGAGACAGGAGGCGAGAGAGAAGGGAGAGGAATGTCATTGGGCGGAGAGGAAAGAAGGAATTTATGAAAGATTAAATTACTAGTAAAAAACTGAAAGAGGTTCATGACCAATATCAATAGCCAGGGTTAAACCAAAACCGAATTTTCCCGAATAAATTCGGAGCGATTCGAGCCTAATTCGGATGGTTTCGTTCGGATTTGAATGTTCCCGACTCTTTCCTGAATTTTCTCGCATTCGCGGAGGGAGAACAGAATACTCCCGAAACCACCCGAATACGTGTATTCGGATGAATTTGCAGCTGATTCGGTTCCGGTGCAAGTGTAACCCGGTCTTAAGAAAGACGTAAAGCATTACCTTAGCAAGGATGTATCATGCAACTTCTTCGGGATGGGAAGGCGAATGTCATAGGCGACTCTCGATTTGTGACGCAATTCCTGTGCCACGGCTTTTTAGCAGAGGTAAGTTTTGTAATAGAGCTGCAAATAACAGTAAGTCTACTTCTCTTCCGCAAAGCGCGTTTCGGCTAAATAAGGGCATCCCGGAAGTTGCGTAGCACATCTTAATAAAACTGGCCAACATTACAAATAGATGGCATTTCCAGAAGCCATTTTCTTTTAAGGCGTTGGTAAACCAATGATCGGTATATATATACTATCATCATAGCCTTAAGTTTTGACATGATCATCAAACTACTTTGAATCCTAAATTTTTCAAAGCCAAATATCTCTTTAAAGCTGAATATTAAAATGGACGATATAAGAAGGACACTTATGAGAATACCGGATTTAGGGCAAATACGCAATCAGCCATTCTCCCGCTTGTTACCATGGAAACAGGCAACTGTTATCAAGTGGAGGCGTTGCTAATGGTTACTATACAACCACATTTTGGAATGCTGAAAACAACATTCAAACAAACGAAAGCAGCATATGAGACATGATGAATAGAGTTATTTCGAACTAGAAATTATCAAAATCGATTGAAAATAGTGAAAAGAAGAGAGTGCAGGAAAGTCGGACGATATCCATTTTTTTCAATCAGAGCAGACTTTATACTTAACCTAGTTACGTATACACAAATAGATAAGTACCACCCACACACTAATTACAGTGCACGATGATTTGATTTTACAATATTATAGGATACTACTCACACAACTTTGTAAACATGAAGACATAATTGGTTGATAAGTATATTCAAATAATGAACGCTTCATGTGATCAAAAGTACAGCGTGAAGAAGCGTTTACATGGCATCTATAAACAAAGATTTTATCATCACATAAATATAAACGATCAGCAGCAGTTGGCATAATTTGCGTTCTAGAAACAACGGTGAAAATACATGCACAAACGCGACACACCCTTTGCCGCTTTCCGCATCGGGTTTCAATCTAGTTTCATGAGGACGCCAGCGCCTTATGACAAATACATTAACAGAACAATCAAGTTCTCCATGAAACACTTTTTTTTTCTTCAAGAGAAATAAATAAAGGAATATAATGGCGTTGATGAAAACGACAATACATGAATTACAACTACTTATATCCCTTGGATACGAGACGTCTTTCTCTATTAAAGAAGATCAAACCAGATATTAGTCATTTTATTAACTAATTTAGTTATGGATAACGACGCAGACTGATTACAGAATAAAAACCGCACAGGCTACAGTGAATTCTGAAACTCTCTGGAATACTTCAAACTTATAACGATCAAATGCCGTTCATTTTTGTGATTATCACTCTTACTCTAAACAGGCGAAAATGAAATTGATTTGCACTTTTGGCTGACCGAAAACAGAGCGAATTCCGAAAGATACACTGCGCATTACCATATTTTCAGTATCTAGATTTAAAGGCTAAAAGCTAATATTACCCTCGCCATCGCTTTTAGAAAAAGTCAAACAAACAATGCGAACCCCTATTTAAAAAGGCCAAGACGATATGGACAATAACATTTTTTTCTTCATACCGTTATTAAGTATACTTGAATCGGCATTTGGATCAGCACTAGTGGCTTCATAAGCAACGAATATTGAGGGGGAACAAGATAAAGAGGAATATATCCTTAAAAATCGCTCTTAAGTAAACATTTTGATATATTTTTTTTAATGAAAACCTAGTTTCATTATAGATTTAGACGTCATATATTAAGAAAATAGTATATTTCAACCTTTTCCTTCCTCCACCTATTTATTTCTTTCTTGGTTGTGGGATACTTTTTTTTTGTCTCGGGGAGGAGGCGGGCAAGTGCCCCCCAAAACCCTCCAATCTTTATGCAAGTGCAGCTAATAACTTGGATCTTCACCGTGATGACGAAAGACAGCAAATGCTTAATACAACAACCCTTGAATACTTTAACTTCTTGAGTAGTTACTCTGCCAGTTACGCCACCCACAATGAAACAATTATTTTATATCATTTACTAAAATATTTTTCATTCAAATTCATGTTTGAAGGTCTGGCTACAAGAAATGATGAGTTTCTGCCATGAATGAAAGGACGTCTCGTATACAAGGGTTAAAACTTCAAGACATCTGCATCCCACACACATGCACAATATACAAACCCTATTGTATGTATACGGACAGAATAAAATAACGATACAGTACACTATTCTCTATTTCTTAATAATAATAAAACACAAGTATCAATAAATGTTACATGAATAGTTACCATTAAAGGCGGAAGCATATATGTAATTCTTGAATCAACTTCAAGTCAAAAAATAATTATCATACAGTGCAATACCATAGAACATAATTTGTAAAAAGTCACACATATAAAAAGTCAATGGATGTGAATTAAAAAAAAAGGATAAAAATAATAAAATCAGGGGTGGGGGGGGGGGGATAAAAACAAGGCAAGGACACACATTTAATTTGTCAACGTTTGTTCTTGGGATTGGATGCTTTCAGCTCGCTCATATTACATTGTCACAAAAACAAGACTGTGGTTACACCTGGACCGTCTGACGAGACTAGTTGTAAATAATAAGCTGTTATAAGCTACTAAAATTAGGAGACAGGCTGTTATAAGCTACTAAAATTGGGAGACAAGCTGTTATAAGCTCCTAAAATTGGGAGACAAGCTGTTATAAGCTACTAAAATTGGGAGACAAGCTGTTATAAGCTACTCAATATGGCAGATATGAAGGGCTAAGAGCACATGAAAGGCTGAACAGGTGCTTTTAGAAAGGTGATTCAGCAAAAAATGCCTCATCACACACCCACCCACATCTGTAGATGTCTACAGTACCTTCTCCCTTATAATTATTCTTCTATAATTATTATTAGGTTATGTTTTTGTTTTAGAGCCAAGCCTTTGAAAGGCCATTGGCCTATGCATGGCTCCCCCCCCCCCCATTCTCGTTTTCTCTTATGTATTTCCACATCAAATTCTTCTTCCAATTTGAATTGTATGTTGTACGTCTTTTAATGAGATGCAGGGTCCCATCTTACAAAGAGTTACGATTGATCCGATTAATCTCAAATATATGGACATCCATCAATCTCATAAATTTTTCTTAAGGAAATTCGCACAATGTCCTTTGTAAACAAAGGAGAACACACCAAATTGTAAAGAAATCAATGAATTTATGGATATGAATTCATATCTAAATTTTTTTTTGACCAAACGTGCATTTTATATGTTGACTTTGCTGGCTTTCCATAGTTGCGATTGATTGGATCAATCGCAACTCTTTGTAATACGGGCCCCTGATCTCAATCATGGTGCTACTATGGGGCTTCTTCCAAAATCAGACAAGTATTTGATACACTCAAATGTTGACCTTTATTTCCTCTGTCAAATTCACTGATTTGTGATACATGGTGGGTGAGATACAAAAATAGGGGGAAGTGCAGTTGAATGATCTCCCCAAAACAATTGATCTCTGCATTTTGTTCATGATTCTTGTTTGTGCTAAATAGTCTTATGAAAACTTGATTGAATGCATCCTCAGATGGACGACAAAGGAAGTGGGCCCATATATGTCACTTGGTAACCTCCTCAAGAGGACGATATAGAAACATGATTCTTGGCATAAATACTGCAATATCAAAACATGCTGCTGACTGGGAAGCTACTTTGTATAACTGCTTTCTGCTCTACCAAAAGTTAAATAAGCATAAGTGCCTTCCTACAAATACCTAACGCCTGTGTATGTACACTGTAATCTAGGTATCATTGGGAAGATGTGACAGGTTTCTCACTGTCCATCTCATTTTTATCAAGTTCAGTGCTACCAGTGCTGGTGCTACTGCTAGAAGTGGTGGCAATACTAGGTGCACTACTGGAGCTACGCATGTTGGGTACTGGGCGCAGTGGTTCTGTTTTTGCTATGATGGATTCTATACTCAATACGCGTTCCTTTGGACGCTTTTCTGGCTCCTGTAATAATCTTCGACTGTCCTTGGTACCGTGATTGGTTTCAAAGTAGTAGTCTCTGAAACGACGTAAGGATTCTTTTTCCTTTTCCTTAGGAGGTTGAATCGAGGACGCAGAAGGCTCGTGTTCGGTCTGTGTTTCCATCGGACTTGGAAACTGGAAAAACGTGCCCATCTGCGATCGTTGAGTTGGAGTGCAAGGCAAGGAGCGTGACGAGGGACTGGAGTCAAAGAAAATCTTGGGAGACTTTGTGTCGTTGTTCTCTGCGAATGAAGGTGGGCGCGAGATGTCGCGGTTCCATTTGCGTTTGAATCGCAGCTTGATAGGGACTGATTCTTGATTGCTGTTAGAGCTATCGTCCGCATCCAGAAGGTCTTCCTCAGATCGACTCTCATTACTAGTGTGGACAATGACCCTGCGTGGTGGCCCAGGACTTCCTCTAAATCCTGGTCCAAATCGTCGAGCATCTAGCCTGTCGTTGATTGGGGGAGCACTGCTTGGCGGCTTGATATCAAAAAGCTTTGAGTCGACTTTAAGTGGTGGTGGAGGCGTCTTCCGACATGGCTTGACATGGTCTTGCTGCTCTTCTGGAGGGCTGGTAATTGTACACGGCACAGGTTCAGGCGTTTTTCTAACACTTGCAGAGTTTGTGATAGTTCTGTCATCTATGGTGATAGCGGGCGGGACACGACGCTCGCTAGCCTGTCTGGCCTGTTTCTCAGCCATTCTACGCAAGTATAGTTCTGACTGCACTGGCCTTTCTGGGATGCGTATTTCCTTTTCAGGAGACTTTTGTAATCTTTGCGTCTCTAGGTTTTGTTGCTCTTGTCGAAGTTGTTCTTGTCGTTTGAGTTCTTGGCGATTCTGTTCCTGTCGCTTCTGCTCCTCCTGACGCTTTTGTTCCTCTTGTCGCTTTTGCTCTTCCTGCCGCTGTAACTTCTCGGCCGCAGTCAGCTCCAGATTTCTGATGCGCATTTCGTTCTCTGTGTGCGTGCGCCACAATGTGCCAGGAGACGCCGGCACAGACAGAGGGAAGGCCCTGGCATGCGCATCAGCCACACGGAGTTGAGCGACACGCTCGTGCTCTAACCTCGCGATTGCTGCCTGCGCTTGAGCCTCTTGATGAGCCCTTTGGATCTCTGCTGGCGTGTAGGTGAACCTTGCTGGGCCATGCGGGTGACCGGGTGCTGATAAGAGCGGACTCATTGTTGAAGATGGACTGGCTAGCGGTGATAGATAACAAGGACTGGCCGGCAGAGAGTGGGAGAAGATAGATGCTGGCCGCATCATCTGAAAGAGTAAAAGGGGAAAACAATGTTTTATGTAATGTAACAAGGGCCATCAAGTAAATATTCTGAAAAGAGAAAGAACGTCATGAAATAGTTCAGAAAAAAACAAACTGACTTTACAAAGTAGACCTCAAATGGAAGTATGTACCGGCAACAACCTATATACATATGAATACTTAATTTCAAGAGAGCAAACAAACAATTTTTTTTAAAGACTTGTGTACGGAAGGAGTTTTCAAATGAATACTCATTTATATAGGTTGAAAGGTTTGACTGAGAAGACTTCTTTAAAATACATAAGGACATCCCCTTCTAAATTAACATTGCTGTGTCGTTCTAGATGAATCACACTTTTTTTTTCTATTCCACCCACTGGCATTTGTACATAAAAACAATGGTGGATTGGGACACTCCATGTGAAATCTTACATACTGCGAAGCCACTATGACCATCTACAGGAAAATTAAAGCTACCTTTTCAAGTGTCACAAGAGGTCATGGGTGAAGAACTATTGCTCACTTTAGGTTGGTTGCAAGAATTATAGACTATGCTAAGTTCCATGATTTATTGCCCTAATTTTCAATTTCTGTGCAGAGTGAAAACGACCAAGTAGCAGATGATTTGAAAAGCAATCATAACATGAATCCTAAAGGGGTGTTAAGTAATCTGTGCTGCTATGTCAGGGACAGCCTGGAAGAAGTGACAGTAGATTTTGGATATTTTATCACGTTAGTCTAAGGAACTCACATGATTTGTGAATTTTTTAATGCCTTTAAGATTGCAGAAATAAAGAAGGTACTTACTTGAAAGGCAGGTCCACTGTAATTGTGACGTAGATTAGGGCTCATCAAACCGGCTAATCTATGATCATGTTCACTGAAACCAGGTGGCAAGGCATGATGGGTAGGCGTGGGAGGATGAACAGACATGGTTGATGGTGGCTCGGTGTCTCCCAGACTATGGGAACGGTGGCGGCGGCTGCCAGGTTTCTCGTCGCCATCCAAGGACTCCCCAGAGTCGCTGCATGATCCGCCTTCTTTCGTCAGGTGGGACGGTGTGCTTGGTTCATCATCCATGCTCGGATCTTCCGTTGAGGAACCAATTCCACCCCGAGAGGCAGGAATGAATGGAGGCACATATTTGAGGTCAGTTCCTGGGTAGTTCACCAATATCAACTTGCTGAAGTTGAATTTGTAGGTGAAGCGCTTGCCTTTGGTTTTGTTCAAGATCCGCTTGTTGTAGTAATATCTGAAACAGGATAGGTTGATTCAACGAAAAATAAAAATGAATTGTTACAAATTACACAAACCAAATAGAAATAATAAGCAAAAGAGGCAAACACAAAAAGAAGACTCAATTTGCTATCTGATGAGGTCAATCCCAATGTTGAACATCCAGTACACATACAAAAGGTCCTTGAGTGTCCACGTGCTAAATTGCACAATTCAACAATTATTCAGCATGGAAAGAAAAAGAAATTAAAAAAGAACCCCAGAACTTAGACATTTGATTCCCAGAAAGGCCAACATGACACCTAAAGAGTGATCTGTTTTTTTTTCTAAGAATGTTTTTTTCCAGAACTTGTAATTGTATTTTTCCTTACAACAATCTGGGTGTAAGTCCTCCATGGTACTCACCTAAGTGCTCGACTAAGTTTATCATAGTTCATGTGCGGCTTGCACTTCCGCATTCCCCATAGTCTGGCTAGCTCATCAGGATCCTTGATGAGGAACTCCCCATAGTCACCTTGCCAGGCAATCACGTCACGGAACTCTTCCTTCTGCAGCAGCTCCAGGATGAAGTGCCACAACTGGATCTGCCGGCTGCCGGGACTTGACTCCGGTTTGTAGGCCCAGTCTGGATAAGCAACACCACCTCGAGTGAGGCGAGGGATAGCAAGAGTTAGCAAAGGAAAAAACCACGTAAGCACCTCTCATAAACTTGGTCACATAAGGTACTCAGTTACCCGACTTACAACTGATACTGCCTGAGGCATAAAATTTCCTGCTGCAAGAGCTACTTTGGTCTTAACTTCTTCTAATATAAGAACTAGCAAGGTTTGTGACTTTGATTTTGATTCACAATGTCAGTACGATAAGGGTTAGTACTGGGTTTGTCACTACAGAAAGAATCAATTCCTTAACATCATGAAGTGGAAAAGGTAATAAAATCTACGTGTGGATTTTATGCCTCCCGAATTATTCAACAAAGTATACTAAATCAGAAGCTTGTCATTCTTCAGGCTTCATAGGTAATGCCTAGGTCATATGTCATAAGATCTGCTGCTTTTGATTTCTACGCTCAGTAATTTACTGTTCACCAACATGCATGAGAAGGAGCCTCACAAGCTATTACCATGGCATTTGATGAACCGCAATCCTGTCATGTCTTGGTGAGGACACCCACAATCAATAAGTCGATTATTATGGCACTTTTGGGAGCAAGAAAGGATTCAGAGGAAAAAAAAAACCCAGATACCTGTGTCCTTCATCTCGACCTATCCGTTTGAAGTAACAATCACTTATCTACAAGTTTACTTTCATGTATAGTAAATGGCATTTAATTGGCTACTTTAGATGTAATGCAACAAGGTAAACCCCTGTAGGTTCTAAATGGAGAGCAGGATGCTTCTGAACATGAACCAATGAGGCACTAGCATATGTGACCTACCACCCCAAAACCGCCAATAAGTTGCCAGGTAAGGTTCTCTGTAAATAGCCAACATAGTAATTTAGTCTTCAAAAACAAAAAATTTAAATAAATTTTTCTTCTTCATACTGTGAAAATTTGAAGTCGTGAAGTTGAATAAAAGAAAAGATACCAGAGTTTCTTGGACACTACTTTTTCGGACTGCTTGGGAGTTTCCCTGAGATTACACAGTATGCACATCTCGTGCTTGAGTGAACCTTGAACTTCAAACCTTGTTTTCTCATTTTTTTAAAGCTCTTCCCGAATTTCCTCCGCATTCAACCAAGCACTTTTAATGGCGGTTGTTGATCAGTTTTAATATATTATATTTATTATCAAGCTCAATAAAAATCTCAATATTCATTTTGATATGTTAGGCCCTTCCTGCAGGTTTAAACCTAGCTGCATATCATTCATACCAATGGTTAGAAAGAATTGAAAAGAAATGATGTTTACTTGAGTTCCATAGTGGGACGGTCGGGCTTGCCATTGGGCCCGAGCCTTGAGGGACCGGAGCGGTGGAGTGCTGAGATGGTGAAGGCGGCACTTGAGTTGGCGGGCCCATGGGCTGTTCCATCCTACGGTACTGCATCAGAAGTTCCGCAGAGGGAAGCGGAGGCTGCAGAGACAACGGCAGCCCGGGAACTATGCTGGTGACGGCAGCGGTGCAGGCCGGTGAGACCCCGACGTTGGGGGCGCTGCTTAGAGTGGTGGTGGCGGGTGGCGGGCAAGGCATCAATCACGGGTGCGTTTCAGTAGCGTAGAAAAATATACGGATCTAATGAGGAGAGAATGAACGAGAAAAACAAAAGGGCAATTATAAAACCTTGATCACAGTTAACTTTAATGGAAGGTGTCTGTAACAGGTGCAAGAGGGTGAGAGATAACTCCTTCCCCATAACCGATAAGAAACAGATTTGAATAGGTCAAACATAATTTAAATTTATTTGATAATCTTCATGCAAGTGATAAATTATTGATGTGTAAAATAAAAGGAAACAATGGGAGGCGATTTAGACCCCCCCCCCAAAAAAAAAAAAAAAAAAAAAAAAAAAACAGCGCCTCCTCTTTCCGTTTCCTTTTGAACTTGTCCTTTTCTTCTTCTTCTTCTCCTTGCGATGATGATAATCAAGGTAGAGAATTAAAAAAAATTCGACTAATGAAAGGCAATTAAAATGCACCATTTCATATCACCAAAAGACAGTGCAATGAAAACAATGATACATGTAGCCCCCAGCAAAAATAAATAAATAAAGAATAAATAACAATCAGTCAAATTAAGAATTATTATCATAGTGGTTATGATAATAAAAGTTATAGTAAGTTGAAAGTAACATACAATGAATCATAATTGACATATAACAATGTTTATAAAATTGTGAAGTTCATATCATAAAATAGTTCATGGCCCTGAGGAAGGAGAAAAAAAACAGAAAGGAGGGGGGGGAGAAAAGAAGCAATAATAGAATAAGGAGGTCGGTGACCATATTTAAGAACAAGGCAATGAAGTGAAGAGAGTAAAAATGTGACTGATACCCCTTTCATAAACCCAATAAAACCCAATTATGCGGCTAATAGCAGCATAATTTGGTCGTAAAATCAGAGGAGGACAAGAGTTATCCGCATTATTCTGATGCTGCTATTATCCGCATAATAGCGGCATCGGGACAAGATTTTGAGTTTATGAACGTATTTCCAAATAATGCGGATAATTGCCATGGTGCGGTCACAAGGTCACCCTTTTCCAACACAACCGCATCGGAGGGGGCGTGTCCAGTTGTCATGACGATTATCCGCCTTTTTCAGGACGGGCGGTCGTAAAAATAATGCGGATAATTTTCGGAGTTTGTGAACGCAATTTTTATTGAATTATCCGCATTACTCTTAGGCGGCTAATTGGAGGATAGGTTTTATTGGGTTTAAGAAAGGGGTAAAAGACAGAAATACATATGTAATTAAAATTGTCTACATACAGTTGCTACAAACATGTAGGTTAAATTTACGACAAAGATTTCAATATATTGGCAGTTAATTTCAGTATTATGAAATGAACCAATCAAAGTAAAGAGATATTTCAAACAAGCTCAATAAAATACAGTTGACTGGTGTGAATAGTGACAGTAAAAAAAATGTTAAAAATTTGTTTTAATGTCAATAACATTATTTTACAATAGGCCTGTTTTATTTGAAATATGAGGAAAATAATAAAGAGAACATGAGACAAGAGATAACGGAAGAGTTTCATGAAAGAGAAAGACTGATCGACATTATGCCTTGCATATTACTTCCTGTTCAGTAGCAAGTATACTATTATTATTGTCATTGGCCATGAATTACTGTAGAATCCATTTTGCTATCCTTTTCATATCCGATATGACACGACCGTTCACCATTAATTGTGTAGTTATAAAATTGTATCCGTTTTATTTCCACATGACCACGGTACACAAAACGAATGAAATTAGAAAGGGAGAGAAGGTGAGAATTGATCATGGCCGAGAAGAAAATGGGCAAAAAAACTGGGGGAAAAAATGAAGAGGGGACGGGGAGATTCAAGAGAGAGATGGAGAGATGAGGGGAAATGAGAGATAAAAAGAAATAAAAAAGAGGGAAGTAAAAAAAAAAGAAGAGAGGTAAAGGTGTAGAATTAGAACACGACTAAACAAGGAAGGCATCGTTGAAAGAGGTTAAAAAATGATGTGAAGTCGACAGAGTGAAACTATCATCTATTTTCTCCTTTAAAATATAAAAAAACATAGAAAATGAGTGACGAGCCAGTATATAGTCATATCCACCTGACGTGATATCTATTGTAATTTCAACTAAATTGTTCATAGATTGATAGAGAAGACAGATAGTTGTAAGGCAAACAGGAATCTTAAGAGTGAGAGAGAGAGGGGGGAGAAAGACACAAACAGAAATGAAGAGAAAAGAGACAGACACAAAGAGAGGAGGAGTGGAATGGGAGAGAGGAGGATGGGGGGAGGTGGTTGGAAAGGAAGAGAGAATAGACAGATGACGGGAGTGAAAAGATGAGAAGAAAGAAAGAGAGTGGACGTGATCTCGTCATCACAAACGTCAGAGCATTATCATCAATTTGGTAAAATAATCAGGGGGTAAAATACAACATCAATCGGAAATAAGGACGGTAGAAATCATATGCCTACTTATGCCTTCAAGCACATGGCCTTCATCAGGTTGCTTTCGATAAAAGCCGTTTTAAAAATATACTCTAATATCAACGATGAATAAAGATATAGACTAATTCCAGTAGCAATGCAAATGAAACAGATACAAACTTAATGTCATCAGTTATTAATGTCTTGAGATTTCATTCCCATTTTCTTTCCTTTCATTCACTCCCTTCCGCTTTCTTCAACAACTTATCTAATTTGTACAGTATTTGATTGTCTGGTTCTGCCTTTGGAATCAGAGAGGAAGTAAATATATCTACGACATTTATTGCCACACATTTCTTTATCCCACGTATTTTGAGGAGAGCTATTTTGGACGAAATCCGGAGGACTTACAAAAAAAATCCAACGGTTCCTGTTTCTTGGATTAGAGTGAAGCGGGGGATACCATGGCAACGCATGAATCCTAAATATAGAAATGGGAAGAAGATGAGAGAGAGAGGGAGAGAGTGAAAAGAGGAGCGCTGAATAACCTGAGTGATGTTATTCGTGGTTCGGATATGCTTTTGGCTCTTTCTATTTCTGAACCTTGTTTATTCACAACGATAAAAGGGGCTCCCCTTCCGTCTTAGTCGCTCAAGACAGGCGTAACGCCGCATACATCTCAAGAACAACGCCTCATTACACAGTCGTCAGAGCGAGTTTAAGGATCAATGCATCTCAGCAGCCTGTTCACGGAGACTAGTGTGATCGCGCGTGTGACGTGCGTCTTATTTGCATACATGAGAAAATACCCCGAACGAACGGTCGCGAGGCAGCGATGTACGTACGTAGTTGGTCTAATTTTAGCGCCTCGCATGGTAAGGAAGGGAAGACGAAAGTTATAATTGTATATCAATGAATAAAGATGAGGGATAAATCCGAAAAAAGGTCTCTGTATCTATATTGGACTAATACAGAGAGTAGACCCATTGAATTAGCGTTCGCGGTACTTATAACCATTTACAAATCCCCATCGAGTGGGAATAATCAAAACATCCTTTCTTGAGGATATTTTTCAATCATTTCGGGAGATTTAAAGGTAGTAGTGCACGGGAATCGGAGCCACGCAATTACTGTTCACTATACATGCTATATCTGATAGCATGAGACGGTGAATTTCCGCCATTACGAAATGCAATTTGAATCATTTTAAATGACAAAGAGAAGAACATTATGATGCTATTTATCATGATGATGCTATGATATTAATATGACTAAAAATAAATAGCAGATAAATGCATGAAAAAAGGTAGACTCTATCATTTAGATGATTTTGATTTATTGTCCAATATTGACAATCCTTTTCCGCCACTTTAGAAACAGGAACCTTTGATAACGCTGCCTGTAATGCTTCTTCATAGCAAGATTGAACAAGATAATTAAAGGCAGGTAAACTTCAAAATTCTGCCAGTTATGCATTCTGCTAGGTTTAATGGACGGGGAACATATTTTGAAGATAAAAAGAATATGGATTTTTAAGCGTACGTGCGGAAGAGAAAAGGAAATAAATTGGTCAGTGATATTGAGCGTCATAAAAAAATTGCTAAAATCTTCGTGCTAAAATATTCGTTTAATTTGGTCAAATTTCCGTAGTACCTTCTTTGAGAAAGAATTTAATCTAATCATCATTTTACACTTTGCTGGCTTCCCATGTAAGGGGCCGCGGAAGCGGGGGCTGGGGGGGGGGGCTTCAGCTCCCCCTTTTTCCCAAAACCGTGTACAAAAACGAAAAAATGACCATATGATTGTGATTTTTTGCATGGTCAGCCCCCGCCCCCCCCCCCCACTTTGAAAACCGTTCCGCGGCCCCTGTGTATAACATGTATAAAGAATTTGAATTATGCTCATTTTCTTTCCTTGATAACGTGACGTCATCAGCATTCATACAAATATCTTGCAGGAGAGAAAACGTGACGATGATTATGATACTGTCACATCAACAAAACCGACTCCGAAACGACCGATAATATCATTGGTAATAACGAAATCAGGGCCCCGTCACACAAAGATGAGCGATTAATCACTTCATGAAATGGCCTATCACGATCATCGTTGCATAAGCATTTTGCTCAGTACACTGAAGAGTAACCAATCAGAATTGCTCTTTCAATTTAACGATTAATCGCTACCTTTTGTGTTACGGTGCCAATGATAATAGCTTTGGTCGGTCTGGGCACAGACCCTGATTGAAACTTTTATCAACAAGTGTGTCTCCACGCAAAGACTAGCACATACAAAACTTGCTGTTTCAATTCGGCCTTCAGTACACAAGGCATGAGTAGGCTGCAATTCAGACCCTTCACTCGAGCGAAGGGTTTGCACTGCAGACTAGGTCTGGGTCCGGTAACACAAAGCTTGATATTCACGATTGATTGCACATTTGTAGTCAATGCAATGAAATTAATCAATCGTAGACAAATGTTCTACAATTGATTGCTAAGAGTTGTGTTATATTGGGTTCGACGGTGTGACTGTGTCGTAACGATCTTCATAAGACAGACATTGTAATTTATGCTGATCGGGCCACAGTCAATTTCATAAAATCATTATACTCAGTAAGAAATATATTTTATTTTCTCTCTCTCTCTTAATTATCATCTAATCACATTTTTAAATCTATCATTAATACCAACAAATGAATCTGTAAATCTGTGATTTTTAATACAAATCTGCACATCCAATATATTATATAGAACCTTTTCTATCTTTGTTTCTATTAACTAACCGTGTAGAACAGCTATGCAGGAGTAAGACGCATAATTATGAACATCACCATTATCATTACCAATGTATGTCATAGTGAATTATCATTAGCATGGCATAATTTCCTTCAGCAAGAAATTCATCCACATTGTGCTGCACTTAACCCAGGTGAGATGAATGGGTACCTGGCATCAGGAATGTACATGCAAGGAGATAAAGTTAGAGTGATATCTCCTTGGTACATGTATTCCTTGAAAAGCCACCGCGCTGTAAAAGGCTGCGGGGCTATAAAGCCAGGGTACTTGAGGGTAATATTATCCAAGTCGTTTGGAATAATAAGAGTATGCATGTATCTATATTGCGCCTTTTCCAGGCGATACAAAGCGCTTCGTGATGCCATCCTCGGTTAGCATGCATGTACATAGCACAGGAGATACGGACAAAATCATCATAGATTTGCATTGACCCAAGTCTTCATTACTCCAGAGGTGATTTTTTTTTGCCGTCACAATGAAATTGTGTCCAGTTTATTGGAATTCCTTGGATATGACACTTAATCAACTACAAAATTATAATATTTTCAAACATCACTTGAAAGCAAAGCTTCTTCTTCGATATAATGAAACAAACTGAAATTGCTATTTATTGGCATGCTCTATTGCATTTTTGTCCACAGAGCTTATCATCCAGAAGTTTCTTAAATTCTGTTGGATGGCAGCTGCTTACTTTATTTCATTTGTTCTTTTATTTCTTCGTTTCTTTCTTTCTTTGTTTTTTGTCACGTTTCTGTGTTGTGTTGTTTTTGTGGATGTAATTTAATTGATAAAATGTTGTCACGTGTATTATTACTAAGTAGTTATATCAAAAGTAATGTATAAAAAAGGGAACCTTATCTACAAGCATTATGCTTCTAAGGTTTCCTCCACTTTTCCGTTTTTTTATGTACTTAAACATGTATTAATATGTAGTGATTCAGAATGCTTGCTATTTACACTTATATAGTCTACGTGTGTAATGGTTGCTCAGCTTAGTTATGTCAGTTAAGTTATCAAAGTTGTGTAACATAACGGATTTGTGGAAATAAAACCTAAATTAAATGAAAATTAAATTAAATAATGACAATGGTGATGATAATTCATATTACGATCCCCGGCAGTGTTGGACATTATAATCGTTAATGTAATCATAATAGTATGCACATATTCAATGTTTATGAGAGCGATCGTTCCGAATATTACATTAGAGTGCAAGTTGAAAGAATCTATTCAACGACGCGAAGAGGAATTGAATAGGCTGCCTCACTTTGCACCGAATTATGTAATCTGTCGAGAGTTACTGCACTTGCTCGAGCGTGCAATAGTCGAGCATTGCACGGGTGTCATGTTTTGGCGTGCGATAGCTGATTCCTCTGAATGCCATGTGACGCGCATTCAGCTGTCAAGGATATATCTATGTGTTGATAATTAGTATTCACCCAAAGTTCCAAACATGGATCTGGCAACCCTGAGAGTGAAGAGATGGGAACAAATCAGAAGAAAATTCCAGAAATACGAACACTCTCAAAATTCCTTATCAAATACTATAAGATTTTTCCCCATTTTCCACAGAAATTGGACTAGGAATAAACGAGTTAAAATACCCCCGAAAGGATTATTTGTATTTAATAGGTGGACCCTAAACACTTTGCAGATATGTTTATATCATTGCAGAGGTGATTATTCCTGCTCCAACATCGAAATAGATTATAAGACATCAAAAGTATAAAAGCATACAAGATGACGCAAATGACCGAAGACGAAGAACGCAATTCAAACATAATAGAGTCTGCTCGGATGAACAATAATCATCAAAAAGTATACGCCGGTTTAAGAGATAGACGAGAGAAATCGCTAACTAAAGCCTTGTTTCATTTTCTCTCTATATCTGTCTCCTTTAAATGACACTATACATGCTATAAGAGCGGTAGATGCAATTAAAATTGTCGTGAAATGGATATAGAATTCGCACGTCACAAAAAAATGAACATGTAGACGTCAGTGTATCATCGAAGGTCAAAAAAGGAAAGGTTTTTGTCGTGTTTTTTTCCATACTGTATATTTCATTCTTTAACGCATTGAAATATAAAGCAACTAGCATGACTAGTTGCTTGCACTGGTTAAAGCTTTTCTAAAACCTTGGTCATAAGATTCAGCGTAATGTGAGCTATTCCCCCCTATCATCATCATAGAATATTACAATATTACACAAGGCGTACCAGTCATTTAATGCATTTGTACCCATTAGAATCAATTTCCGGCCGTTACGATTTAGAACCTCCTCTAGGTATTTAAATGTGTTTTTTTTAATAGCCGTTTTGGCACTCTTTTTACATAATTATTTAGTAAGTGGTAACTAAAAATCTATACTGACACAGATCGTCGCCTAAATTTTTTAGCATATTGAGAAGGTCTTCTTTGTTGATATATAAACAAGACAAGAAGTACGCAGAGATTTTTGTTGTTTTTTGATCGGGCAATCGAAACAAAATATTTTTTCACACAAATCCCATTTTGGGGGCACTTACATTGATATGATCCACTGATGACACACGAATCTTTGAGTGATTTACGACAACAAAAGATACAGGCTTTATGAATATTTACATTGCATCTGACTTTGTCTCGCCTGTCTATAATCCCTGTCGCCATTACCACTTTTCACCAAGAATTGCCCTTTATTTCCTTCAATTTGTGAAGAACATTATTTTTCTTTCTACATAATACATCACCCTTAAAGGTATTATTTAACTTTGTGAGCAGTCGATTTAAAAAATTCTCAAACCAAGATGAAACATGTGTACAAGTACATGTATTAGAATTAAAAAACCCTGAAAACAACCATTATTGAGAATGAAAAGCTAAAAATACAAGGCAAACCACGATTTTGTAATTACATGTAGGCGTCTTACAGACACTTAAATACAATACACAAGTGTATGGGATGAAATTAAGATGGTGTTTCCGGTCACTTTATGTTTCACTTTTTGAAGCACTAAATAATGATTTTCGGACGCGATTATTTCTGGGCTTAATTTTTGTAACATATCACAGACACAGGTGACAAGTGTGACCTTCTAGCTCAGATTTTTTTAAAGTCAAATCAATGTTAGCCAATCACTTTAATCAGTTGTCCCTGTTATCTAGCCCTACATAGCATAACGGATCGATTGGTTCAATTTTGAAAGAGAGAGGGGATGGGAGGGGTGGGTAAAGAAATAGTATACTTTGTATAGGTGGTTTACATGTTTTTGTTCTTCGTCTGGAAGACCTGTAAACGGGGGAGGGGAAAAGATAACTCACGTCGTACAGAGAGCGAAAGAAAGATAAATACCATGGTAAAACAAATCAGTCAAAATGACTAGATCAGTAGTCAGTTGGGTGCAACTGATGTGTCTAGTCACGTTTATTCTAGTCAGACACAACTCTGTTCTAGTGGAAATACGACTAGATATTAGTCAATTAGTATACCAGAACAGGTGCACCCAGCTGACTCGATTAACTTGTCATTTTTGACTGATTTTTTTCGAGAGCACATCAAACAACTGAAAGAAGAAACATAACGCTTTCTGATGATCCATATTCTTTCTTTGATAGCTATTTAAAAAATCCTTCATTAATACCTGTAGTTTCAAAGTTTCAAACATTTAAATCATTCTTGATCGATGTACCGAATCGTGCTCGCTTAAAGTGATAAAACAAAACGAGTATGACTGCTTTTTTTTCTTTACCCACACACAAAGAAATGTTTTCAAAGAGAAAACAAGAATTTCTCCATCTCGTGAGCTCAATTGTCATAGACATTAAAAAGTTTATTACAACGAGTCAGAAGAGGAAAGAAATAAAATATTTGCTAGGCAATTAAACTAATTGTTGCATTCAGACATGCATCTATTCTAGTGTGCATTTCACATCCTCCTCCAAGATAAAATAGGAAATAAGCAATGAAGTTTCCATAATTCGTTTCAATCTTTGTTTAAAAAGAAGGTCGTATAATTCACTGGGTGCTAAAATCAAATGTTATCACCTCGAAGAGTACGATTAAACTTTGTTCAGTATGTTAATCAAACACACAAATGAGTTTCAAACAGTAAGCATGATCACGTACAACTGGTCTTCAACATGAGTGTGAAAGTTGGCGAATCTACAAGTTTGCATGCAGGCATCATCTGACAGTGATGACGTTATTTCATGTATTTTGTCCTGAACTGAAGTGGGTTAAAAGCTAAGTATATATTTTTCATACTATATTATTTTATCTTCCCATTTGTTTTGGATCGTTTTGAAAGGAAATGAACAATTGTATATTTTTTATAGATTTTTTAGAAGATTTTAAGTACAAGTCCACCCCAACAAAAAGTTGATTTGAATAAAAAGAGAATAATCCAACACGCATAGCACTGACAATTTCATCAAAATCGGATGTAAAATAAGAAAGTTATGACATTTTAAAGTTTCGCTGGATTTCACAAAATAGTTATATGCACATCCTGGTCGGTATTCAAATGAGGAGACTGATAACGTCATCCACTCACTATTTCTTTATTTTTTGAAATGAAAAATTCTAATTTCCCCCTCATTGTCAAGTGAAACAACGATTAATTCCTCCCGAACATGTGGAATTGGCATTGTTTAATACTATATGGTTCAGTCAAGTTGGTCCTTATTGTCAAATGTGCATGTTTACACAGTACACTGCAAAACCTCCGGTGTTTATTTAACACCAGCCCGGAATATATTATGTCCACACCAGAGAAGTGTTAAACAACACCGATTTTGGTATTAGTCTAACACCAGATAGGTGATTATATAACACCAATTAGTATCAAAACAGCATTGGTTTGATTCCAAACTGGTGTTGTTTCAATACTTCTCTGGTGTGGACATAATATAGATTCCGGGCTGGTGTTAAATCAACACCGGAGTTTTTGCAGTGTATTGAACAGTACCCTGCAGCTCGCGAAGCTCAAGTGGTAGTTCATTGTATTATACAGATCCACGATATAAGAATACACGTTTACATTGATTTGTTCTTGGTCTGGGAGGCATTAGGTTTGAATTAGATATTTGCCCAAAGCACTTTTCATTAAAAATAAATTTGTCAGTAATATTCGGGCGTTAGCCAATGGAATATTTTGAAACAGTAATGCGTACATGTGTCTCTTACGAAGAGACTTTAGTATTTCCCACTTCAACGTATTGTCAACGAATGAAGTTGATTTATGTTCACAAGGGTTGACTCGTAGAATAATGCTTCCCGCCGTAATCTGAAGCTTCTGAAGTTGGTCAAGAACATTTTTATTTGTACCTTGCAAAACCGTGCAATTCGGTCAGTATTAAATGAAGAGTTACGTAATCTCCAAAGTTGGATGATTGGACTCATGATATACTCCAGTAAAACAGTACGTATGTAAAGACGAACAAAGAGTATGCTTTCTAATTGTCAATATCGAGGGAAAAACCACTAAACAAAATCAAGTGACAAGTTCCAAATATCCTGGATTAAAATGTAGATCCTGAACTTAAATGGAATATTCATACAGAGCAACTGAACAAAAAGATTTGGATTTAGTTTTCAACACATGCTTTACACTATAAAGCGAGGAGACACCAAGAATGTTTCATTTTTTTCAAACTAAATAGTAAATAGTATATGTGCGAGAATATAATATCGACTTCGTCATTTGCATAGTGTCAGAGCCCATATAAATATAAATATTTTGCAACTTTCATTACTTCATTTCACATCATTATTTTGTAAATATTTTGAATTGTTACGCTGAACAGTTTGGTAAATTGATAATTTCTAAACATCGAACAGGATGCAAAGCTGGTGATTAAACACAGCAAGGTAAATACCCCAGTAAAATTAATTTTCAATATCAGCTTTAAAAACTAGATTAACAAAGAACTTTCTGGCATAGGCTTACCCGTTGTGGTAAAGCAGCAACAATCATTCTTATTGATTAAAATAATACCAACAAATGCTGTGTAAAATTTTCGAGGAGCGTGAATTACACGCATTACTTTTCACTTCCTATCACATTTAAGAAGCACGTTCCGTTTAACACAGTATCTCTTTATCTTTACTCCACTCTTTTTTTTATACTGCATTGAAAGGGTTGACAAATGACCACGCCATTCGCTTACAATCTCTCTGTATACATTGTAGAATTAAACAAAAGTTGTCTATTGCTGCCGTCTTATTTAATTCGCTTTATACAAAAATGCACGTCCCTCCATGCATTAAAAACACACTGTAAATCATTAAAATTCTGACTGTCATACATGACTTGTAATTACATTAAATAACCTAATGTAAATGTAATGATTACATCATAATTGTTTACTTCACTCTATATGTATATAATGTATTTTGTTTTTTACTTTATTATTATGTTACATACATTGAATTGATATGATGTTGAGTTATTTGTTAAACTGCAGTGCGCCTTTGGAAAGCAGATTTGCATATCAGAACAGGCCTACCCTGTAGTATAAAATAAAGAAACCAATAAATAAATAAATAAATAATTCCTTAGAAATATAAAGAAGACAGTATGAGATGAACACCTTTAATTCTATGAAAGCATGCAGTGCATAAAAAAGGCGCCCTGAAATTCCACCTCTAAAGGAAAAAACGATTAATTATCATAATATGCTTTAAAAGATGTGGAACATTAAATTAAGCGGTATAAACGGGTGATGTTTGTTTCTAACATCGAAGAATAGAGTTAAACCGTTTATAATCTATACCACACAGCCAATTCATTAAAGGTATACTTCAGTAACGGATACAGTCATATTGATATAGCTACAGTCAGATAGCTGTTTGTTTATCATCCAATCTAACACAATTATATGTCGGAAAGACACTCATTACCAAATTTCTCAATTCAAGCTTTCACAAAGCCATACACTCTTTAAATCACGAACATAAAATGTGTAACGGAATAGTTATCTTGGTGCAATACCGCGTTTCGGTGAATTTACTCGAAAGGAAGTATTATTATTATTATGCAGTATGAAAATTACATGTGACCTTCTTTTCCAACATACTTTTTTCTTTCTTTCTTTTGAATTGTGGTATTATAACTTTCATAAAAGAAAAGTATTTCGTTTTCATCTACTGAAACAGTATAGGATATAAAGATAATGTATACATTATTATAATTATAATTCTCGTTAGTGAGTAAGATTTTTTTTTAATGGAAGGATAAATGATTTTGAAGTTGATTATTTAGTGGGTGGTTATATCGGAGATTGTACAGTCACCAAACAAATACAAATTATATACTCACAAGTTGATACATTTGAAGTCTCAGACCATTTCGTAAATATTCCGCCAAAACACTCCTCTATAAAATGCAACGAGAAAAGCCCTTTTCGTAAAAGGCGCCACTAACTTCACATCTAATGCTGCTATAGCGTATAACCGGTTGTGTGACGTGCTCAATACAGATTGGCGCCAGGCATACAATGAGCGTGTGTTTATTCTGTGTGGCGTGCGTTTCGCATCGCCAACTCGTGCCGAGAAGGAAACGCCACAGCGTGTTCAGTGCAGTAGTGGACTCCCGTTTTTTCAAAGCACCGTACGGAGTGTCGCCCCAGCACGCACTGACTGCCGCATTGACCAGTTGGTGCTTTTCTAGCGGGAGGGTGATCGTGCAAAAAGTCCGCGGCTGCTACTTACAAACCTCACTACAGCTGACGTCATCACTGCCAAACCCACGTGCGACAATGTCGCGCTAGGCTTCACCTAACAGTCGCCGTATTGGGTGCTATCATTTTAAAACTCCCAAGAGTCTTTGAAACGTTACCTTGATGACGAGCGGGGTAGTCTCAGAGTCAGACGCGTTACCGTAAATCTCTGATGTAGCCTTGGGGTAGTTTTCAAAATGAGAAGTACTGGTGAGACCGTGATCATCGGGGATTGCAAAAAGGGTGAGATTTTGACGGCAAGACAGAAATCAAACTATGGTACCCAACCTCCAAGAGTAGGTCTATACATTGTAGGGTCCTTTTGTAAGGCATTTCTTACGGGAGGTCATGAAAGATAAATACTGTGGCTCAGAGGAAAAGTATCCAGACTTTGGACCACACAAAGTCTGGGGTTCGAATCCTTTGACTAGGCCTTTACCTAAATTTACATTCATGAGCAGTAAATGGGTACCTGTTTGGCATGGTTGGGGAAAATCGGTGAATGCTCGAGAATTCAGTTATTTAACAGCACTACTAAGAAATATTTATCAAGCTCATTAAAATGAATTCGCTGAAGAACTACAAGATAACAACTCGAAGTCTCGAAGACACGTCCTTGCCATTCTCTAAGCTTAGAGACTTGAAAACAATCTGGAGATGTAAATTAAAAAAATTGTTGGTACTTAAAACAAGAACTAAAAATTCGTTTCTTAGAAACCAACCATTTGCAAAACAAGATTGACGTAAGTATTCGGTATTCTAAACAAGGGAAGCACAGGCTCATATTTGACACTTCAACCAAAAACAGGTCTAGAGTGAAGACTAGACTCCAAACAGTAAAGACTCGTGTCAAATGGGACAGTCAGCCACAGTACATAGTGAATCTAGTCTCACTACTTCAGACTCTGCATTAGACACTATGCGAATTGCAAAAACCAAGGGTCTTTGTCTGCAGACTAGGCAATGTTCACCATTGGAGTGAAATTAGAAACCAGTATGTTGAAAGCAATTTTTTTTCGAAAACTTAATTTTATTAAGGGAGCATTATATAACACAAACATCCATACACTTTAAAAACTGTGGTGTTAAAACTGACACCAGTTGGTGTTAATAGAGGACCACACCCTGATGTGTTAAAATTACACCCTAGAGATTGAACATGACACCAAAGAGTGTAAATGTAACAACCAAAGGTGTTGTAATAACACCTATAGGTGTTAAACTGACACTCAATTTGACACCGGTGTAAAATAACTGGTGCGGTACTCTATGTACACCGCTTAATACCATAGTTTTTGCTGTGTAAAAACTGTTAAGATGGCGTTATGTTCCAACCAAACGGATTCGGGACAAGGAATAGAATATCTTGATTATATTATAACTTCTCATCCCCTGAGACCAATGGGTATTTCATTCATGTCAACAAAGAACATGAAGAACATAGTAACTAATGTATCACGAATGGAGTAGATGAAAACGGAATGCATCAATGCAAGCAGCTGTACAGAGCTTTCGAGCAGCAGCTAGTTTACATGGTGCACTGGAATAATCAATGCACCAAGTTTAAACTAAATATAATTTTTCTGGACTACCAAAAGAAGATAAAACATTACAATCTACAATGTGTTTTCCTTTTCGAACTCCTTCAGAATGTTGAGGGCGATGGCTTTACTCTTGTTAATGTGCATTTTCACTATTTTAGTTTTATATTGACAGCCTATAGATGGAAAGCTTCTTATATCTAGATAGCTAGAAACCGAAATAAAAAAGAAGATTGCGAAATTGGGGAAATGAAAAAGACAATTAAAAAAAAATGGATAGGTTGGGGTATGTTACATGACTTCCTCCACATGGAAACAGAACGATATTGGGGGAATATGAACCAACCCCAAAACATCGTGTTTATTTATGACCTAGTATTTGAATAGGGAAACCAGGTCTATCATTTTTCTTCTATTATTGGCCAGTGTAATTCACTCTCGACTCTCGAGAAGCTGCAACAGATCTTTATAAATTCCGGGAGCTAGCAAAGCAATCATTCTTTTCGACTTTTTCGCAAAGACCCCCAAATATTTGGAGATATTGAACGGAAAGCTAATAAGGATGCACTTTTGACAAAACGCCGACCTCAAAATCCCAAATAAGAAACCTTAACGAATTGCGCATGGGAATGAAAGGACGGAGAAAGCGCGGCGAGTGTGTTGGAGAACTTAGGCACAGATAAATTCAAGTTTCCAATATTTGCCGAGTAGGTTTATATCATTTATCATATTTAAAGGAATATCCAATAACATGAACTGAATATTCAACTTCGGGGGATGTTTAGTTAAACTTCAATTTCTCATACTTTGGTTGGTCTAGCCTCTTGACTTGTTGCCATAAACAACTCTTTATAATGTATCTTTTTTCAGTCAAATAGATTCAATTCGCATATCAAACATTAGTGAATGCATTGTCAAATTTTATATATTTCAACTAACGACAAAATAATAATACAAAAAGGGGTTCCAAATAAAAATATAAGAGAACTGAAAATAAATCACGAATTCTACCAATCATAAATATATACCTTATTGAAAATCAAAATAAAGACTAGCAGAGGGTGATAATTGGAACATAATGTAAAATAAAACAAGAAAATGGATGAGAAATGATTTAAATTTGGATTACTTTCAAATTCAAAAGGGGTACCACTGTGAAAAAAACATCTTGATTGCACGCAATGGCCATGCACTGCCTAATCAAAAGACAGTACTCAAGTGTTTTCTAATTTTGTCAATTTACGTCCTCTGTGACCTTTTCACCTAATATGACCCCAAAATCTAATTTCCACTACACATGAGTCAAGTTTGATGTTGATCCTCAGAAGTTGTTTGTTAATCCCGAGAAGATACATTTTTTAGATACTTTTTACCTCATTCATATATCAAGTTTGACTTTATGCACTCAAACGGTTGTGCAGATATTGCAGAATAATTTATATTTTCAGGTATTGACTCCAACGACCTCTGACCGACCTTTGACTGTTTACCTTGTGATCAGAGAATTGTAATTCCCCTATTTTCTGGGCCTTATCATCAGCCAAGTTTGAATTGAACTACACTCTACATTCCAAGGATTTAAAATAAATCCAGATAGTGACCAGCCGAATATTAGATTTAGATTTAAAACTTGTTGATTTAAATATATATCTAAAAAGATTTGAATTTAAATCTTTTGAGATTTAAAAGTTAATCCTTACGATTCAAAATAAATTCAAATTCGGCTGGTCACTATTCACAGCCGATCTGGATTTATTTCAAATCCTTGGAATTTTAGAGGGTATTGTCAAATGCCCGTCAAAAGAACAACAAATAAGTGCCCTATGAATGTATATTCCCTTCTTTGTTATGATGTGCGTAGTTATAGTTTTGTTTATATCTTACTTTAACTATTATGTTCTTTCATAATATGTATGTATATTTTTCTCACGTTAACTTTACTGTGTATAATAAGATATATTTTGATTGTTTTTTAATATGCAGGACCCCAAGGGATAGCAAGTTTTATGTTGATTGGGCATGCTGTTGAAATATTGTTAATGAATGAATAAATAAATAAATAAGTTTATTCCTTCGACTCTGGTTCTGGACAAACGACACATTTGCAATTTTTCATCAGCTCTACAACTTAAGACGATACTACTGTTCCGGTTCTCCAATTTTCGACAAAGACTAGTCATTTCTTTGTCATTTTCAAAATACACTAACTCTGTTCTTGAATACTGAGCAAAAGCTCCTTCGTGAGCGGGGGGGGGGGGGGGGAGGGGCGGACGGATGGAATACTCGGAAACATAACGCCTCCAGCAACCAACCATCTTAGGTGAGCGGGGCATTGACAAAAAGCCGACATCATGTGAAATAATAGACGGATATAGAGGACAAACATCTCAAGAACAAGAAATTTAAAAAAAAATCGTGAAACGGAACACAGCATGTTCTGAATACTGCCCATCAGAAATGATGAAAAATTGCCAAGGTGATATATATTTGTTTCTACCTCGGAAATAAACACCTTTCCTGTTATTCCTCATCAGGCAACCTTAGGAAAACATATAAGAAAGGAAATGAAAAAACACACCCCCGAAGCACATTATTATTTGTTTTCGACGATGACAGTTATGAACGGGGATGAAAAAACAAACTACAAGGTCAAAACGATATCCGATTACATGTCACTAAGAAATGAGGTTTTTACTCAGAAATTTTGTTCATGTTACTTGAAGTACTTATCACAGGAGTGAAATAAAATTAATATAACTGTTATCGTAAACTTATAACATAGTTTAGAACCAGAAAGTAAAAAGATAATGGTGGTTCAGTAATATTATGGAAAAGACAACAATGATAGTAAAAATAAACCACGTCTTATAACGTTCTAACATGACCTCCTTCTTTCATTTCATAAGTCGTTTCATTATTTCTTGCATTGAATTCATTCGTTCATTCACTCATCCATCATGCTTATGAACCTTCACGTATTCCTTTCGATAATAGCACTGAAATTTTACAATCTTATTTCAAGGGATGGTCCGGAAATAATGGCTCATGTGAATGGGGTCGGGAGGCAAATTCAGCAATGGTTTATTCACCTCATAAATTGGTGTTTTGTTCTGATTTACCAATTCACACTAATTGCTATATCATCAGGGGACCGTTTCATCAACATTTTTGTCCGACAAGTTGTCAGATCTGACATCTTTCCTTGATTCTGATTGGCTGAGAAGCACTGTTACTATGGTAACTGTCGGATAAAATGGGACTTGTCGGATAAAACGTCCGACAAGTCCTTTCATGAAACGCCCTCCAGGAGTTTATAATCACCCAACTCGCAAATCTCATAAAATTGAAATATGGGAAATTGAAAGAAAAAACATTAATGGGGCCCGTAACACAAAGCTGAGCAATGATCGTAGAACATTTTTCTACGATTGATTGCACTTACTACAATGTACAATCAATCGTAAAAGTCAAGCGTACGATCGATCGCTAACCTTTGTGTTACGGGTCCCAGAAAAGGAAATGCAGATCAAAACAAGACCGGTGATGCAAGAAGCCAGAATTGATGTGTTCAATTTCTTCAAACGCCTATATAGCTTGGGTTGAGAAAAACCCCGTCACAAACGTCCCAAGTGACGCATAATAATTATAGACAAATATAGGTAGGAAGGAATAATAAGCATGGATGTTGCTGTACTAGTAATGCAACTAAAAAGGAATAAATTTAAAAAAAAAATTCCGAGGAAAACAGGTAAGATGGATGCTATTACAAGCTTTTTTAATTTTATTACATGAAATTAGGTTTATTCAAAATTGTTCTACCAAGAAATAAAATTGGATTGACAACTGATTAAGTGCATTAGTTATTCCTTGCTGCAACGTATTTCATAATAATGGAGACATCATTTACACATTCATGGAAAATATTGAGAATTATGATTTCATGTAATAACATAAGAAAAGGGAAAGTGGGGATGTGACACCATCAGCCCACCTAATGAATATTCATGAAGACATGCCTTGAACTGTTTCACCGGAATAATGCAAATCTTTAAAATTCAATAACTTCGTTATTTTTCATCCGATTTTGATAAAATGTTCATCATTTTGCCCTGTGAATTCTAATTTATTTAGTTAGCTATAAAAATGTTCAGCCCTGAGCATCCCTTTTAAGTTTGGCGTCATAGAATGAATGACATAGGAGGTGGATGTAATATCTAGAAATATAGGAGCAGTAGGCCTATAAACTGTCGCTTCGATTTTCATAACGGATTAGAGAGAAAAAAAGCGATACGTACCTATATTGTACAAATTGCAAAAATGAAATGGCATCTTCTCTATATATCACTAGTTAAATGGCGAGAAGCAACTGCAGAATTGTGGATCCCGAATGACAATCTGTCAAAACTGATCACTTTCTCGTTATCTCAAAGCTCAAAATTGTTCTCCAAAACTACGCGAACGACGCTGCTCGAAAACGCGTATTAACGCAATTATGATCGTTGTTGACGCTGTTGAGAGAGAATCTGAAATAAACAACTCGACGCAGGTAAAATGGTTGAAATTACACGTCACCGGTAGAATCAATATTCGGCGCTCACTATCGTCGGCCACAACACCACAGGTGTCAGTACCCAACATGACAGGAAAAAAATATGAGAATGTGAATATCAAACAAGCGGTCGTGTCAATATGGTGATGAAACATTGTGGAAGTGTCATATTTAAAATACTACCAGGACTTTTAACAAATTCGTCATATGGTTCGTTTGAAGGAGTTTGTGTACATCTGAACTTAGCCAACCGTGAAATTGAAAACAATAGCGGATATCCTACCACTTAGTGTAAAGTGATACGACATTCGGGGTGATACGCAATAAACGATTAGATTGCAGGATTCGTGCTTTCAGTCATGCAGTTAGTATTTATTTACAAGAGTGGAATATCACAATTTCATCTTGTTTTTCAACAGGTATATCACCATTCTGTCTGATATGATATATTATCCTGAATTAAATGTCATTCTGAGAATTTCATCAACGTTCTATCTTATAAGATGCTGGTAAATCGCTCACGAGACTAAACCGATTTAAACAATTTCGCCTTTCGGGCCATCAATTTTTTTTTGAAATATCAACAAAATTGGATCAAGAGCTTAATACTACTCCCTAAACATGTCAAATGCTTTTTCACATTTTGAAAAGAAGTATTTAGGGACCACTACAAACGTAATTCCATTTACATCTTAAAGGCAGACACTTCGAACTTAAAGATAAATTCCAGTTTTGGTAACGATCTAAAAATGACTTTTTACAGAATCTAATATAATGACCACCTAAGTGTCTGTTTGTATGAATAAAAAATATGTGCCAAAGGATTCTGGAAGAAATTGTGTAATTGCTGAGAAATAAGCAAAATAAGCGCGGATTCGGTCACTTCCGTCGGGTCTTTATTTTAGCAATAATAATACACTGTCCCACGTGTGCCTATCTGTGTTGGTGATCTTCAGTGTGAACATTTTTCAGCGTAGATTTCAAGATTTCACAAAGTTCAGTTTATGTAACTGTACCAGATCTAGATCCTCGATGATATACTGACAATTAAGCCTTGTTTTACAGACTTTCTCATGAAATCAGTGTTTACTGCAAATACTGGAATTTCTCTTTAAACTACATCATTTGCAAAAAAAATTCTGTCTTCGAAACTGAAAATGGAAACTGAACAAACTTGTATTATATTAGTAATCATGGTAATACTGGCATAATGAAGCGAACGAAAAAATTGAGTGGCATGATACGGTGCATCATTTATGGAAAAAAATATGAGGAAGCAAAGTGTGAGAGCCCCAAATCGATAAATCAAAACCGACTTCGTTATAAACTGAAGTCGACCGGATATTGGGCGAATTTGAGAAAAATTAAGACTTAAAAAAAGTGTTCAACAATGATTATACCAAAGATATCTTTTTGCAAAATTAAAGAGAGAACGAGAACCAACGAATCTTCATGCAAGTAAGAACTCCTAACGCGCAAATCGTTCACGCAGTCCAGTGTTGTCGAATGACCAATGACTGCGTACAAACGGATTAGCGCCGATAATTAATGAGGACCAATATTTGCTCTTTTCCGTGGAGGCTTAACATGGCATTTGTTTACAAAATAATTCAAATTTATGGAGAGTACCGCGGGTAGCCGTAGAATGCCAACCACGCGAGGATCAAGGCGGTCGACACCAGCTGTGGGCCATGAAGAAGACCTCCTGAAATAGGATACTTGTCAAGAACCCTAACAAGGGAATTAAAGCATTTACTCCCCTTTTATGTTTTATATGAAAAGACTAAATTCATGGCAGGTTTATTACGATGACGTCGTGAAAATTTCAAAGAAAATTAGGTGCGTGGGTGAGAATTTAATGTTGGAGATGAATAGGTTTATCATCACAAACTAAATGAGGTTCATGTTTACTTTCAAATTGTTTTTATTTCATTTTAATTTATTTGGTCATTAAAGAGAAAGTTTTCCCCCTAGAAACCTTTATTCTTGAACAAAACTGAATAGTACTTTTATTAGTTTTAGAACCCTAAATATATTACAATATATATATATATATATATATATATATATATATATATATATATATCAACCCCTTATTTAATAATAAAGAAAAATCCAGGGGTCCGTTTCATAAAACTTGTTACAATAACAAATTTGCAATAACAGTTAAAAGCTACTCTAATCTGGTGTTAGCCTAAAGCCGAAGTGGTGCTGTTTCAACACCTCTCTGGTGTTTCCGATATCCATGTTGATACCGAGCTGGTGTAAAAATTAACACAGGTATTTTTGCAGTGTAACGGGAAACGACTCCAAGCAATCCCGAGTGGAAGCGCCGTGGCGTAGCGGTTCTGACTCTCGCCTTGTAATCAGAGGGTCGTGTGTTCGAATCCCACCATGGCCTAGCGCCCTTTGACAAGACGTCAATCCACACTTTGCCACTCTCACCCAGGTGCTAATTGGGTACCGGTAGGAAACAACCGTCATTGTGGTTGGTTTAGCAAGTTTGCGCCTAACAGGCTGCTTGGAATGCTTTGAATCCAGTGACCGGGTAATAATAATTGTGAAGCGCTTTGAACAGTCGTAGATTGATAAAGCGCGATATAAATGCCAATTATTATTATTATTATTATTATTATTAGATCAACAGGCGAAGCTTACTTATTTTAGCGCACATTACGCGCACTTTTGTCGCATAAAATACAGATGTTGAACTTTGCCATTCTTTGGCATTCGAGGATTTTGCTATACGAAATTCCAATGCTTCGTGAAACCGACTTCTTATTTGACTTGACAAACAACTTAACTGTATGAATCCAAACAAGGTGGCTAGTAGTTACGTTTTTATTTCTTATTTTTATATTTATTTCTAATGAGACCACTTAGGTAAAAACAACCGAATATGATGGCGTGACTAAGTAACGTGCATAATTATGAAGGTCACAATTCAAAGAATCCTTACAATCTTATTTTTAGGCCAGGTTTTAATAGTAAATATGCATTTGTACAATGATTCTAAAACGCAGATCATGGACTGTAATATCGTTTTATGATATCGATTTCTTATCTGTAAAAAATGTATATCGACAATGCAGATTTAGTACCTTCCCTCGATTATGTTGCAAGTGTTCCTTTTAAATTGTCTTTAAACACTTTTATTTATATTGCATCGTGAAACCTCCGATCCGATTCCTTATTTTACCAATGAGGCTTGTGGTTTGACACCATGAAATAATAATAAAAACGAATATATCGGGAACAGCTTAATTCCACACATTTCGGTTCCACGTCATTTAGGATCGCATTTCGCAGACCAACGGGAAACGTGACTGTCGAACTTTTTAACTTCAGGCGAGGCAAAAAATAGGCCAAACTGGATCACTATTTTTGAAAAATTAATGAATGTCGACATTTTATTTCCAACATTTCTCTGAAAATCATATACTGTCGAAACTTTCAAACACGTGATCCGTTCCGCTCGCAACAAATCATTCCGACCCATCCTCTGCGGACGTTGGAAACATTTTCGCCTGGTTGCCTGGCGATGATAGATGGTCCCTCATGTCCACTTTTCATGCTTTTCCGTATGTGCCATAAAGAATCCTCACAATCCGTGTCGAGGTTGGGCCTTCTATAAACCGAACAATGCGTTCACGTGAGGGGCCGAGTAATATGGGGGGTTTGTTTAACGTGGGTGGGATATAAGTATCCTAAAGCGTATAAAGAATACAGGAAACGAGCAAACAAACGTAGAAATCATTTCTATAATAATTTTTTAGGTAAGTAATAACATTACACAAAGGAAAGTGGGGACAAGACATTACGAGCCCGCAAATTGCATATTCATCATGATGACGACTTGCGTAAACCTGGGGAACGTTTCATCAATATTTTCGTCTGACAAGTTGTCAGATCTGCCAACTTTCCTTGATTTTGATTGGCTTACAAGCACTGTTACTATGGTAACTGTCGGATAAAATATGGCTTGTCGGATAAAACGTCCGACAAGTCCTTTCATGAAACGCTCCCCTGTTGTAATAAACTACATAAACTTTCAATTCAATAATTTTGTCATTTGTTATCAAGCTTTGATGAAATTATCAGCGTTTTGCTCGGTAAATTCTACTTTATTTATTTAGGTATGATTACTTTCAGCCCAAAGCACCCTTTTTAGATAAATTTGTACTTATTTTCGTTATGATTTCCTATTTTGACAGTGCTCTTGCAGTCCCGTGTTATCACAGTCTCTCACCATACCTTATCATGTTCTAACCACATCAGCTCCTTAATCATTCAACACACAAGACTGAAAATTTGCGTATTTCATGTGACAGTGGATTACGTAATAATGAGACGAATAACGTTAGGCGTTGACATAGAAACGAACTTTTGACAGAAGCAGAACGACGCACTGTTACTATGATCATAGTGAGTCTTTTTTCCCCCTTTTAGTTCAACTGAAACATGCAACGTCTTCATGAAAACCCCCCTATATTCTTTAGTTCAACTGAAACATACAAAGGCTTCATGAAAAAATTATTCTGTACTAGTATAAGAACTTTATACTGCACACAAATCTGCCAAACACATCCTATACGCATTAATATTATCCAACAACTTTCCTAATCTAAAAAAAAAATGAATCATGCGTAATACTTGAAGGCAACTTAATTTACTTGTTACGATATGAAAGTACAAAATCTGACTAGGTTCGGGCAAGCAAACGTTACAAAGAGTGAAACAATGATGGGGGAATTAATATCGAAAACACTTTGATTAAAAATCATTTAGAAGCAGAACTTGTTATTATTTGAATGATCAGAAATCATTTAGAAGTAGAACTTCTTAATATATGAATGAAGAATTAAATACGTTCCATGGATCATCCAATGTAGTCTGCAGTTACAGACCCTGATTGAAACTTCGATCAACAAGTGGGTCCCCATGCAAAGACTAGCACATTTAGAACTTGCAGAGGGCCCTCAGTACACAAGGCATTATAGGCTGCGCATTCAGACCCTGAACTCGAGGGAAGGGTTTACACAGCAGACTAGCTCCAATACTTATGAACCCCAATATCCCCTGTCCTGGAAATATTCATCAACAATGCACTTGTTTTACTTGCATTCTAAACTTACGGGACACTGAACATACACAGTAAAAACGGTGTTTAAAGTTCCATACAACGCTGCTTACAGTAGTTGCTTAACAATTTAAACAACCATGCTTAATTTATTGATAATTGAAATTAATATTGAAACTTAAACTTTGTTTAAGATTTTAAACACTTGTTTAAACTGTTTAAACAACTAGGGTCAGGTTAATTGAGTAAACGGCATTGTACAAAAAAAATAAACAGCGTCTTTACTGTGTACGCGGCCCATGGCAACTCTCCTTTCCTTTAACTTTGTGAGAACTGAGAAGCTGATCTAAAAAAATATCAAATTAGGATGACATTTTTTTTTTCGTCCGACAAGTTGTCAGATCTGACAACTTTATCTGATTTTGATTGGCTAAGAAGCATTGTTACTATGGCAACTTTCGGATAAAATGGGGCATGTCATGTCGGATAAAACGTCTGACAGGTCCTTCCACGAAACGCTCTCTATGGTCCTGCAACAACAACAAAAGTATGCGATGGAATTAAAAGAACAGTTCTCATTAGGGCCGTCTGCACCATCCTGAGTTTTCAAATTAGCGCGCTATTTCTGATCCGGCAAATTATCCCGATCTGAACAATCTCAAGATTATTTGCAATGGAGACGCAATTATCGCGCTAGTTCGTAGGATTAATCTCGAGATTGCAATCCCAAGTGAACTTGGGATTATTTGCAAAATAGCGCGCTATTTTACGAATTATCGCGCTAATTGGTAGGTGCAGACGCACTCGGGATTATTTATTCACGGCGTCAGACCATAATGCATCGATGCCTCGCTCGAGCAGGAATTGCTCTTCTTGCGATGGTGGAGACGGGGTTTCTTGAATCTCGAGATTAATCACGAAGAGGGCCGATCGGGCTAAAATCTCGAGATTGAGCAAACTCGGGATGGTGCAGCACCGCCTATTGGTTCCAGGTCGAAAGTGTCCCATACAATGATCTGGATTGATCATTGTCATTAGTGAGTGGATTAAAAGCTTTATGCTCCGAAGCCCTACTTAATACGTTTCAGTAATAGGGCACAGGACAGGTCAGTCACTTTGACCACAACTTCTGCAGTCTTTGCACCGTAAAACGCCGTTTATTATTTTTTATAAAACATGGTTTACTGTATGAAACTTACAGCAGTTGTTTAAACAGTTTACACAGTTGTTTAAAATCTTAAGCAACAAAGTTTGATTTTTGCTTCTTAATTTTCAAAGGTTCTTGAATAAACGGCGTTGTATGAAATTTTTAAGAGTTTTTACTATGTACACATCTAACGAAGATAACAGTTGTGAGTACGGCCTAGATGTGAGACCATTTCAATCCCGTTCTCTCTGTATCCCCCCTCTCTCTTCTTCCGATTTGTATGTATATTTTTTTAATGTGTTTGTGTCGATGTTTATTATAGCTGTCTATGTGCTGGCTTTTCCTTCCAGTGTATCTAGTCGAATGTGCAGTTCAATGAGATACGCTAACCTGAAGAAAAAAAAAATTAAAACCGATGTCACCATATACCATTTCATGAAATTGCACCAATCGTAAACCTCGGCGCTTGCCATGACCTACACGTGAGCCTCGACGAATTCAATTCATGGGCAAAAAAAAACACCACACCAACATTCAGCGAGTTCATATATTATCATCGCCGGAGCGAATGTTCGATCACCTGCTGTGGATGTCAGGGAAAACTTTCATCGGAATTTACCACCTCTACCGGTCGTGATGGAGAATTTTATGAAAACGACCGTGACTGTTTTTCAAGAGTAAAATCATAAATGGAATGGTCCAAATGGTCTGCATTGTTAAACGCCCCCGTATGTATCCCCCTGGTGGAAGAATTATCTTCTGAAGCCCGTAGAGCATCTCTATAGTTTGCGAGAGTCCATTGTCCGACCTTTGCTGTGAGTAGCCGAAGAATCAAGTCCTGTAAGAGATGCTATTGGCTCATATTAATCGCAACAGTGGAACGCCAGCTGTCCCATAATCCACAAACTAGAAGATATTTCGTAACTTTGAAAAAATGTTTTTAGTAAAATGATATATCAATCCAATATCAGCCCATTATAATTTAACCATGAAAGAACAAATGAAAGGCCATTAAAAGTAATATAAACGCTCGAAGAAATCCTCACTCCCCCTCCCCATCCTTTTTTATTGGGGGTAAAATAGAATTTGAAATGTAGGATGTAATGACACCCAATTTGATTATCAAGAATGTATGTATGTGACGAAATATAAGAATTATTCTCTTACTTGGACGGGTGATATAGGAGTGGTTCCAGCCGTTTTTAATGGAAGTCTGTTATCATCCCTGAAGTCTTTGGTGTGTGGCCTACGATACAAACGCCTGGAATGGAAGACAACGATTTGCAGATTCGATGAGGTAGACTCTTCATCAACTCTCTGTGATCTGTAATCGTTATGAGGGAAATGATGGATATCATGAGTGGTGGTTAAATAGAAAATAACAATAATTACGTTTTTTGTACCAAAGGGTAGCCACTTAAGTTTCAAAACTGCTCTCACAGGGTAGTCTGCAGGCACAGACCCTTCGCAATTCGCATAGTTCATAATGCAGAGTCTGAAGTAGCGAGACTAGATTGACTATGTACTGTGGCTGTCTCTACTTATTGACACAGACAGAGTCTATAGAGTCTAGGCTTCACTCTAGACCTGTTATTGGTTAAGTGTCAGGGGGCCCTATACCTTCTCCCATCTGACCGCTAATCGCCTATACAGGAGGCATAATGTTCCATCTTTAGAGGGTTTTTTTTTGGTATGACACGGTCGGGGATCGAACCCACGACCTCCCGTTCATGAGGCAGGCGCTTTACCACTGAGCCACACCATGCCGGATTAGAAGAATATATTTTACAGCGACATTAAACCTTATAGAAAAACACACAAATAATCGGTTGCGCATTTTTGTTCAGACATTAAATCGTTCGCAAGCCTAAAGATTAAAGTTGACTCTATGACGTGAGGAATGGTTATCCGTTACTCCCTCCATCTTCCCCTCTCTCTCTCCCTCGTGTTGCCAAGATGTATTGCGCTCCCAAACAATCTAACGTATAATCCTTCCTCTCAAAGTGGCCTTTATGTCTTAAGAATAAAGCGGCTTGATGATTTTGCCTTCTATACTTGGCGACACACGATTCCCCCATTTCTGGCTAAATCAACGGGAAAAGTCACGCTAATTTGAGAATTTAGGTCAGCCTAGCGCAAGTGTTGCCATGGCGATTCAAACGCGGGAGCGAGCCGACGGATGACTGCGGTCCCGAGTGCTCCCCGAGGTCACCATGGTCTGCTGCCGTCCCTGGGAAGCGCTTCGCTGCTCTCGGGGTCTCCCAATCAAATTTATACAGAGAGCGTAGATTACTAGCAAACTTGGACATCTTTACGTCGAATGGCGATTATGAGAACAGCACCATTTATCCCATTGGCCCATGGGTAATCAATCACTGAAGCAATGTCTAATTAATCTGCATATATATTTACAAATTGAAGTACAATAATAGCGAAATTTAAACAGCCTTCCATTTCTTAAACTTGCTCAAGGTGAACAAAATTGAATAGCCTTCCATTTCCTAAACTTGCTCAAATTGTACAAATTTCACCTAGACAGTGGTGCTCAATAGTTGGTGAACCCCAGAAAAATGAACACATTGAAGATGTTCATGTTCGGCCATAAATGTATAGATTTTAATAGTCGGGTGATAGAACATTATATTCAATGAAGTTTGCTTTTCTGGGCTGGGCTGCAGCCTTGCTGTCTACATTCAATAAAGTAGTGCATTTTGTGGTGAGGTTCACTAAATTTTTACCATGCAATTATATATATTCAAGTTTTTATTGAAATGAATCATCAAAAATCACAATATTTACAAAAGATTTTCAAGATTAAACAAAATCGTGGAACAAACTACCATGCAATTATATATAGCCTAAAGCCAATCGCCAAATCTGTAGCATAAAAAAAAAATAATAATAACAAATAAGGGCCAATGTTTCTTTAAAAAAATCTCTTGACGAGTGAAGCGAGCGAGAAAAAACTGACCTTCCGAATACGAAATGCTATTATTGTGATGATTTTGACATAGCATCCGGAAAATGTCTTCATTTCACTATTTTTAAAAAATTATTTTCATTCCTTTTTTTCTTGGTCGTGAAACATTAAACAGCTATACGTGAGTACGTAAAACTGAATTGATTTATTTTAGGATTTCCTAAAAAATGAAGAGAAAAATAGGATTACTTTTATATACATCAGTTAATGTGAGATGGACAACATTCGTCTTCCAATATTATTTATTTTTGTACAAAACAATTTACAGGGAAACAATACTATGAAAAACAGATGGTAAGCTCCAATCCTACATAGTAACAAGAAAAGTTTACAAAAACTGCTTACGCAAACCAAAAAAAGTTTACAAAAATTGCTAAATTAATATAATTCATCGGTGAATCAATACCATTTTATCTTTCTCATTCAAAATGTATATTCTTTATCATTAGATTATGGGTCATTAAAGTCAATAGCCATTACATGTATAAACCCTCAATATTCAAAATTATCAAATGGATTTTTTTTATGGGTGACGAGGCTTCCGAAGTAATTAATTGTTCTCGGTAGCGGCCTTTTGCAGACGAACCGCATGTAGGATGACAGTTTCGGCAGGGATATATCACTAACAATTATGTTGGTTTCAAAATCAAGCGCGCTTTCGTGACAAGGACAAAACAATGGTGGTGGATGCAATAGTAAGTATTAAAGACAAATAGTTGCAGCAAACAATTATTTCATGAGAAAGTCTTTTAAATCAAGGTTAATTGTCAAAATATTATAATACATCCAGCTCTGGTGCATTAATGTAGAATTATCTTTGTAAAGTCATGAAGTCTTAGCTCAAAATCAATAATTATGATGATCACTAACACAGAAAAGCACATGTGGGACAGTGTATTAATATTGCTTTGAAAAATACCCGACATTTAGATGAAATTCCGTGCTTATTTTGCTAATTTCTCAGCAATTACGCATTTTCTTCCAGAGCTATTTGGTACATATCTTTTATTTATACATACAAACACTTTTGTGGTATTTTCATTGGATTCTGTTCAAACTCATTTTGAGATCGTTACAACTGGTATTTACCTTTAATAATTTTGAATTATTAACTTGTTAATATAAATAGACTTACTCGCACGTTGCTTTGGATAATCATATAAATTGCAAACTGTATTGAACGTAATATGCATTATTACTTGGTACTTATGTATGAAAAGGAAACCCAACTTTAATAATTTTGTGACACGTTTATCAAATAATGAAATATCATTATATCAGTTGTACTCGAAAGGGCAATTTAGCTCTTTTAGCAGCATTCCAATGATGCCTTGATTATGATTTGTTCTCACTTTCCACGACCAAGCATTATGAAATATTGCTCTTTAAAAACAGGAGTGCAAAATACCCGTTGCTTCAATGCTATTGGACAGAGAATATATGCAAATTGGAAGTATGTGTCGATGCCTATGAGTACCGATATTGGCATTACTTCAAGGCCTGTTTATTTTGCGTGAAACTGAAATTGAATCAACAGCTCAATAGGTTTAGAGCATACGATTCTTAGACATATTTTTTTAAGAGAAAAATTACAGATCTTTAGCGGCTTACGACTTCAGAAAGATTTCGCGTTACTTCATAATAATTAACATTTCGCTAAAATGATTCAACTCGAGAAAAAGAAGAAAATAAATAACATTTTGCCGCTGAGATTATGCTCAAAGATAATTTCTTCCCGGATAGTAAGGGGGGCACATGAAGTAATATTAAAACCAAAAAAAAATAAAAATGAAAGATAGCGCACAAACGTATTTGGCACATGGACTAATATACTTGTTCTCTTTCTTAGCAATAATGATCAACTGCACTGTTATTTGAATTTAAACTTTGTTGTTTATGATTTTAAACACTTGTTTAAAATGTTTAAACAACTACTGTGCGATTCACAGCGTTGTTTGAATTATTTTTAACAGTGCACAGCAAAAACTGTGGTGTTAACCGGTGTACATACAGGACCACACCAGTTATTTAACATGTGTTAAATTGAAAGTATTATATTAACACCTGTAGGTGTTATTACAACACCTTTGGTTGTTCATGTTGTTACAATTACACTCTTTGGTGGTATGTTCAATCTCTGGGGCGTAATTTTAACACCTCAGGGTGTGGTCCACTATTAACACCAACTGGTGTCAGTTTTAACACCAAAGTTTTTACAGTGTGTGCGATATGATAAAAGGGAAACACAGTCATGGGGGTGGAGGATGATTTCCTTTTCACTGTATTTGTTTTCTGTGACACAATTCTGCGGAAGTGAAAAATTGCAAACTTGATACTTTTGATCGCATTTTGCGAAATTCGAGTAGTGTACATTGTATTTACCCAACATGGGTTGAAATCATTGCTTCGGGTCATCTCGACCAGTCCATACATGTGACACAATATGAAAATCGAGGATTATCCGCTCGCTTCCTAAACTGCCAAGAGCTTTAGTTCTCAATCCACGACACTCCCAGTCCCACCCATTGCCCTGACGCATCTTTTCCATAAAAAACATAAAAGCAATAGCCCCAGAAATAAAAAATAAAATAACTTATCCCCTTATTGAAGCCTTTATTTACAATTCATTTTAAAAGATTAAAAGTGATCCCTAACCACTATGGCTTATATTCCCAAAATGCATGGCACAAAAATCTCTCATTTACATATCACTGACATAACTCTCTTATTTTACATCCGATTTCGATGAAATGTTCGGTGTTATGCATCTTTGATTTTTCTCTTTTTATTCAAATAATTTTGTTTTCTTTGTTGGACTTGACATTTAATTATACGAGATAATCTTTATCTTGTGGATCTATATCGAAATGATATCATCGAGGAGGGTCCTAGTCATGCTAGTGAAAAACTGTGTGAAATAAAATCATTTTCAGACAAGGGTTGAAAGGGAGACAAACCACTTTATGATGCAATAGAATTTGTCTTCTTGTATAATATTCCTTACCCTTTTTTCCCTGGATATCATTGCTATCGCATGACCTCGAGCCCGGGGATATTTTCATACCCTTTGTCGTGAATCTAGGTGAGCGCGAGAACCCTTTCACGATCGATCGTTTTGCATAAAAAGAGAAGTTCGTTTTCTGCCCTTCTTCAAAATCATTCCATTTCTTATGTCACTGAATATTTTCCATGGCCAGTCAGTATTTCCTAATGAACTCCTGTTTACGTTTCTCATTCTGCTCACCTCCTTCTTCATCTCGATATTGCGCACTAGTCTACAGGCACAGACCCTGATTGAAACATGGTCAGCAAGTGTGTCTCCACGCAAAGACTAGCACACACAAAACTTGCTGTGGGGCTTTCAGTACACAAGGCATGAGTAGGCTGCACATTCAGACCCTTAACTCGATTGAAGGGTTTGCACAGCAGACTAATTGCGCACAGTGACGCATAAGGATAGCGATGCAGAGACAGGTGTATACATGTAGATGTACAGAACAGATAAAGATAGATAGATAGATAGATATAGATGGATGGATGGATGGATGGATGGATAGATAGATAGACAGATAGATAGATAGATGCACACATACACAGATAGATGTAGATGGATGGATGGACAGATAGATATAGATGGATATATAGATAGATAAGTCGGCATTATTGTTATAGAGAATAAGAGAGAACAGGTGAACCTCGCAGGTATCACACAATGTCACACAGTGCTCACAGTATACATGTACGTCCACAGTGAGTGTGATTATTACGTCTACAATGTGCTCAGGGTGTGTTCACAGTGTGCTCATATTGTGTTCATGGTGTGTTCAAAGTGTGTTCACGAGAGGTGTGTTCACAATATTTCGCTAGCTTCACACAATGCTCACATTACGTCCACAATGTGATTACATTATGTCTACAATGTGTTCAGGGTGTGTTCACAGCGTGCTTAAAGTGTGTTCAAAATGTGTTCATATTGTGTTCAAGGTGTGTTCACATCTTGAAGTGCGTTCACAATGTTTCGCTAGTTCCACAGTGTGACACAGTGCTCACAATATGTCCTAAGTGTGAGTACATTATGTCTACAATGTGTTCAGGGTATGTTCACAGTGTGCTTAAAGTGTGTTAAAAATGTGTTCATATTGTGCTCATGGTGCGTTCAAGGTGTGTTCACAACTTGATGTGTATTCACAATCAATGTTTCGCTGGTTAGTGTCACACAGAGCTCACAGAATGTCCACAGTGTGATAAGTGTCCACAATGTGTTCACAGTGTGCTTAAAGTGTGTTCAAAATGTGTTTACACTGTGTTGATGGTCTGTTCAAAGTGTGTCCACAACTCGAAGTGTGTTCAAATTGTGTAAATAGTGTTTTCACAGTGCATGTTCAAACATGGACCTACTATCCATCGTGATCACAGTGTGTTCAAAGTGTGTCCAGAGTGTGCTTAGGGTGTGCTAAGTGTGCTCAGACTGAGTGTGTTCATATTGTACTTTCAAAGTTTGTTCACAAACTGTTCACATAGTGGACAGACTGTGGACTATGTTGAGACACCACTATAACTGTAGCCTGGAATTATTTTCACACGATTAACGTCCACAGTGTCACGCCCCGGTGCCACACAGTGCTCACAGTATGTCCACGGTGGGATTACATTGCGCCCATAATGTGTTCAGGGTGTGTTCACAGTGTGCTTAAAGTCTGTTCAAATGTGTTCACACTGTTTTTATGGTCTGTTCAAAGTGTGTCCACAACTGAAAGTGTGTGTTCACAGTGTGCTTCAAGTGTTAAAATGTGTTCACACTGAAGTGTGTTAATCAAAGTGTGTCGAGAGTGTTTTCACAGTGCGTGTTCAAAAGGACCTACTATCCATGGTTCAAAGTTGAGATCACAGTGTGTTCAAAGTGTGTCCTGAGTGTGTTTAGGGTGTGCTCAAACTGTGCTCAGACTGAGTGTGTTCATCTGATATTTTCAAAGTTCAAAGTACGTTCACAAAATGTTCACATAGCGGACAGACTGTGGATTATGTGGAGATATCACTTTCACTGTAACGTGGAAATAATTTCACACGGTTAACACCGAGAGCTGTCTATCCGCTGGCCTACATGTATGTGAAAACGGTATGAAAATATATTTGCTGTCTTGCAAGCACCAGCAGAGAATTCTGGAGATTTCAATAATAGTTGAGAACTCTCGGGGAAAATCGACAAAATAATTTCTGGAATCAAAATAAAGAAAAAGTACGCGTACGAAGCGCATTATAAAGGTTAGATTACTATGTGAAGCAACGTGAATGCTCTCAGCTTCCCCCAAAATTGTCCGCAGTGTCAATATCTGACTTACGCCATCTCGCGTTTGATACAATACAATCCCATCTTCTGACTCTGAGAATTTTGACTGTGTTAAAATATGGAGTGAACGAATATTTCAATAAGCATGACGAAAGGATGTAATATAGACTGTTAAAATTCCATCGAATCATTGATTTCAGCATTCTTTATTTCGGAGCCCAATCAATCAATTAATTTCATTTTTTTTTTACATTAATCTCCATGTATACACGTAGGTCCTATATATTTTGAAAGATTGTTCAAATAATTGTTTATTTCTAAATTTCATCATTCCGAAATAAATATTCAACCATTGGCCCCTTTCAAAAAGTGCCAAAGTTTTCAAGTTTTCAGAACGCTTTCACCTCACAACCTTCAAGACTGAAATGGAGTTTGAAAATGTAAAGAGTAACTTGACTGTGGGTAGACAGGTAAATTGCCAATATTCGTCCACTCACCACATAGTCTACCTTCATTTAGTCTAATGCCATTCCGACCATCAACATTTCGTCTAACAACCATTTGGTCCAATCATCACTTCGTCTAATCACCAGTTGGTCTATGACCATTTCGTCTCATAACCAGTTGGTCTAATATTCGTTACTTATATTATCATTCATTTTGCCCAATTAACACTTAGTCTAATTAGACCAAATGGTATATGGACTCACTGGCTATTGGACCAAATGGTTATTAGACGAAATGGAGAGTTTGGTATATTATCAATATCAATTTGATTTAATTACCGTTTGGTCTATTATTCGACTAATGTCTAAACTTAAAGGGCATGTAGTCTAATTTCCACTTTCTCTGCTTATATTTTTTACTTTGTCGACTGAAAATATGTTGATTTAACAATATAGGCTACGTGGTGTTGGACCAAGTGGATATTAGACGAAATGTGTATAACTTGAGTGGGAAAAAAAAGAAAATAGTAACCTACGTCATTCAGTCATACGTGTAGATCCGCATAAAAATCATACAGCAATATTTATGAATCAGTTTAACCACACAGACTTGCTGCTGAGTTGCAACGAGATGTTAGCAAGTAGAGACATTGTACCATTGGACCTTACGGAATTCAACACCTCAGCCATCATGGACATGACCATTGCTAAATCAAATTAGACCAAACGGTTAGTAGACGAGCTGATTGTAGACGGGACGGAGAGTAGACGAAACGGGAGTAGCCCAAGTGGCTATTTACCATGAGCATGGACCTATTAAAGAAAAATTCCAGTTGTGGGAACGATCTCAAAATGACTTTTTACAGAATTTAATATAATGATCACCAAAGTGTCTGTTTGTATGAATAAAAAATATGTGCCAAAGGATTCTGGAATAAATTGTGTAATTGCTGAGAAATAAGCAAAATAAGCGCGGATTCGGTCACTTCCGTCGGGTCTTTATTCCAGCAATAACAATACACTGTCCCACGTGTGCCTATCTGTGTTGGCGATCTTCAGTGTGATCGTTTTTTAGCTAGATATTATGATTTCACAAAGTTCAGTTTATGTAACTGTACCAGATCTAGATCCACGATCAGTGGCGTACCTAGGATTTTCCACAGGGGGGGCAAAACCGTCCGCCAATAAATTTGACAAGCAAAAAAAAAAAAAAAAAAAAAAAAAAGGTCTTCGATCACAAATGAAGGATTTCGTACCAGAAAAAATTTGACAAGCAAAAAAAAAAAAAAAAAAAAAAAAAAAAAAAAAAAAAAAAAAGGTCTTCGATCACAAATGAAGGTACGCTAGTGTCCACGATGATATATCAATACTTTACCTTGGTTTTACAGACTTTCTCACGAAATCATTGTTTTACTGCAACTACGTTCATTTAGCTTTAAACGCAGCCAGTAGAGCGTTCACAAGGTTTGTAATAGGTCCATATGCCATGAGTAAGGGATTCATATCGGAAGCGTGCAGGGGATGGATAGAGGGATAACTCCGATCCCTGGAAATTACTCCCGGATCAAGGGACAACGAAAACTTCCCCTTCGGCAAACTTAACCTAATTCACTTGAGCTGATGGAGTGTAACGAAGGCTTCTGTTGCGTCTTCACAGTCAATAAGGAACAGTGTTTTTCAGTGATCAATCCATTCTGCAGATTCAATCTGGGCCCAGTCTTCATCAATTCAAACTGAAATTGTCATATCAATTTGAATTTAAAATCTATCGCAATTTGAGTTTGATTTGGACCAATCGACCATGCACATATTGCGTGAAGGGTGCAGACTGCAGAGCGCACATGGGCGAAAAAATACGGGTGTAAAGCCCCCCCCCCCCCTCCCTAGGAAAAAACCCAGTCTTGTATGTTAGTTTAAAAGGGACACCCGTTAATTCAGTAACTCCTTGGTAAGTTGGTATTAATTCATTATTGTTTTGGGTTCGTTTCGGTACAAAGTGTAATAACATGAACACAAGGGGAAGTGGGGAAGGGACCTTAGATCCCCCCCCCCTTTCCCCGTGGACACCGAATCCCGATTCAGTACCTAGTGTACTATTATTTGCGACAGGTTCCAAACAATCCCGATCGCAGAAAGATATACGATACCTTTTCTTCTTTTTGCGTCGACTGCTATTCCCGCCAAAATTATGTATACCATCTCATTCAATAATCAGATAAATGGTATTCATTGGCGATGGTTTAGCGCGTAAGAAAGGTTCATCAGTCGTTCTTAAAGTCGCTCTTAACTTACGAACAGCTTTATGAAACGGCCCCCAGGTCCGATATAAACAACAAATGTAAAAAAAAAATAAAAAATAATAATAATAAAGTTTAGACTTGCTCCAAATGACTGTTTGTTCTTTGCCATTTCATCGTCTGGTCGAAGGTAAACTAATTAACAAGAAAGCTAGCAAATGAGTCACGTGACTGAGTCTGAGGTGACTCGGAAACCTGCGGTCTGCGGATAGGACGAAATGATCGAGTTTTCGCGGGAAATCTTCATGGCGTTGTGAGTAAATACTTCCCTGTTGTGGCGAGCGACGAGACTTGTTACATAGTCTCGGTTTCAAGTTGCTAGGGAACTAATTTTTATATTCGCTTCGATCCACTCCTCATTACGATTACATTTCGAACTTGAAGTTGCTTAGCTTCATGGTGGATGCTTTGATATACCCCCCCCCCCTCTCTCTCTCTCTCTCTTAAAAAAGGGAGGGCCATCAAATAAACAATCAATTGTGATGTTTAGGTATATCAAAATACCAATCATTCAATTGAAAGGACAATGATAAAACATTATTGTGGATTAATACAGTATGATACATAAATTTTCGGGTCTTTTTTCCTTTATTCATTATTATGTGACCCTGTGGGGGTTGCAATCCATATTAGACCCAAGACTTTTGAATATCTTCCTTTATACTTCACATAAATTTAAACATCATTAATTCATCGTCATAATGATTACAATGACGATTGTGATAATGCTGATGAATGACGATGAGTCGATGACAATGATAATGGTGTTGATTTAACGATAATGATGAGGGAGGGTGACGGTGATGGCAATCAACTAAAATGGGGTCTGAGAATGAACCTAGCAGTCTATGGCGCCGTGCCATCTTTGTACATTCCAGCAGCTCGCCTTAAAAAAAAAGGAAAAGGAAACTAGATCCTAAGAAGTATTTAATATCAAAATGTCGCACGCGCTGACATCAAGTCACACAGCAACATGAAATTAGAGGCAAATTTATCAAGGACAAATAATAATTTATAGAGTTAATTAAACAGGAGTGAGGCAGAAAACCTTGAGTTGTATGGAGACTTGAGAGACACAAAGATGAGAAACCCAATGATAGAGGGCGCACTGCTAATGAGGAAGGTTTAGAAACATGAAGTTTCGATTACCGGTTTTGTTTTTATTTTTGTTTGTTTATCTGTTGTTGTTTTTCTTGAATGGGGGGTAATCTATCACGATCTTTTCTTTTTGCCTATCAGAACTGCCATTCGTCCACTCACCAGTAATTTGATCTAATTGGATTAAGTGTTAATTGGGCGAAATGAATGAAAAGAAAGCGTGTATTAGATTAAAATGGTTAAGAGACGAAATTATTATTTTTGGACCAAATGGTTACTGGATCAAATGGTTGTTAGACGAAATGTTGATGGACGGAATGGCATTATGTAGACTAAATGAAGGTATAGACCATGGGATGGGTGGACGGGTTAACAATCGACGAATTGGCCATTTACCTTTCTCTGACGTCTGGTCTCATTAAGCCTTCCGCTTATTTAACACATTATCATTAACTTTGCCTCAAAGCTCTTTAAACCAGCTCCCTGGTGATGGACCGAGTTTGGAACGAAGCGAATGAAGGTACCTGGGGACCGTAACACAAAGATTAGCGATCAATGAACCGACCAATCAAGATCTTTGTTGCACGCGCATAACCAATCAGAAGTGTTCTTTCATATTTGCTATTCATCGCAAGGCTTTGTGTAAGGGGTACCTACCTGGAGAGGTCCCATAAGTTCCGATGCCATGAAACATTCAGAAGAAGATGAAAGGGGATTTCCCGTGCAGGTGCATAATTTCCAAAGATCGCTTATCGATGATTACATCAATCATCGGCTCAAATTATCGGAAACCCGGTGGAGGAGCCAGAAAAGATCGAGAAATGTGGAAAGTATGTGTAAGGAGATGCCCAGAGTTTCCAACCTAATTGGACCAATATCCTACTATTTTCTCTGAAAATATCCTATTTTCAATTCAAAAATCCTATTCCTGCCATACACAGTACGTCAACAACAAATTTTCAGCTTCCCTCGGCCTCGTGGACCCCCCCCCCCCTGTTCTTTCCTAACCCCCACCCATCTAATAGAAGAAACCTTCTGATTGCCAGGTATCTGTGCTAATCCCTGACATTATCTATTGAGAGTGGGTTTCCGCGAAATCACAAAATGCCATCTCAGTGTCATGCCGAGGATAGTCTGCAGGCACAGACCCTGATTGAAACTTTGATCAACAAGTGTGTCTCCACGCAAAGACTAGCACATACAAAACTTGCTGTTTCAAGGCCTTCAGTACACAAGGCATGAGTAGGCTGCAATTCAGACCCTTAACTCGAGTAAAGGGTTTGCACAGCAGACTAGACCGAGGGTCAGACCATTCCCATTCCACATTCAGAGATTAATCGATTTCCATAATATTTTATGAGACTCAACATCATGGCAATTGACAGACCGTATTTAAAATTTAGTCGCATAAACGGGTCCATCAACTGAAAAACTTGTTGACCATCACTCCAACGTTCAGATGATATTAAGTCATGACTTTGTAAGCCCAACTTGCAGAGTGGGGACGTCCCCATATTAGGGGAAAATTTACATAAGCCTATAAATTCTTAAATGACATTTAGTCCCGAAGCCGAAGCACCGCTAATGGTTGCCAACCATGTATATCTACACCCGCTTAAACTTCCTTGCTTGTATCAGGGACGTGAGCTCGTCCCTGCTTGTACTGATAATTTGATGAGACCAAACTATATACAGCAAATTAATCGAAAGCAAACTCAAGCAGTACCCCCCCAAAAAAAAAAAAATAATAATAATAAATAATAATAATAAATAAATAATAATAAATAAATAAAAATGAAAAAAATAATAATCAATACATAAATTATCAATAAAAAAAATAATGACATTGACAATACATAAATAAATAAATGAAAGGAATAAAAACAAAGCCAATGTATAAATTATTTTAAAGTGATTGGTTAACATTGGTTTGACTTTTAAAAAATCTGAGCTAGAAGGTCACACTTGTCACCTGTGTCCGTGATATGTTACAAAAATGAAGCCCAGAAAAATTTGCGTTCGAAAATAATTATTTAGTGCTTCAAAAATTGAAATATAAAGTGACCGAAAACACCATCTTAATTTCATCCCATACACTTACGTGTACTATTTAGGCGTCTATAAGACGCCTATTTACAAAATCGGGGTTTGCCTTGTAGTTTTAGCTTTTCATTCTCAATAATGGTTGTTTTCAGGGTTTATTAGTTCTAATACATGCACTTGTACACATGTTTCATCTTGGTTTGAGAATTTTTTAAATCGGCTGCTCACAAAGTTAAACAATACCTTTATAAAGAGTAAACGTTTATATGAAGACCGCTATACATCCGATTCTTCTGCTGAGCAAAGCGGGGGAATCTTCGACGTTACATAGCGGCGCACACACACTAAACAAAGTGACAGGCGCCTAATCTTTCAATTGAAAATACAAACTAAACCAAAGATTTGGAAGGGAGGCATTTCATGTACAGAATGGGACCATTGTTTCTTGGTCTTTCTTTGTGGCATTGTCGCCCTTCCCGTCACAATTTCCAATCTGCAAGGAGAAAGAGACGTCCGACCGCCCAGGAACGAGTCTATTCAATTAAACGTCTCCAGCTATTTACAATTAGAATATACAATGGGGTGCACACAGAAGCAAGGGAGAGGCGTCATTGAAAAGAAAAGAAGGATTTAGAGGACAGGGCTTTGTGTCCTCAACTTTTACGGAGATTGTTGAAATAATCATATCAGGGATCACATCGAAAACGAAAGAGTTCGATCTCTGTTTGATCGTTGACCAAAATAGTCTGGGGAAACAGACCCCCAAAAGAGTCTTATGCACACTCATGGACAGACCATAATAGCTCCATGGACAGACTATCCCAGACGGGGTAAACCTTGGTATTATTTTCCTTCAATGAATTTGAACGAGGTATATATGTCCTGTCTGTATGCAAGAGGTTCTGTACTTCCAGTTTGCAAGAAACCGCCCAAGCCTCCTCAAATTTGAAAAATCAGCCCTCATGTGCTACTTTATTATTTATTACTTGTATGTCGGCCCATCTAATAGGCCAATGCACGGGGCTCCTCTCAAAAACTCGGACTTCACAGTGATCCGATCGACGGATGTCTTTAATGAATCGAAAGGCCTGGGTCATCAATAACAGTCGAGTCTTGCATGCAGTATACACAACATGACAAGGGGGTGTTTCTCCACCATCGACGCCAAAGACGCCTTCATCCACGGAGTCATCCCTGTTCCACGTTCGACTTTTAAAATTCTGCACGCCACAGCTAAATGATGTATTGAGGACCTCGCAAAAGGGGTCTGATTCCGAAGAATTTGCCCATAGGTGAGGTTATGGGGTTGGAATGCAATATTGGGGTTTTTCTCCGAACATCAGTGGCACCTTTGTCTACCCCGGACAAGTGGCAGGATCGTGAATAGGTCACATTGTTGGGGCAGGGCGGTGACCCCAATGGCAGACGCCCCTCCAGTTGAGATCGCGGCCCACTTATCAAAAGCCAGCTTGATGTCCCATTTTATCCCAATTGTCTGAAAGAATATATCGGTGAAAAGAAGTCGATGGGTTGTGAAAGAATCATTCTTGAATGAAAGGCAATTTCAAAATGGCCTTTAGGACTAATGTTGCTTTCCTTCTCGCGCGAGGTAAGATCGATGAAATGACATTGATTGTATTGAAATGTTGATGAAAATTGAGGAGATTCAATAAACCCTGAAAATGTGAATAAATGACATGACAAAACCTACCCATCTGGGAGTCACATCTAGGCCACCGGTGCTCCTTAGTGGCGAAACAGTCAATTTATATTACGCTACTCCTGAAACCTTGCCCAAGACTGGACACACATAGCAACTTCAAGTAATACTTTGTTGATACTAGGTTACCAGGAACGAAACATCCGTGATGAATTTTTAATCACCGCAAAAACAGGCACATTCGAATGAGGAATATCCAAATACTTGTTTTCTGTCATTATTGTACCACTCTCAAACATTATGGGTTCACTGACATAACTGCCAGATCACACACACCGACAGTTGAATGGATGCCTAAAGAACCATTCAAACTAATTACCCACGTGAAATGGTAATCATCGAAAAATCGATACGACTATACCCGAACTGGACACGAAGGATAAACGGCGAAGGCCGGTCAGTCACGACGAACATAACATGCGACGTCTTCAATTAAAAGGGTTCCATTGACATTTCGAAGGCACCAACCAATCACAATAGATCTGGGAACTCTTCAGAACAAAATATGGCGAAGGAAACTGAAACGCATTAAACTTTTCTCAATACGAGGGAAAAATCAAATTAGTTACATCCAATAATGTGAAAGGATAAACTGACAAAGGTATTAGCTATTTAACCTTATGCGTCTGTCGTAGTGAATGTATGACAGGTGCACAAGGACAGACTGCAATGGATCATTAATTGGTTTGGTTCCAAGTATAGGTCTAACTAATGAAAATTAAAATTAAAAACCTGATGGAAAACATATACTCGTAAAATGAACTTAATTTCTATAGAGAAAAGACGCAAATTATATCATGTGGCGTTTTTTGTTTGTTTTCTTCTTTTATTTTCGGTCATTCGATGAAGGATGTTCGATAATCAGTTACGTTTATTGACGGCCTTCAGCAGGTTCAGTAAATACTGAGCACTTGTCAAATTGAAGGACGGTTTTAATTTCCATTCTGGGAAATTTCATACGAATTATAAATTAATAATGAAATAACATAGAATGAAAGTGCAGCGAGAAATACGAATGTTATATTAAAAAGAAACAAAAACAGGTATTTGATAAAATAAAACGTTGTGGACTTGTTAAAAGCTCCCGCTCCACGTTTGTGGATTTCGGATTCATTTTAATATAAAAAACATAGATTCTAGCTAATTGCGTTTTTAATTTGCGATTAACAGACACACTCCTCACAAATGAATTGTAAAAAAGGAAAAGGATATAAAAACTATATTAACATTGAAACAGACAGCATGCACTGTTACAGTCCCTACTCCAAGATAGAATTAAAAAAAGAATGATTATCAAGAAAACACAAAAGCCGGTAGCGATCAAATTGATAGATATCGGATTTGTAAGCGAATTTAGATAATTATACCATGAATGACTATGTCCTTGCTTGTATTACGGGAATATTTTGGAGCCACTTCAATTAACACCCCAAGGCTGATCTGTCATACTGTCACTGGTGACATTCTGATTAACAAAACCGAATATACAATTATGTGCATGCATTCAAATGGTTTGACATAATTATCAAATTGAAAACATTCACAATTAATCTCGCGTATCCACTATCAAATTTTAAGACTCAAGGTAAATCCAGGAATAAAATGGATTAGTAACTAAATGAAATATCTATTTCATTATAACTTGAATTTACCCCCGATATGAATTTTGAGTAATTTTGTACACATATACATATTCATATATTGAACCGCACATGCATGGGTTTCAGGAAAATAAAAATGGCGATCAGGATTCAGAAAAGGAATTAACAAGGATAATCAATCCAATAAGAGCTCGAAAACACTATACACAGTGACCTTTAATACAGATGTAATAACAAAGTTATATAATATCAATTACGAAATATATAAGTTCAGGAGAAAGTAGGATTTTGAAAGGTTATAAAGATTTCGAAAAACAGAGAAATATGACTCACCATGTTTGATATTTTTTTTCTTTTGTCAGATCGCAAGTAAGGGTTCAATAATCGGGATGATTCCCAATGATCTCCATGTTGAATCCACAATGCCGTATCGATGATGCCTCTAGACGTATAGTCCTCATAGGTGACCTCCAATGTGATAGCTTTTACTAATGACTGATGTATCGTGGAATATCAAAATTATCCTGAAGTCCGATAGATTTTACCCGCTGTTCCTCTGCATCATGACTGTATAACTGCAGACAAGTGAAAAGGGAAAAGAGCGAAACCGCAAATGAATTCAAGTGACTTATGATAGAAATAGAGAATTATCATGGGATATAAAATGAAAATCATTCTCACTTGTACGTAGGACCAACGCTGACACTGTGGAAATAAAAAAAATAATATGTATTTTTTTTTTATTATAATATTGATCAGATTATCTCATCTGCAATATTACTATCAATGAGATGGACAAACACAATGTGTCAGAGAATTTCTTGAAATCGCATGCCACATAATTCATCACATTTATGATACATAATGTATCCATTAATATTGATCTTTTGATTTTGAAAGTGATGAGAAAAAAAACGGGGTCACGTGTCCCAATATATACACGCACGCATCCAATACGCAAGAGGCGCCAGGCTCGCTGCAAAGCAGAAAATCAGTATCATATCGGAGGATGAATTGCAAAATGGAAAGGCACGCGAAGATGATTCGGAGCGAGTGCTTCCAGATATGAATTCATCTTGGCAGATTTATCCAGGATAAAGTTTGCGATTTCCCAGATAATACTAATCAAATTGGCGGCTTAAGCTCTTCA